>NW_020837945.1:48418855-48768170 GCF_003676395.1 Aethalodelphis obliquidens | reverse complement strand
GGCCTCTCCCGTTGCAGAGCACAGGCTCCGGACGCACAGGCTCAGTGGCCATGGCTCACGGGCCCAGCCGCTCGGTGGCATGTGGGATCTTCCCGGACCGGGGCACGAACCCATGTCCCCTGCATCGGCAGGCGGACTCTCAACCACGGCACCACCAGGGAAGCCCCCGCCCTCAGCTTTTGATTGTCTTAGAATATCTTAATTTTGTCCTAATTTTTGAAGGACAGTTTGGCCAGATATAGGATTTCCTGTTGACAGTTTTTTCCTTTAGTCCTTTGAATATACTAATTCAGTGCCTTCTGGCCAGCATGGTTATTGATGAGAAATCTGCTCATAATCTTATTGAGGATCTTTTGTGTGTGATGAGTCACGTTTTGCTTGGTGCTTTCAAGATTCTCTCTTCGCCTTTGTCTTTGGACAATTTGATTATAACATTTCATGGTGTAGATCTCATTCAGTTTACTCTACATGTAGTTCCTTGAGCTTTTTGGGTATTTATATTAATTTTTTTCATCAAATTTGGAATTCTTTGGTGATATTTATTCCAATAATATCTTTGCCCCTTTCTCTTCTCCTCTGAGACTCCAACAATGTGTATATTAGTCCATTTTTTGGTGTCCCATAGGTCCCTTAGGCTCTGTTTACTTTTCTTAAATATTTCTTCTTTCTGGGCCTTCCCTGGTGGCGCAGTGGTTAAGAATCTGCCTGCCAATGCAGGGGGCATGGGTTCGAGCCCTTGTCCGGGAACATCCCACATTCCGTGGAGTAACTAAGCCCATGGGCTACAACTATTGAGCCTGCGCTCTGGAGCCCATGCTCTGTAACAAAGAGAAGCCACTGCAAAAAGAAGCCTGGGCGCTGCGACGAAGAGTAGCCCCTGCTCGCCGCAACTAGAGAAAGCCTGTGCGCAGCAATGAAGATCCAACACAGCCAAAAAATAAATAAATAAATTTATTAAAAAAATTTTTTTTTTCTTCTTTCTGTTCCTCAGATTTGGTCATTTCCATGATCATATTTTCAGGTTCAGTGACCATTTCTTCTTGTTTCTTCTCCCTGCTCAAATCTGCTTTTGAATCTCTCTAATAAATTTTCATTTCAGTTATTATACTTTTTTAGCTCCAGAATTTCCTTTTGGTTCATTTGTGTATTTTGTCTTTTATTGATATTTTCATTTTATCATAAGTCATTTTCTTGACTTTTGTCCAAGATATTTTTCTTTTTCTTTTTTTAAAATTTCTCCGCATCACGTAGCATGTGGGATATTTGTTCCCCGACCGACCAGGGATCAAACCTGCATCCCCTGCTTTGGAAGCACAGAGTCTTAACTACTGTACCACCAGGGAAGTCCCTGAGGATCTTTAAGATAGTCATTTTAATGTCTTTGTCTACTGAAGCTGCCAACTGGATCTTTTCAGGGACAGGTTCTGTTGATTAATTTTTTTTTCTGTTGAATTGGCCATACTTTCCTATTTCTTTGTATGTCTTATGAATTTTTGTTGTTGTTGAAAATTTGACATTTGGATCTTATAAGATGCCAACTCTGAAAATCAGATTCTCCCTTCCCCAGCGTTTGCTGGATTTTTTCCCTTTGTTAGTTTTTTAAATTGTTGTAACATGTCCCTCTTCCAGGGATCAGCCTGATATGTAAACAAAAGGTCTTTTCAGGTTTTTTCTGAACCTGTGTCTTTCCCTGGTTATGTCTGTGACATTCTAAATTTCCTTGTACATGTGATTACGTTTTAATGTCCTAGTCCTTAAATGTTTGGTTCCCATAAGGAGAAAATGGGAAAAATGAAGGGAGGAAATAAAATAGGTGCTAGTTCTTTAAATCTCTTGGAAGTTGTTTTAGCTGGTTGGGGAGATTGTTGCAACAATGTTAGTGGTTGTTGTGGCAGTGGCTGCCTGTCTCTATGTCTGCTTATCCACGATCAGAGATAGCAATCAGTGATCAGAATACAGATTCCCAGTATTTGGAGGATGAGGTCCTTATTGCTCATGTTGGTAATTGTAAGCCTGTGCAAACTGTTCTAGGAACTTGGGCATTGCTGCTTGCCTCCAAGCTGGGCATAGGTAACTGCTACCATCCAAATTGCCTAAATTGACCAAAATTAACTGCAATTTACTGTTGAACCTTTTGACTGGAAGTTGTAAGCCTTCCATAGACTCCAGAATTCCAAAGTGGTTACATCATACAGTTTCTGCCAGTGCAGTTGTTGTCTAGGTGAGAACATGGTAGGTGTTTCCTACTCTGCAATCTTCCTGAGGTCACTTGGTATGTACTTCATATTTTATTGTACAGGGATCTTTGATTTATTCTTGGTGTCTGACTTTTTAGTACTTTTATAAATGTAAAAATTTCTAAGTGGGGGTGGGGGAGGGAAGAATTGGGAGTTTGGGATTAGCAGATGCAAATTATTGTATATAGGATGGATAACAACAAGATCCTACTGTATAGCACAGGGAACTATATTCAATATCCTGTGATAAACCGTGATGGAAAAGAACATGAAAAAGAATATATATACATATAACTGAATCACTTTGGTGTACAACAGAAATTAACAACATTGTAAATCAACTGTACTTCAATAAAATTTAAAGAATTTCTATGTTAAGTAGTTTTGAAAATGGAGTAATTACTGTATAATATATTCTACTGTAAAGGAATGCTGTAGGTTAATAATTTTATATAATTTTTTATTTCAAAATTTTTACCCACTTAAATAATACCATAATGAGTTGTTTTGTTAATTATAGTTATCATGGGTGAGAAGATTGTCAGTAAAGATTGAATTCATTCTATGGCTAGTCTAATTAGTACCAAATTGCTTTCCCAATTGTTTATCAATTTGCTTTTAAAAACTAGTTTATTGATATGTTACTGACAGAATATCGTATTAGTTTTAGGTGTACAACATAATCTCATACATGTATATATTGCAAAATGAGTAACACAGTAAGTTTAGTTAACATCCATCACCGCACATAGTTACAGTTTTTTTTCTCTTTTTTTAAATATTTATTTATTTGGCTGCTCTGGCTCTTAGTTGTGGCATGCGGGATCTAGTTCCCTGACCAGGGCTTGAACCCAGCCCCCCTGCATTGGGAGCGCAGAGTCTTAACCACTGGACCAACAGGGAAGTCCCAGTTTTCTTTCTCTTGATGAGAACTTTTAAGATCTACTATCTTATCAACTTTCAAATATATAGTACACTGTTGTCATCTATAGTCATCATGCTGTACCTTACATCTCCAGGACTTATTTCTCTTACAACTGGAAACTTGTACCTTTTTACCACCTTCAGTCATTTCATGCCCCTGGCTCTGGCAGCCGCCAATCTGTTGTCTGTATCTAGGTGTGTGTTTGTCTGTTTTTAAATTTAGATTCCACATATAAGTGAGATTGTACAGTATTTGTCTTTGTCCAAGGTTCATTCATGTTGTCACAAATGGCAGGATTTCTTTTTTTATGACTGAATAATATTCCATCGTGTGTGTGTGTGTGTGTGTGTGTGTGTGTGTGTGTGTGTGTGTGTGTGTCAGTGTCACTTTTTCTTTATCCATTCATCTATTGACGGACACTTATGTTGTTTCCATGTCTTGGCTGTTGCAAGTAATGCTGCAGTGAACATGGGGGTGTGTATATCTTTTTGAGAGAGTGCTTTTGTTTCCTAAGGATACATACTAAGAAGTGGAATTGCTGGATCGTATATTAGTTCTATTTTTAATTTTTTGAGGAACCTTCATACTGTTTTCCATAGTGGTTGCAGTAATTTACATTCCCACAGCACTCCACATCCTTGCCAACACTTCTTTCTTATCTTTTGATAATAGTCTTTCTCACATGTGTGAGATTATACCTCACTGTGGTTTTGATACACATTTCCCTGATGATTAGTAGATGTTGAGCTCCTTTTCATGTACCTGTTGGTCATTTGTAGTCTTCTTTGGAAAAACCTCTGTTCGGTTTTTCTGCCTATTTTTTAATGAAATTGTTCTACTTTTTTGGTTGAGTTGTATGAATTCTTTATATATTTTGGATATTAACTCCCTTATCAGATACATGATTTACAAATATTTTCTCCTATTCCATGGGTTGCCTTTTTTTTGTTGTTTTTTTTTTGGTACGCGGGCCTCTCACTGTTGTGGCCTCTCCCGTTGCGGAGGACGCTCAGGCTCAGCGGCCATGGCTCACGGGCCCCGCCGCTCCGCGGCATGTGGGATCTTCCCGGTCTGGGGCACAAACCTGTGTCCCCTGCATCGGCAGGCGGACTCTCAACCACTGTGCCACCAGGGAAGCCCCATGGGTTGCCTTTTAATTTTATTGCAGGTTTCCTTTGCTGTGCAGCTTTTTGGTCCCACTTTTTAATTTTCTTTTGTTGCCTTTGTTTTGGTGTTTAATCCAAAAAATCATTGCCAAGATCATTGTGAAGGTACTTACCCTCATGGTTTTTTCTAGGAGTTGTATGGTTTCAGGTCATACATTTAAGTGTTTAATCCATTTTGTGTTGATTTTTGTATATGGTATAAGATATTTATACAGTTTCATTCTTTTGCATGTGGCTGTCAAGTTTTCCCAACATCAGTTATTGAAGAGACTCTCCTTTTCCCATTGTGTATTCTTAGCGCCTTTATCATACAGGAGTTGACCATATATGCATGGATTAATTTCTGGCTCTCTATTCTGTTTCATTCATTTATGTGTCTGTTTTTATGCCAATACTATATTGTTTTGATTACTGTGGTTTTGTAATGTAGTTTGAAATCATGAAGTGTGATTCCTCTGGCTTTTGTTTTTCTTTCTCAAGATTGCTTTGGCTATTTGGGGTCTTTAGTAGTTCCATACAAATTTTAAGACTGTTCTATTTCTGTGAACAAGGCCATTAGAATGTTGATAGGGATTGCTTTGAATCTGTAGGTTGCTTTGGGTAGGATGAACATTTTAACAAAATTAATTTTTCCAATCCATGAGTATAGAATATCTTCCCATTTATTTGTGTCTTCAGTTTCTTTCATCAGTATCTTATAGTTTTCAGTGTACAGGTTCTTCTTCTTCTAGGTTATATTTATTCATAAGTATAATTTTATTCTTTTTGCTATAGTTATAAATGGTATTTTTTCTTAATTTCTCTTTCAGATAGTTCATTGTTAGTGTATAGAAATGCAACTGATTGTAGTGTGTTGACTTTGTATCCTGCAACTTTAGTGAATTCATTTATTCTCACAGTTTTTTGCTGGATTTTCTAGGGTTTTCTTTCTATAAGGTCATATCATCTGCAAATAATGACAGTTTTACTTTTTCCTTTCTGATTTGGATGCCTTTTATTTATTTATTTTTTCTTGTCTAATTTGTCTAGCCAGGATTTCCAGTACTGCGTTGAATAAGAGTGGTGAGAGTGGGCACCCTTGTCTTGTTCTTCATCTTAGAGGTGAAGCTTTTAATTTTTACTGTTTAATATGATGTTAGCTGTGGGTTTGTGACATTGGCCTTTATTATGTTGTGGTATGTTCCTTTTATACCCAGGTTTTTGAGGGTTTTATCATGAAAGGTTGTTGAATTTTGTCAAATGCTTTTTCTGCATCTTTTGAGGGATCAGATGATTTTTATCTTTTATTTTATTAATGTGGTTTATCACATTGATTGATTTTTGGATGTTGTACCATTCTTGCATCTCTGCAATAAGTTGCACTTGCTCATGGTGTTTGATCCTTTTAACGTGTGTTGTGGAATTTGGTTTCCAGTACTTTGATGAGAATTTTCGCATCTCTATGCATTAAGGGTATTTTGGTGTATAGTTTTCTTTTCCTGTAGTGTTCTTAACTGGCTTTGGTATTAGTGTAGTGATGGCCTTGCAAAATGAGTATAGAAGTGTTCCCTCTTCTTAAAATTTTTGGAAGAGTTTGAGAAGGATTGTCATTAATTCTTCTTTAATTGTTTGGTAGAATTACCAGTGAAACCATTTGGTCCTGGGCTTCTCTGTGTTGGGAGGTTTTTGATTACTAATTCAGTCTCCTTGTTATTGATCTGTTCAGATTTTCTTTTTCTTCATGATTCAGTTTGGTAGGTTGTATGTTTCTAGATATTTGTCCATTTCTTCTAGGTTATATGACTTGATGTACAATTGTTTGTAATAGTCACTTATGATATTCATATTTTATTCATATGATATTCATATTTCTGTGCTACCAGTTGTAATGATTTTATTTACAAGTCTTCTCTTTTTTCCTTTAGTCTAGCCAAAAGGTTTTTTGCCCCCAGAAAACCAGCTCTTAGGTTATCCATATTGTTGGCATATAATTACTTATTGTAGTCTCTTGATGATCTGTTTTGATTTGAGTCTTTTTTTTCTTGGTTCGTCTAGCTAAAGGTCTGTCAACTTTATTTTTTGAAAAAACTAGCTCTTAGTTTTGTTTATCTTTTCTGTTGTTTTTCTTATTTTATTTACTTCTGCTCTGATCTTTGTTGTTTCTTTCCTTGTGCTTAGTTTGGGCTTCATGTGTTCTTTTTCTAGTTCCAAGAGGTGTAAAGTGAGGTTGTTTATTGGAGTTCTTTCTTGTTTTTTAATGTAGGCATTTATTGCTATTAACTTCCCTCGTAGAACATTCCATAGATTTTGACATTTTATGCTCACATTTTCATTTGTTTCAAGATATTTCTTGATCTTCCTTTTGATTTTTTTCTTTGGCCAGTTGGTTTTCAGTAGCATATTGTTTAACCTCCATATACTTGTGAATTTTTCAGCTTTCCTCCTGTTATTGATTTCTCATTTTATACTGTTTGGTGGGGAAAGATATTTTGTAGATTTTAGTCTTCTTAAATTTGCTAAGTCTCGCATTGTGGCCTATCATGTGACTTATCATGGAGAATGTTCTGTGTTTATGTTTTATAAATGCATGTCAGATCTATTTGGTCCAGTTTACAGTTCAATCCAATGTTTCCTTTTTGATTTTTTTTTTGTGTGTGGTCTGGATGACCTAATGATTACTGAAAATGGGGTGAGGTATTGAAATCCCCTACTACTATTGTATTATGTTTTCATTAATAGTGATATTATGCTCATCATCCCAAACTTGTTTTTCACACAGTATTATATTTTATGTATTTAACCAGTAGGTTATATTTTAAATTATTTTCTCTGTAGGTAAAATTTGTAACTACACTCCAAACTTTATTTAAAAAAATTTTTTTTTTATTTTTATTTTTTTGCGGTACGCAGGCCTCTCACTGTTGTGGCCTCTCCTGCTGCGGAGCACAGGCTCCGGACGCGCAGGCTCAGCGGCCATGGCTCATGGGCCCAGCCGCTCCGCGGCATGTGGGATCTTCCCGGACCGGGGCACGAACCCGTGTTCCCTGCATCGGCAGGCGGACTCCCAACCACTGCGCCACCAGGGAAGCCCCAAACTTTATTTTGTACATAACTTTTGATATGTGAACCATGCTTGAAACATATTAACAATTACCTTTGACTTATGTTTTGATTACACATAAGTGTGATTATCATGTACTTGTGTTCGTGGAATTTTTACTTTTTAGACCTCTTCGATGTATTTAATACTTGTATTATTCTTTGTTCATTTTGCATGTGCACAATTCTGTGTTGTGCTTATCTTGTTTTTTTCCTTCCAAAGAAGCATGGAGAACTTAAAGGTAGAACAGGAATGAGAACTTATTTCTCAAGTCATATTTTAATATTCTTTTTACTGTTCAGATCACATCCTCTGCTATATAGGATGCCATTTGTAACCTGTTATTTTTATCGTGAATATATGTCAGCTGGCTTCTAAATTCATTGTGTTCAGAAGAATTGAGTATAATATTATTTTGTTTTGCAGGAGTTCACAACCAAGTCAGACAGACAATAATTATGCAAAGCAGGCTGCACACACTAAAGAAAAGCGAAGAGATGATGATAGCATTTCACTTGTAATGTCTGATACTCAACCTAAAGGTTAGTGAACCTCAGAAAACTGTTGCCAATTGAATTTTTGTCTGTTGCATTTTTAATAATATTTTTTTAACTAACTTTATTTATACATGAAAGTAAAGAGATTTTTTAGTGACACAAAGAAAATTGCTAAATTTACCATTTGTATACATCTCCTGATTTGTTTACAAAATCCAGAAGTTAAATTTGAATATTATTATTTTCTTTCTTTTTTTTTTGTTGGGGCTGGGCATACAGGTATAAAGTTATAATGTTAGTTTGACTCTTTCTAAATGTCACTCCCATGGATATGTCTAGTAAGTGATATTACTGCTAACTTGATTATTATTATTAGCTTCCCACTGTCTATCCTCCTACTATGAAATACATTCTTTATTCATTAGGATTTCTCTCGACTCTAGGAGGATGCCAATACAAGCCACTATTAGCCCAAATTTAAAGGTAAATACATCCCAGACTTCTGAAAATTCACTGTAGGCCTCCTTGCCTGTTGGGTTAATGAATTGACTTCTTTTCTCCTTTTTGTCTCTTCTTATAAAGATCGTAAAATAATTTATAAAAGCTTTCACCAAAACAAATTTATACATTAGTCAAATGTGAAACTAACATCTTCAAGGGTCTCTTGGATTATTAATAACTTCAAACTAGTTGAGGTATTTTGTTTTCTGAATGATTTTATAAATTATTCACAAGAAACGGGGTCCTTCACTGACACTGTGTAAAAATTCTTTGTACTTCATTTGGAACACAGCTGTTTTCATATTTTAAATAGTCTTTTTCATAGAGGAGGAAAACCTAAAAGGAAACTAGACTGATATCTTTGATGTATACAAGAAACCAGCTGCCACTCTTATGAGGGCAATCTCTAAAGTATTGTGACTCTGTAGACATAATCTTTCAATTGGTCACTAGGTACTATCTGCATATAATGAAAGACATTTTTTTTTTTTACAAATTGTCCTTTTCCCAGAAATAATTATCTTTAATTACAATATAAAACTGTAAGTGGGCTTATATTTGTACAAGTGGCCTCAATCAGATACTATCAAGACACTGTTAAACCTTCATTGCTTTCCTGGGTAGAGTAGGAATAGTTAAATAAAAAGCTTTCTAATTTGTGCCCTTCAGTATTCCTTCAAAGTCACAGTGGAATTTTAGACTTACAGCAGGGAAAAAAATGCACGATAAAAGAAACACTTTATAGTTTCTTAGTATCCCTGAAGGGTCTCCTCTTAAGTAAAGTGTTTTTAAGAAAATTAGCTATTGAAACTTTATTGAAACTCACCGTATTTTCATCCTATAGATAATTGTGTCTAATACCAATTGTTTAACGTGAGCCCATAAATTAATGAGAGTTCTGAATTAAATCCCAGGTATACCATTGTCAACTTCCAGTTTTTTTGAGATATAACTGACAGCACTGTATAAGTTTAAGGTGTACAGCGTAATGAATTTAACTTATGTACATCATGAAATGATTATCACAATGAATTTAGTGAACATCCATCTTCTCATATAGATACAGAATTAAATAGAAAAAAAATTTTCCTTGTGATGAGAACTCTTAGGATTTACTCTCCTAACAACTTTCCTGTATAACACACAGCAGTGTTAATTGTATTTATCATGTTATACATTACATCACTAGAACTTATTTATCTTATAACAGGAAGTTTGTACATGTCGACTGCTGTCTTGCAATTCTGCCTCCCCCGCCTCTGATAACCACAAATATTATCTCTTTTTCTGAGTTTCTTTGTTTTTGAATTATAATTGACCTACAGCATTATGTTAGTTCCTGTTACATGACATAGTAATTCAATATTTCTATACATTTCAAAATGATCACCACGATAAGTCTAGTTATGATCTGTCACCATACAAAAATATTACACAGTTATTGATATATTCCCCACACTAGATGTACTTTTCTTTTGTAGTACATTAAGTTTGCCTTGTAGCATTTGCTTTTTTGAATATAATACATTGGAAATATTTAACATCTTATTTTTATAAGAATTTGTTACCTCTTTAATTTTATATGCTAGTAATATTTGCAAGTAAAATTGTATTTGTTATCAGGTAGAGTCTTTTTTTTACAATGTCTAGCTCTACCTAATAAATTTATCCCTGTTTCCAATGTGATAGTCTTGGCTGATGTGCAATTAGTAAACTGTTAGAAGGAAAACTCCTGTATAATAGGGTTTTTTTCAAGCCCTATTTCTTTCATCAGTTTTTTTTTAACTTTCAGCTTTATATTTATTATAGTTGATTAACAATGTTGTGTTAGTTTCAGGTATGCAACAAAGTGATACAGTTATACGTATACATGTATCTATTATTTTTCAAATTCTTTTCCCAATTAGGTTGTTACAGAATATTGAGGAGAGTTCCCTGTGCTGTACAGTAGGTCTTTGTTGGTTATCCACTTTAAATACAGCAGTGTGTACATGTCAGTCCCACACTCCCTAACTGTCCCCTGACCCACACCCTTCCCCCGGTAACCATAAGTTTGTTCTCTAAGTCTGTGAGTCTGTTTCTGTTCTGTAAATAAGTTCATTTGTAACTTTTTTTTTTTTTAGATTCTGCATATAAGCGATATCATACCATATTTCTCTTTCTCTGTCTGACTTACTGCACTCAGCATGACAGTCTCTGGGTCCATCCATGTTGCTGTGAATGGCAATTACTTCATTCTTTTTAATGGCTGAGTAGTATTCCATTGCATACATGTACCACATCTTCTTTATCCATTCTTCTGTCGATGGACATTTAGGTTGTTTCCGTGTCTTGGCTATTGTAAACAGCGCTGTAATGAATATTGGGGTGCATATATCCTTTTGGACCATGTTTTACTCTGGGTATATGCCCAGGAGTGGGATTGCAGGACTATATGGTAGCTCTGTTTTTGGCTTCTTAGGGAATTTCCATACTGTCGCCATAGTGGCTGCACCAATTTACATTCACACCAATAGTGTAGGAGGGTTCCCTTCTCTCCACACCCTCTCCAGCATTTATTGTTTGTGGATTTTTTCATGATTGCCATTCTGACTGGTGTGAGGTGACATCTCATTGTACTTTTAATTTGCATTTCTCTAATAATTATCAACGTTGAACATCTTTTCATGTGGCTTTTGCCTATCTGTATGTCTTCTTTGGAGAAATGTCTATTTAGGTCTTCTGCCCATTTTTGATTGGGTTGTTTGTTTTGATGATATTAAGCCACATGAGCTGTTTGTAAATTTTGGAGTCTAATCTCTTGTCGGTCACATCATGTGCAAATATTTTCTCCCATTCTGAGGGTTGTCTTTTCGTCTTGTTTTTGGTTTCCTTTGCTGTGCAAAAACTTTTGAGTTTGATTAGGTCTCATTTGTTTATTTTTGTTTTTATTTCCATTACTCTGCTGTGATTTATGTCTGAGAGTGTTCATCCTTTGTTTTCCTCTAAGAGTTTTTATAGTGTCCAGTCTCACATTTAGGTCTTTAATCCATTTTGAGTTTTTTTTTTGTGTGTATGGTGTTAAAGAATATTCTAATTTAATTTTTTTAACATGTAGCTGTCCAGTTTTCCCAGCACCATTTATTGAAGAGACTGTGTTTCCTCCATTATGTAGTCTTGCCTCCTTTGTCATGGATTAATTGACCATAGGTGCATGGGTTTATTTCTGGGCTTTCTGTCCTATTCCATTGATCTGTATTTCTATTTTTGTGCTAGTACCATACTGTTTTGATGACTATAGCTTTGTAGTATAGTCTGAAGTCAGGGAGCCTGATTCCTCCAGCTCCACTTTTCTTTCTCAAGATTGCTTTGGCTATTCTTGGTCTTTTGTGTCTCCATACAAATTTTAAGATTTTTTTGTTCTAGTTATGTGAAAAATGCCATTGGTAATTTGATAGGGATTGCATTGAATCTATAGATTGCCTTAGTTAGTATAATCATTTTGACAATATTGATTCTTCCAGTCCAGGGACATGGTATATCTTTCCATCTGTTCATGTTGTCTTTGATTTCTTTCATCAGTGTCTTATAGTTTTTGGAGTACAGGTCTTTTGTCTTCTTAGGTAGGTTTGTTCCTAGGTGTTTTATTCTTTTTGATGTGATGGTAAATGGGATTGTTTCTTGAATTTCTCTTTCTGATCTTTCGTTGTTAGTGTATAGAAATGTAACAGATTTTTGTGTATTAATTTTGTAACCTGCAACTTTGTCAAATTCATTGATGAGCTCTAGTAGTTTTCTGGTAGTGTCGTTAGGATTTTCTATGTATAGTATCATGTCATCTGCAAACTGAAAATCTAACTTCTTTTCCAATTTGGATTCCTTTTATTTCTTTTTCTTCTCTGATTGCTGTAGCTAGAACTTTGAAAACTATGTTGAAAGTGGCAAGAGTGGACATCCTTGTCTTGTTCCTGATCTTTGAGGAAATGCTTTTATTTTTTCACTGTTGAGTATGATGTTAGCTGTAGGTTTGTCATATATGGCCTTTATTATGCTGACGTATGTTCCCTCTATGCCCACTTTTTTATCATAAATGGGTGCTGAATTTTGTCAAAAGCTTTTTCTCCATCTATTGAGATGATCATATGATTTTTTTTCTTCAATTTGTTGATGTGGTGTGTCATATTGACTGATTTGCAGGAATTGAAAAATCCTTCCATCCCTGGGATAAATCCCACTTGATCATGGTGTATGATCCTTTTAATGTGTTGTTGGATTTGGATTGCTAGTATTCTGTTGAGGATTTTTGCATCTATATTCATCAGTGATGTTGGCCTGTAATTTTCTTTTTTTTTTTTTTGTAGTATCTTTGTCTAGTTTTGGTAACATAATGAATTTGGGAGTTTTCCTTCCTCTGCAATTTTTTGGAACAATTTCAGAAGGATAGCTGTTAGCTCTTCTCTAAATGTTGAATAGAATTTGCCTGTGAAGCCATCTGGTCCTGAACTTTTGTTTGTTGGGAGTTTTAAAATCACAGTTTGAATTTCATTACTTGTGATTGGTCTGTTCATAATTTCTATTTCTTCCTGGTTCTGTCTTGGGAGAGTGTACCTTTCTAAGAATTTGTCCATTTCTTCCAGGTTGTCCATTTTATTGCCCTATAGATGCTATCTTATGATCCTTTGTATTTCTGTAGTGTCAGTTGTAACTTCTCCTTTTTCATTTCTAATTTTATTGGTTTGAATCCTCCTTTTTTTCTTGATGAGTCTGGCTAAAGGTTTATTAATTTTGTTTATCTTCTCAAAGAACCAGCTTTTAGTTTCATTGATCTTTGCTATTGTTTTCTTTGTCTCTGTTTCATTTATTTCTGCTCTGGTCTTTATGATTTCTTTCCTTCTACTAGCTTTAGGTTTTGCTTGTTCTTCTTTCTCCAGTTGCTTTAGGTGTAAGGTTAGGTTGTTCATTTGAGATTTTTCTTGTTTCCTGAGGTAAACTTGTATTGCTATAAACTTCCTTCTTAGCACTGCTTTTGCTGCATCCCATAGGTTTTGGATCATTGTGCTTTGTTTTCATTTGTCTCTAGGTATTTTTTGATTTCGTCAGTGATCCATTGGTTGTTTAGTAGCATATTGTTTAGCCTCTATGTGTTTGTGTTTTTGACAGTTTTTTTCTTTTTTCTTCTTTTTTAATTAATTAATTTATTTTTGGCTGTGTTGGGTTTTCGTTGCTGCACACAGGCTTTCTCTAGTTGTGGCAAGCAGGGGCTACTCTTCATTGTGGTGTGTGGGCTTCTCTTTGCAGTGGCTTCTCTTGTTGTGGAGCACAGGCTTTATGTGCATGGGCTTTAGTAGTTGTTGCACCCAGGCTCAGTAGTTGTGGCTCGTGGGCTCTAGAGTGCAGGCTCAGTAGTTGTGGCATGTAGGCTTAGTTGCTCCGCAGCATGTGGAATCTTCCTGGACCAGGGCTGGAACCCATGTCCCTTGCATTGGCATGCGGGTTCTTATCCACGGCACCACCAGGGAATTCCCTACAGTTTTTGTCTTGTAATTTACTTCTGATCTCATAGTGTTGTGGTCAGAAAAGATGCTTGATATGATTTCAATTTTCTTAAATTTACCAAGGCTCTCTGTGGCCCAGCATGTGGTCAGTCCTGGAGAACATTCCATGTGCACATGAGAAGAATGTGTATTCTGTTGCTTTTGGATAGAATGCTTTATAAATATCAGTTAAGTCCATCTGGTCTAATGTGTCATTTAAGGCCTGTATTTCCTTATTGATTTTCTGTCTGGATGATGTGTCCATTGATGAAAGTGGAGTGTTAAAGTCCTCAGTATTATTGTGTTACTGTCATTTTCCCTTTCATGGCTGTTAGCATTTGCCTTACATTTTGAGGTGCTCCTATGTTGGGTGCATATATATTTACAATTGTTATATCTTCTTCTTGGGTTGATCCCTTGATCATTATGTAGTGTCCTTCTTTGTCTCTTATAATAGTCTTTATTTATTATTTATTTATTTATTTATTTGCGGTACACGGGCCTCCCACTGTTGTGGCCTCTCCCGTTGTGGAGCACAGGCTCCAGATGCGCAGGCTCAGTGGCCATGGCTCATGGGCCCAGCCGCTCCACAGCATGTGGGATCCTCCCGGACCGGGGCACGAACCTGTGTCCCCTGCATCCAGGCAGACTCTTAACCACTGCGCCACCAGGGAAGCCCCTAACAGTCTTTATTTTAAAGTCTACTTTGTCTAGTATTAGTATTGCTACTGCAGCTTTCTTTTGATCTCCATTTGCATCAAATACCTTTTTCCATCCTCTCACTTTCAGTCTGTATGTGTCCCTAGGTCTGAAGTGGGTCTCTTGCAGACAGCATATGTATGGGTCTTGCTTTTGTATCCATTCAGCCAGTCTTTATGTCTTTTGATTGGAGCATTTAATCCATTTACATTTGAGGTAATTATCGATATGTAAGTTCCTATTGCCATTTTCTTAATTGTTTTGGGTTTGTTTTTGTAGGTCTTTTTTCTTCCCTTCCTCTCTTATTCTTTTTTCCTCTGGTTGGATGACCATCTTTAGTGTTGTGGTTGGGTTGCTTTTTCTTTTTCTTTGTGTGTGTGTGTGAGTGTATCTATTGTAGTTTTTGGGTTTGTTATTCCCATGAGGTTTTGATATAGTAGTCTATATATGTACAAGGTTGTTTTAAATTGCTGGTCCCTTTCCTGCCTAGATAAGTTTCTTTAGCATTTGTTGCAAAGCTGGTCTGGTGGTGCTGAACTGTTTTAGCTTTTGCTTGTCTGTGAGGCTTTTGAATGAGAGTCTTGCTGGGTAGAATATTCTTAGTTGAAGTTTCTTCCCTTTCATCACTTTTAATATATCGTGCCACTCCCTTCTGGCCTGTAGAGTTTCAGCTGAAAAGTCAGCTGATAACCTTATGGGAGTTCCCTTGTATGTTACTTCTCATTTTTCCCTTGTCACTTTTAATATTTTTTTCTTTATCTTTAATTCTTTTCAGTTTGATTACTATGTGTCTCAGTGTGTTTCTTCTTGGTTTATCCTGCCTGGGACTCTCTGCTCTTCCTGGATTTGGGTGAATGTTTCCTTTCCCATGTTAGGGAATTTTTCAGCAATTATCTCTTCAAATTATTTCTCAGGTCCTTTCTGTCTCTCTTCTCCTTCTGGGAACCCTATAATGTGAATGTTGGTGTGTTTAATGTTGTCCCAGAGGTCTCTTAGACTGTCATTTATTTTCATTCTTTTTTCTTTATTCTGTTCTGCGGCAGTGATTTCCACCATTTTGTCTTCCAGGTCACTTATTTGTTCTTCTGTTATCTCCTCAGTTATTCTGCTATTGATTCCTTCTAGTGTATTTTTCATTTCAGTTATTGTATTGTTCACCTCTGTTGTTTGTTCTTTAGTTCTTCTATGTCTTTGTTAAACATTTCTTGCATCTTCTCCATCCTTGCCTCCATTCTTTTTCCTTGATGCTGCATCTTCTTCAGTATCATTATTCTGAATTCTTTTTCTGAAAGGTTTTTTATCTCCACTTCAGTTGTTTTTCTGGGGTTTTATCTTGTTCCTTCATCTGGGAAATATACATTTGCCATTTCATTTTGTCTAATTTTCTTTCTTTATTTTTCTTAAAAATAAATTTATTTATTTATGTATTTATGTATTTATTTATTCATGGCTGCATTCATTCTTTGTTGCTGCGCACAGGCTTTTTCTAGTTGGGGCGAAGGGGGGCTACTCTTCGTTGTGGTACATGGGCTTCCCATTGCGGTGGCTTCTCTTGTTGCGGAGCATGGGCTCTAGCTATATGGGTTTCAGTAGTTTTGGCATACGGGCTCAGTAGTTGTGGCTCATGGGCTCTAAGTGTAGGCTCAATAGTTGTGGCACACGGGTTTAGTTGCTTCATGGCATGTGGGATCTTCCCAGACCAGGGCTCGAACCTGTTCCCCTGCATTGGCAGGTGGATTCTTAACCCCTGCGCCACCAGGGAAGTCCTTATTTTGTCTAATTTTCTGTGATTGTAGATTTCGTTTGGCAGGCTGCAGGATTGTAGTTCTTCTTGCTTCTGCTGTCTGCCCTCTAGTGGGTGAGGCTATTTAAGAGGGTTTGACAAGCTTCCTGATGGGAGGGACTGGTGGTGGGTGGAGGTGGGACTCATCCTTCTGGTGGGCAGGGTTGTGCTCAGTAAAACTTTTTGCTTTTTTTTTACATCTTTATTGGAGTATAATTGCTTTACAGTGGTGTGTTAGTTTCTGCTTTATAACAAAGTGAATCAGTTATACATACACATATGTTCCCATATCTCTTCCCTCTTGCGTCTCCCTCCCTCCCACCCTCCCTATCTCACCCCTCTAGGTGGTCACAAAGCACCGAGCTGATCTCCCTGTGCTATACGGCTGCTTCCCACTAGCTATCTATTTTACATTTGGTACTGTATATATGTCCATGCCACTCTGTCACTTTGTCACAGCTTACCCTTCCCCCTCCCCATATCCCCAAGTCCATTCTCTAGTAGGTCGGTGTCTTTATTCCCCTAGGTTCTTCATGACATTTTTTTTTCCCTTAGATTCCACATATATGTGTTAGCATACGGTATTTGTCTTTCTCTTTCTGACTTACTTCACTCTGTATGACAAACTCTAGGTCCATCCACCTCACTACAAATAACTCAATTTCGTTTCTTTTTATGGCTGAGTAATATTGCATTGTATATATGTGCCACATCTTCTTTATCCATTCATCGGATGATGGACACTGAGGTTGCTTCCATCTCCTGGCTATTGTAAACACACCTGCAATGAACATTTTGGTACATGACTCTTTTTGAATTATGGTTTTCTCAGGCTATATGCCCAGTAGTGGGATTGCTGAGTCATATGGTAGTTCTATCTGTAGTTTTTTAAGGAACCTCCATACTGTTCTCCATAGTGGCTGTACCAATTCACATTCCCACCAGCAGTGCAAGAGGGTTCCCTTTTCTCCACACCCTCTCCAGCATTTATTGTTTCTAGATTTTTTGATGATGGTCATTCTGACTGGTGTGCGATGATATCTCATTGTACTTTTGATTTGCATTTCTCTAATGATTAGTGATGTTGAACATTCTTTCATGTGTTTGTTGGAGAACTGTATATCTTCTTTGGAGAAATGTCTATTTAGGTCTTCTGCCCATTTCTGGATCGGGTTTTTGTTTTTTTGTTATTGAGCTGCATAAGCTGCTTGTAAATTTTGGAGATTAATCCTTTGTCAGTTGCTTCATTTGCAAATATTTTCTCCCATTCTGAGGGTTGTCTTTTGGTCTTGTTTATGGTTTCCTTTGCTGTGCAAAAGCTTTTGAGTTTGATTAGGTCCCATTTGTTTATTTTTGTTTTTATTTCCATTTCTCTAGGAGGTGGGTCAAGAAGGATCTTGCTGTGATTTATGTCATAGAGTGTTCTGCCTATGTTTTCCTCTAAGAATTTGATAGTTTCTGGCCTTATATTTAGGTCTTTAATCCATTTTGAGCTTATTTTTGTGTATGGTATTAGGGAGTGATCTAATCTCATACTTTTACATGTACCTGTCCAGTTTCCCCAGCACCACTTATTGAAGAGGATGTCCTTTCTCCACTGTACATTCCTGCCTCCTTTATCAAAGATAAGGTGACCATATGTGCGTGGGTTTATCTCTGGGCTTTCTATCCTGGTCCCTTGATCTATATTTCTGTTTTTGTGCTAGTACCATACTGTCTTGATTACTGTAGCTTTGTAGTGTAGTCTGAAGTCAAGGAGCCTGATTCCTCCAGCTCCGTTTCTCATTCTCAAGATTGCTTTGGCTATTTCGAGTCTTTTGTGTTTCCATACAACTTGTGAAATTTTTTGTTCTAGTTCTGTGAAAAATGCCAGTGGTAGTTTGATAGGGATTGCATTGAATCTGTAAATTGCTTTGGGTAGTAGAGTCATTTTCACAATGTTGATTCTTCCAATCTAAGAACATGGTATATCTCTCCATCTATTTGTATCATCTTTAATTTCTTTCATCAGTGTCTTATAATTTGCTGCATACAGGTCTTTTGTCTCCTTAGGTAGGTTTATTCCCAGAAATTTTATTATTTTTCTTGCAGTGGTAAATGGGATTGTTTTCTTAATTTCACTTTCAGGTTTTTCATCATTAGTGTATAGGAATGCCAGAGATTTCTGTGCATTAATTTTGTATCCTGCTACTTTACCAAATTCATTGATTACCTCTAGTAGTTTTCTGGTGGCATCTTTAGGATTCTCTATGTATAGTATCATGTCATCTGCCAACAGTGACAGCTTTACTCCTTCTTTCCTGATTTGGATTCCTTTTATTTCCTTTTCTTCTCTGACTGCTGTGGCTTAAACATCCAAAACTATGTTGAATAAGAGTGGTGAGAGTGGGCAACCTTGTCTTGTTCCTGATCTTAGTGGAAATGGTTTCAGTTTTTCACCATTGAGGATGATGTTGGCTGTGGGTTTGTCATATATGGCCTTTATTATGTTGAGGAAAGTTCCTTCTATGCCTACTTTCTGGAGGGTTTTTATCATAAATGGGTGTTGAATTTTGTCGAAAGCTTTCTCTGCATCTGTTGAGATGATCATATGGTTTTTTTCCTTCAGTTTGTTAATATGGTGTATCATGTTGATTGATTTGCGTATATTGAAGAATCCTTGCATTCCTGGGATAATCATGGTGTATGATCCTTTTAATGTGCTGTTGGATTCTGTTTGCTAGTATTTTGTTGAGGATTTTTGCATCTATGTTCATCAGTGATATTGGCCTGTAGTTTTCTTTCCTTGTGGCATCCTTGTCTGGTTTTGGTATCAGGGTGATGGTGGCCTCGTAGAATGAGTTTGGGAGTGTTCCTCCCTATGCTATATTTTGGAAGAGTTTGAGAAGGATAGGTGTTAGCTCTTGTCTAAATGTTTGATACAATTCGCCTGTGAAGCCATCTGGTCCTGCGCTATTGTTTGTTGGGAGATTTTTAATCACCGTTTCAATTTCAGTGCTTGTGATCGGTCTGTTCATATTTTCTATTTCTTTCTGATTCAGTCTTGGCAGGTTGTACATTTCTAAGAATTTGTCCATTTCTTCCAGGTTGTCCATTTTATTGGCATAGAGTTGCTTGTAGTAATCTCTCATGATCTTTTGTATTTCTGCAGTGTCAGTTGTTACTTCTCCTTTTTCATTTCTAATTCTATTGATTTGAGTCTTCTCCCTTTTTATCTTGATGAGTCTGGCTAATGGTTTATCTATTTTGTTTATCTTCTCAAAGAACCAGCTTTTAGTTTTATTGATCTTTGCTATCGTTTCCTTCATTTCTTTTTAATTTATTTCTGATCTGGTCTTTATGATTTCTTTCCTTCTGCTAACTTTGGGGGTTTTTTTGTTCTTCTTTCTCTCATTGCTTTAGGTGCAAGGTTAGGTTGTTTATTCGAGATGTTTCCTGTTTCTTAAGGTAGGATTGTATTGCTATAACCTTCCCTCTTAGAACTGCTTTTGCTGCCTCACATAGGTTTTGGTTCGTTTTGTCTCCATTGTCATTTGTTTCTAGGTTTTTTTTGATTTCCTCTTTGATTTCTTCAGTGATCACTTTGTCATTAAGTAGTGTATTGTTTAGCCTCTGTGTGTTTGTATTTTTTACAGATCTTTTCCTCTAATTGATCGCGTCTTATGGCGTTGTGGTCAGAAAAGATACTTGATACATTTCAGTTTTCTTAAATTTACCAAGGCTTGATTTGTGACCCAAGTTATGATTTATCCTGGAGAATGTTCCATTAGCACTTGAGAAAAATATGTATTCTATTGTTTTTGGATGGAATATCCTATAAATATCAATTAATTCCATGTTGTTTAATGTATCATTTAAAGCTTGTGTTTCCTTATTTTATTTCATTTTGGATGATCCATCCATTGGTGAAAGTGGGGTGTTAAAGTCCTCTACTATGAATGTGTTACTGTCGATTTCCCCTTTTATGGCTGTTGGTATTTGCCTTATGTATTGTGGTGCTACTATGTTAGGTGTATAAATATTTACAATTGCTATATCTTCTTCTTGGATCGATCCCTTGATCATTATGTAGTGTCCTTCTTTGTCTCTTGTAATAGTCTTTATTTTAAAGTCCATTTTGCCTGATATGAGAATTGCTACTCCAGCTGTCTGTTGATTTCCATTTGCATGGAATATCTTTTTCCATCCCCTCACTTTTAGTCTGTATGTATCCCTAGGTCTGAAGTGGGTCTCTTGTAGACAGCATATATATGGGTCTTGTTTTTGTATCCATTCAGTCAGTCTGTGTGTTTTGGTGGGAGCATTTAATCCATTTACATTTAAGGTAATTATCGATATGTATGTTCCTATTCCCATTTTCTTAATTGTTTTGGGTTTGCTATTGTAGGTCTTTCCTTCTCTTGTGTTCCTTGCCTAGAGAAGTTCCTTTAGCATTTGTTGTAAAGCTGGTTTGGTGGTGCTGAACTCTCTCAGCTTTTGCTTGTCTGTAAAGGTTTTAATTTCTCCATCAAAACTGAATGAGATCCTTGCTGGGTAGAGTAATCTTGGTTGTAGGTTTTTCTCCTTCATCACTTTAAATATATCCTGCCACTCCCTTCTGGCTTGCAGAGTTTCTGCAGAGAGATTAGCTGTTAACCTTATGGGGATTCCCTTGTGTGCTATTTGTTATTTTTCCCTTGCTGCTTTTAATGTTTTTTCTTTTATTTAATTTTTGACAGTTTGATTAATATATGTCTTGGCGTGTTTCTCCTTGGATGTATCCTGTATGGGACTCTCTGTGCTTCTTGGAGTTGATTAACTATTTCCTTTCCCATATTAGGGAAGTTTTCAACTATAATCTCTTCAAATATTTTCTCAGTCCCTTTCTTTTTCTCTTCTTCTTCTGGGACCCCTATAATTTGAATGTTGGTGCGTTTAATGTTGTCCCAGAGGTCTCTGAGCCTGTCCTCAGTTCTTTTCATTCTTTTTTCTTTATTCTGCTCTGCAGTAGTTATTTCCACTATTTTATCTTCCAGGTCACTTATCCGTTCTTCTGTCTCAGTTATTCTGCTATTGATCCCTTCTAGAGTATTTTTAAGTTCATTTATTGTATTGTTCATCATTGCTTGTTTCATCTTTAGTTCTTCTAGGTCCTTGTTAAATGTTTCTTGTATTTTCTGTATTCTATTTCCAAGATTTTGGATCATCTTTACTATCATCATTCTGAATTATTTTTCAGGTAGACTGCTTATTTCCTCTTCATTTGTTAGGTCTGGTGGGTTTTTATCTTGCTCCTTCATCTGCTGTGTGTTTTTCTGTCTTCTCCTTTTGCTTATCTTACTGTGTTTGGGGTCTACTTTTTGCAGCCTGCAGGTTTGTAGTTCCCGTTGTTTTTGGTGTCTGTCCCCAGTGGCTACAGTTGGTTCAGTGGGTTGTGTAGGCTTCCTGGTGGAGGGGACTAGTGCCTGTGTTCTGGTGGATGAGGCTGGATCTTGTCTTTCTGGTGGGCAGGTCCACGTTTTGTGGTGTCTGTGGACTTATTATGATTTTAGGCAGCCTCTCTGCTAATGGGTGGGGTTGTGTTCCTGTCTTGGTAGTTGTTTGGCATAGGGTGTCCAGCACTGTAGCTTTCTGGTCGTTGAGTGCAGCTGGGTGTTGGTGTTGAGATGGAGATCTCAGGGAGATTTTCGCTGTTTCATATTACATGGAGCTGGAAGGTCTCTTGCGGACCAGTGTCCTGAAGTTCGCTCTCCCACCTCAGAGGGACAGCACTACGTCCTGGCTGCAGCACCAAGAGCCTTTCATCCACATGGTCACGAAAAGAGGAAAAGGGGAAAAAATAATAAATCGTGCTCTCAAAGTCCACCTCCTCAATTCGGGATGATTCATTTTGTATTTATGTATTCCACAGATGCAGGGTACATCAAATTGATTGTGGAGATTTAATCCACTGCTGCTAAGGCTGCTGCGAGACATTTCCCTTTCTCTTCTTTGTTTGCATAGCTCCCAGGGCTCAACTTTGGATTTGGCCCGCCTCTGCGTGTACGTCGCCGGAGGACGTCTGTTTTTCACTCAGACAGGATGTGGTTAAAAGAGCAGCTGATTCGGGGGCTGTGGCTCACTCAGGCTTGTTGGAGGGAGGGTCACGGATGTAGGGTGAGCCTGCACTGGCAGAGGCTGGCATGACGTTGAACCAGCCTTAGATGCGCTGTGCGTTCTCCCGGGGGAGTTGTCCCTGGATCCCGGGACCCTGGCAGTGGCGGGCTGCACAGCCTCCCGGGAGGCGAGGTGTGGAGAGTGACCTGTGCTCACACACAGGCCTCTTGGTTGTGGCAGCCGCAGCCTTAGCGTCTCATGCGCGTCTCTGGGGTCCGCGCTGTTAGCTGCGGCTCACGCCCATCTCTGGAGCTCCTTTAAGCAGTGCTCTTAATCCCCTCTCCTCACGCACCGGGAAACAAAGAGGGAAAAGAAGTCTCTTGCCTCTTCGGCAGGTCCAGACTTTTACCCGATTCCCTCCCGTCTAGCAGTGGTGCACTAACCCCCTGCAGGCTGTGTTCACGCCGCCAGTCCTCTCCCTGTGCTCCTACTGAAGCCCGAGCCTCAGCTCCCAGCCCCGCTTGCCCTGGCGGGTGAGCAGACAAGCCTCTCGGGCTGGTGAATGCTGGTCGGCACCGATCCTCTGTGTGGGAATCTCTCCGCTTTGCCCTCCGCATCCCTGTTGCTGTGCTCTGCTCCGCGGGTCCGAAGTTTCCCCGCTCTTCCACCTGCAGCTTCCGTCCGCGAAGGGGCTTCCTAGTGTGTGGAAACCTTTCTTCCTTCACAGCTCCCTCCCACTGGTGCAGGTGCCGTCCCTATTCTTTTGTCTCTGTTTATTCTTTTTTCTTTTGCCCTACCCAGGTACGTGGGGAGTTTCTTGCCTTTTGGGAGGTCTGAGGTCTCCTGCCAGCGTTCAGTAGGTGTTCTGTAGGAGTTGTTCCACGTGTAGATGTATTTCTGATGTATCTGTGGGGAGGAAGGTGATCTCCGTGTCTTATTCTTCCGCCACTTTACCCCTAGCCCTCAGTAAAACTTTAATGCACTTGTCTGATGATGGGTGGGGTTGGGTTCTCACCCTTTTGGTTGTTTGGCCTGAGGTGACCCAGTACTGGAGCCTACAAGCTGTTTAGTAGGGCTAATGGCGGCCTCTGGGTGGGCTTCCACCAGTGGGTACTTCCCAGAACTGTTGGTTCCTGTGTCCTTTTCCCCAGCCACCATCCGCCTCCACAGGAGACCCTTCAGTAATAGCAGGGAGGTCTGGCCCAGTCTCTTACGGCGTCACTCCTTTTTTCCCTGGGTCCTGGTGTGCACGAGACTTTGTGTGTGCTCTCCAAGAGTGGAGTTTCTGTTTCTCCCAGTCCTGTGGACATCCTTTGATCAAACCCCACTAGCCTTCAATTCTAGATTCTCTGGGGACTTCTTCTGTTGTTGGACCCCCAGGCTGGGAAGCCTGATGTGGGGCTCGGACCTTTCACTCCTGTGGGATAACTTCTGTAGTATAATTGTTTTCCACCTTTCTGTCGCCCACTTGGTGGGTATAGGATTTGAGTTTATTGCTGTTGTGTCCCTCCTACCATCTTGCTGTGGCCTCCTCTTTGTCTTTGGATGTAGTGTATTCTGTGTTTGGTAGGTTCCAGCGTTTTTTTGTCCCTGGTTGTTCAGCAGTTAGTTGTGATTTTGGTGTTTTCATAAAAAGGGGATGCACTCGCGTCCTTCTACTTTGCCATCTTGAGGTAATCCCTCTTCAGTTTTTTCTGTAGCATTTATGTTTAGAAGTTATAACTTGATATGGTATTTGTAAGTAGAAATTGTCTTTGACTACCTTTACAGTTTACAGAATTACAAATAAAATTTATTGTGCTTTTCAAAATACTGTGTTGATAATTTGGGGGTAGTTTATTTTCCTGGGGGGAGGGAGTTAAGAATGTTGTCTTTGGAAATTGGAAGACTGTTGACAGTCTTGGAGTTTTTGCCCTCAGTCCCGTCCCCATGCCTGCCTTTTAAACAAAGACAAAGAGAAATTATGAATGTTAGTCTTTAGATGTTTATAAAGCTAGAGTAAGAGCAAGAATAGTTTGAAGAGAAGGTGTATAGTGTTGAAGAACTTTGAGTGAATGGAGAGGTCAGGCCATTCAGTGTTACATAGACTTTAAGTTATGAATTCAAGCAAGCTGCTTTGGGACTTGCTTTGTGTGAACTCTGAGTTGGTACTTGTATGGTGTAGATTCAGAGAGCAAAATAATTCAGGATAACCTGCAGTTAGTTAGGATAACCCTCAGTTAGTTAGGTAGAACATTTTGGAAGGTATTTTTTTATATATATATTTGATATATATATATCAAATATATATATTTGATATATATATTTTTTATATTTATATTTGATAACTGAAATACTAAGCAGGTTTGTTAATACTTGATATGGGTTTCAAAATAATGCTTTTTTGACTTAAAAAAGGGAGTACTTCCTTTTCTGTAGGGTAATAAATTTATTGGAGGTTTAAAATTATAGGGTCTTGATTTTTTTTTAAAAAAGAAAGTGTGAAGGAAATTGTTAGCCTTATGAATAATTATTTATCACAGTCACCTGCTGAGGAAAGGTATTTTTGTTCCTTTTAAAAGAGCAGTGATCAATACTCTACTCTTTCAAATTATTGTCCCTTTTCATTTAAAAAATATGTATATATAAAACTTACATTTAAAAAGGACAACTAATTGCTAAATTAGTTGTAATTTCTAAAATCACAGTGAATTTAAAAAACTTTTTAAGAGACTAACTTTCAGAATTTTATTAAGACTTTTTTTTTTGTATCAGTAAAATGCAGTTATGGGAAAAGGAAAAACATGGTTTGGTTGCTTTGCTTTGGTTGCTAAAGAATACTAC
The DNA here is from genome assembly GCF_003676395.1 of Aethalodelphis obliquidens. Lineage (NCBI taxonomy): Eukaryota > Metazoa > Chordata > Mammalia > Artiodactyla > Delphinidae > Aethalodelphis > Aethalodelphis obliquidens. The sequence goes on along the minus strand of NW_020837945.1, from coordinate 48,742,872 downwards.
CTTTTAATATATTTCCCATATCTTATACTTTTTGTACAATGAACATTTGCTTTGTGTACGCAGTTTAAAATGGGATATGTCTTTATATTCATCCATGTTAGTATGAGAATTTAGCAGTGGACTATGAAAAAACTAGCTTTGAAAGTAGTATAGTCATTTTGATGATTTTATTTGAGCTCTTCTAAATGGGATTCTTTCTTTACTTTTTGGCCATATTTATGTCTCTTCTGTTTTTTTAAGACCTCAATAGGGGAAGTAGAGGTTGTGATCATCTTGAAGAGGGGAGCAGAAACAAGGATAATACAAATTCTGATTCAAAAATGGAATCCACTCTGATTTCCAGGAAGAGGAAACAAAGGCTTAGAAGTAATTTACCTGGTTCTCTTAATCCTACTTCTTTGTATAAGTCAGCAGAACAGACAGTAAGTAGAGGTATTTAGATGTCATATGAAATAATTTGTGCTATGATAAAAATGAATTGACTGTGGCCAAATAATGTTCTCCTGGCTTTCTGCTTTTATCATCATATTTCTTTCTTTTCTTTGCCTATTTTTTTCATTCTGTTTATTTTTTAAAAAATACTTTAAATACAACTTTTTTTTTGCAGTAATACAGTTATGGGAACAAATTTCAAATACAGTCATCACTGAGTATCTACATAGTATTGGTTCCAGGACCCTGCACATACCAAAATCCTTAGATGCTTAAATACCTTATATAAAATGGTGTAATATTTGCATATAATCTACATCTTCCTGTATATTTTAAATCATCTCTAGATTACTTATAATAACTAATACAATGTAAATTATATGTAAATGGCTATAAATACAATATAAATGCTATGTAAATAGTTGTCTCTGCATGGCAAATTCAAGTTTGGCCTTTTGTAAATTTCTGGAATTATTTTTCTGGAAATATTTACCATTTGCGGTTGGTGGAACCTGCGCATACAGAGGGCTGACTGTATTATGAACAAGTAAAACAGTTAAAAGTATTTCTCCTCCGATAACCAGCCCTTAGTTAGTAGTTTGATGTATATCTTTCAGACCTGTTTGCTTTTTTCCTCCCCTTATAACCAAATACTATTCATACTGTCCAGTCAATTGCTTTTTCACTTGCTCTGTGAAGTTATTACCTGACTTATTTTATCAGTAGTAATTTACTTCCGATTTCTATAGACATCTCTTTTTCCCGAGTTTAGGGAATTTGTTGTAGAGAATTACCATACATACGTTAATGCATACATTACCTATTTTCAAAGACTTAGTATGCAGTTAACAATAAAAGTATGAGGAGACAGCTTTTTGAGTCCTTTGATTCACAAGGCATTTCAGGACTTTGCTGTGCCTCTGAGTTATAATTATAAACATGATTTATATTTATACAGTAATAGAGATGTGAAGGCAGTGATTGATTTTCATAATTTTTCATATTGTTATCCTCTTAAGTTTTTAATTTTTTTGCTTTTTTGTTACTAAAATCATATTATGTCAAATGACCTCTTTTGCAAAATAAAACTGTAAAAAAAATTCCTCTCATTTACAGTTGACAAGACTGTGGAAGACCTCTGAACCACTTGTAAATATGGGAGTTTCTCCTTCCCATCCTTTTGAAAAATGTTTAGGCATCTGATTGGACAGACCAAACTCTATATATTTGAGAGACACTGGCAAGAGTAATGTAGTATAATTGAGTAGTTTTCTACCCCTATATTTATAGAAATGATATAATGTTTTTACTTCTATACTCTTCTTTAGGAATTTAAACTTAAAAAAACTCTTTATGTTACCCAAATTTGAAAAATGCTAATTTTTGTATGCATTTATTTATGTTCAGAAAGAACAAGAAAATGACCCAACAGTATCCACTGAGTTGGAAAAGTCAAGTGAAAACTATCAGGAGGACCCAAAACTGCTTGAAGAAATTATGCTTGAACCCATAGAAAGTGATTTTACTAAACTATCCTCGCTTTGTAGTCAGGAGTTGGCTTTGAGTGCTGCTCCCCAAATCACCTCTGAATGTTCAACCACTAAAACTTTTGAGAGCTGTATTTCTACTGATACTGTGGGGAATTGTCCTGTGGTCGAGAAGGATGAGAATGAATTGAACACAGTAGAAAAACCTGTTTTAAGTGAACATAGTGAAGGGAACCAATCATTTATCTCTGCTGAACCAAGTAAGTAACATGAGGATAACAATTTTTTCTCCTCTACTTATTTCTTTTCTTTCTCCTCTCAAACAAATTTTGCTAGGCAATAAGTTATTTATTACATCATTGTGGAATATATTAACTTCAGAAAAAAAAGACTTGGGGTTTTGGGACTTCATTTATTTTGTAATATTGATTTAGGTAAGGAATGGAGTACTTGGAAGCAGAAGTAATTTTTTTTTAGATTAGTGTACTGTAATCTCATCAGTAGTTTTTTATAAGTTTCTGTAAGGACCATTATTATTGTCATTTTGGTTGATTAAGCTGAAGTACAGAGCACTTAAGTGCTGTTTAATTATTGTCATTAATTTTTTAATTTTCCAGTATTTGATGCAGTCACATGGTACAAAAAAGGTTCTAAAGGATATCCAGTGACTGGTCTCCCACATCTTTCCCTAGCCATCCATTTCCCCCTCCTAAAAGCAACTAATGTAACAAGATTTAAAGTACAATTTAGAATGATGGTGTAATAACATGATTAGAACTAGAATTTGGTCCTAAGTTCTCCTCATGACTCTATCCATTTTTAAATATCTTCGTCCTCTAGAAGTTAAGGTTGCAGGTAACTGCCAAATAATAGTGCTGACATGGAAACATTGTATGTGACTAGTGTAAATTAGATAATGAATGATAGGCCAGTTTCTAAATTGAATAAAGTTAGATGATTCAGTTCAGTGGGATTATGAAAGATATATTGCATGAATTACAAAGTTCTCTTTTTATGTATGATTATTGTGACACATTTAAAAAATACATTTTACCTTTTTAGTTGTTGTTTCCAGTGATGAAGAAGGACCTGTTGAACATAAAAGTTCAGAAATTCTTAAATTACAACCTAAGCAAGATCATGCCATCTCTAATGAAAGTGAGAGTACTTCTGAGCCAGCAATGTCAGAACTACCACTGATTACATGTGAATCTGTACGGGTAATTTATTTCTGTCTTCTCACAGATTAACAGTGAAATATACACTATTGGCTAATGACTATTTTTTTTTCCGTCAAGCAGAATATTATGTAAAAATTATGAATTTTCTTAGTTTGAATTTTTTTTTTTTTTTTTTTTTGTGGTACGCGGGCCTCTCACTGTTGTGTCCTCTCCCATTGCGGAGCAGAGGCTCCGGACGCGCAGGCTCAGCGGCCATGGCTCACGGGCCCAGCTGCTCCACGGCACGTGGGATCCTCCCGGACCGGGGCACGAACCCGTGTCCCCTGCATCGGCAGGCGGACCCTCAACCACTGCGCCACCACGGAAGCCCCCTTAGTTTGAATTTTGAGACAACTTTCATATTAGTTTGAGGGAAGTATGTAATTGTTTTAATTTGAAGTAAAAGGCTTAATACCATTTTTCTTCTGGCCATTTTTATTTTTTAAGTCTAAATATTCTGACTTGAATATTTATTCTTTTCGTATGGTTCTCATTGGACATTTAAGTACTTCATCAAAACATTTTCTAGAATTAAACAGTTTCCAGTATTTGTCTGGTCTTACAGTACAATGGTGACTTGGAATTATTCCTTTCCCTCACATGCTATTAAGGCAGCATGATAGAGGAAAGAACCTGACTTCTGGAGATACACAGATCTGTGTTCAAATCCTGGCTCTGTCATTTGGGCAAGTCCCTTAACTTCCTTAAGCCTGAGTTTCCTTATATCCTAAATGAGGATAATAACACCTAATTCACAAGATTATTTTTTGAGTATTAAGTGAAACAACATATGAAAGCATTTAGAACAGTGTCACAAACCTATCAGTTTGGTAAGTACTTTGTCTCTCTTATAGAAAATAGTAAGTGGAAGTGTCTGTTGGTTTAATGTCAGCTAGTGGTGTTTTTGACATACATATAGCTCTAAAGTAAGGTTCAAGTTATTTATTGTCAGTATTCATTCATATTATCAGCTCTGATTATCCTATTTTAAAGAAATGATTATCGGTAGACCACCAGTGCAGAATTATGGTTAACTTCTGTTTTTTTTTTTTTTTTTTTTTTTTTTGCGTTTCGCGGGCCTCTCACTGTTGTGGCCTCTACCGTTGCGGAGCACAGGCTCTGGATGCGCAGGCTCAGTGGCCATGGCTCATGGGCCCAGCTGCTCCACGGCATGTGGGATCTTCCCGGACTGGGGCACGAACCTGTGTCCCCTGCATCGGCAGGCGGACTCTCAACCACTGCGCCACCAGGGAAGCCCTGTTGGTTGTTTTTGAATAATGTCAGAGGCTGTTATTCTGTAGAGTGTGGTGAAGAATTTGGTCAGTTCCATGAAAACAGTCTGATGGGCTGATTAGTGTTTCACGGGTGTTTCTTTTTTAAAAAAATTTATTATTTATTTTATTTTTGGCTGCGTTGGGTCTTATTTGGGTCATCTTCATTAAGGCATGCGAGATCTTTCATTGCGGCGCGTGGGCTTCTCTAGTTGTGGTGTGCGGGTTTTCTCTTCTCTAATTGTGGTGCGTAGGGTACAGGGCACGTGGGTTCTGTAGTTTGCGGCACGTGGGCTCTCTAGTTGAGGCTCGCGAGCTCAGTAGTTGTGGCGTGCGGGCTTAGTTGCCCTGCGGCATGTGGGATCTCAGTTCCCTGACCGGGGTCGAACCTGAGTCCCCTGCATTGTAAGGTGGATTCTTTACCACTGGACCACCAGGGAAGTACCTCACGGGTGTTTCTGCTGCATTTGGTACTCCATAGAGAGATTACCTCAGGAATTGTGTTCTGAATTTTTGTTAAAATGTAACAATTGTTGCCCAGTTGGGCCAGTAGCCTACTTGATGGCTTAGTTGTTTTGTAATTAAAACAGTGTGGACAATGAGTTCAAAGTTCTAAATGAATTACAGTTCCCTTGGCAGTATATAAATTGACAATACAGTATGAAATGACTGTGTTAAAGGAAAATGACATCTCTTGTAGAACTGACAGCATATGATCACAGCCAAGCAGCAAATAATGTAGAGATCTACCAAAATCTATAAGGCAGAATAAACCTCCACACCCTCCCTTGTTTCCAATTTTAAATGAAGTTATGAGAAACATAGATTGACCGTTTTTAAGAGGCAGTTAGTCTTTACCAAATGTGAGGCCCAATAAGGAATTCTTTCTAATCCATCTTCTCATTTGTCTCATTTTGTTAAAACACACAGGCAGTCATAGAACCATCTGTAGTTGATTAGATTCCCCGTTTTTACTTAGGGGATAAGAAGAGTTCAGTAAGCAATAAAAGCTGAGAATGATAAAGAAATTCTATTAGGCAGGTAAATGGCATTGTGAGCTGGGTTAAAAATGATGAGTAATGTGCATGTTTCAGGTGAGGATTAATCACATTTTCTAGAGGTAGGAGGAGAGTGAGTACACGTGCATAATTGCTCTAGTAGTAATTTATTTGGTTATTAGTGATGTTAAGGTTAAAGAGGGATAATGTGTAACAGCTAGGCAAATGTGGAGTGGAAAAAGTCATCTGAAAGCAGTGTAAAGCTCCAAAGAGATGGTGGGAAATTGCTGCTGCTGATACTGCCTGGTAGTCTATTGTAATTTAAAAGCAGAGGTGTGAATTTTTTGAGCAGAAGTGGTATGATTTTTGAGGTTTTAGGCAGCTGGTTGGCTATCCTCAGCCATAGTGCATGTAATAAAGTATATAGATTTGATGTAACAGGCGGTTCTTAGGCACTTATATTCCTTCATTGCTCAGTAAAAGTGCAGTAGTTGAGAGCATTGTCTTGGTTTATGGAAGCAATTTTATGTGCTTGAAATAACCCTTGACCTGGAGTTAGAAACCTGCATTTGTCTTAGTTTTGCTTCTTACTAACTGCATTACCATGGGCAGGTCACTTAACCAATCCAAACATATATTAACTCTACTTATAAAATACAAAAAGAAAAAAAAAAACTTGCCCCATGGGGTGGTTGTGGTGATTAAGAGAGATGATGTATTTAAAAACTCATTTGAAACTGTTTAGTTATATATATTTTAATTTATAAAATTAAAGTAATTTAATTATTTAAAATTAAATTAATTATATAAATTTTAATTTATTTCTGTTGAGTTAAAAATGAATAAAGCCTATTAGAGAATACTGACTTTGAAATGGCTTTGATACAGAGGAGAATTTATTTCTGAAACTTGGGCCTATGGAATTAATTTAGGATTCAGCTTTTTAGAGTAATTTTCTCAAAGTAAACATATACTTAACAAAAAATTTATTTATTTAATTTATTAAATTTTGTCAGCTTTGGGTCTTCATTGCTGCACGCCGGCTTTCTCTAGTTGCGGCAAGCAGGGGCTATTCTTCGTTGCTGTGTGCAGGCTTCTCATTGCGGTGGCTTCTCTTGTTGCAGAGCACTGGCTCTAGGCGAGTAGGCTTCAGTAGTTGGGCCACGTGGGCTCAGTAGTTGTGGCACATGGGCTTAGTTGCTCTGCGGCATGTGGGATCTTCCTGGACCAGGGCTTGAACCCGTGTCCCCTGCATTGGCAGGCAGATTCTTAACCACTGCACCACCAGGGAAGTCCAACCATACACTTTTCAAGGAAAAAAATCTAGATAACTATTTCTTCACAGTAAGAACAGTGTAAAATCCTTCATAGATTCATTAATAGTAATTTAAAGAAGTATTTGACTTTGAAAATCATCATCAGCATTTATATAATACTTAGGTTTATATGCATTTTATAATTTTTTCCTTGTTAGGCTTCATCTGAATTATGTCAATATAATCCTGTCATGGAAAACATTTCCTGTGTTATACCTAGTAATGAGATGGATCTACAACTGGATTTTATATTTACTTCTGTTTATATTGGTAAAGTAAAAGGAGCTTCTAAAGGTTGTGTTACAGTAAGTATATTTAATTTTTTTTTTAGCTTTGCTTTTTGGACAAGGCATTTTCAGATTGTCTTCTCTTTTTTTAGTGCAAATGATAATAGAATTAAGATTAATTTTATATAGGACAATTTGAATGTCATTATACCTATTTTGAAACATGTCTTTACTTGTGAAATCTTGAAACTATAGAGGAATGCCCTAAAATCATATCTGTAATCTGACTACTCTAATGAGGATTATGTATGAAAAAAATCATATGTAACATTGATATTCTTTGGGCTCTAAAACTTACTTGATGGTAAAGTAAATTTTTCTTTATGGTATAGTTAATAGCAAAAAGAAGAAATCTCATTTTGATGGTTTAAATTGTTCTCCAGATTCCCAAACTTGTTATTTAAGGATCTCCAGGAATAATTCCTATTCTATTTTTCCACTTTTTTTCAGTTTTAACTCATCACACTTTGCATATGAAAGCCATATTGGATTTTGCTCAGTTCTCTATATTTTCTCACTATTTTTCTGCCTGTTACAATCTTTTAAGGTTTATCTGAAATACTTCCTCTTCCAGAAAACCTTTTCCTGATTTCTCCTTCCTAGCCATAATTAACTTCTCCTTTTACTATGTACTTACAGCACTTTGTTTGTACATCTGTTGTAGGATTTATTCTGTGTGTTTTTGTTTGTATTCTTGCCTAAACCTCTCCATTATCCTTTAAGCATCTTGTGGTGAAGAGTCGTGCCTTTATTCCCCTTTACACTTTACATAAATGGCTCAAACCTAAAACACTTATAAACATTAGTTGAATTGTCCAGAAGAAACTGCCAAAAGACCTCACACTTATAAACATTAGTTGAATTGACTATGTCAGATTATAATTCAGGTATTTTCCTAGAAGTTTTGTTAATATTTCACTCTGTTATGGATAAGGCAGGGAATATAAAAATAGTAAGATATGATCTCTGCTTTCAAGGAACTTGTAGTCTAATGAAACAGTCTTGTTTACGGGAGAGGCCACAGCAGTGAGAGGCCCGCGTACTGCAAAACAAACAAACAAACAAACAAAACAACACTTAAGGAGGTCAGATATATACAAAAGATACCTAGAGAAAATTTAGCATCTTGTCAAAGAAGGAGCAGAAAGAGCAGGAACCTTGCTGAATACTTAGTCAGAAGGGAATTTATAACATGGAACAAAGAAAAATGAATGCTGGGAATGTCAGCAAAGCTAAGGATCAAATCCTGCTTTGTGATTTATTTACCAAAGTCAGTGACACCCTGTGAGATCTTTTGGCAGTTTCTTCTGGACTTTGTCTTATATTTTTTTAAATATTCAGGAAACTTTTTTTTTTTTTTTCGGTACGCGGGCCTCTCACTGTTGCGGCCTCTCCCGTTGCGGAGCACAGGCTCCGGACGCGCAGGCTCAGCGGCCATGGCTCACGGGCCCAGCCGCTGCGCGGCATGTGGGATCTTCCCGTACCGGGGCGCGAACCTGTGTCCCCTGAATCGGCAGGCGGACTCTCAACCACTGCACCACCAGGGAAGCCCTCAGGAAACATTTTTGAAAAGTATATTAAGTAAAGTCTTACTGGTTTTTATAAATGAGCATATTGAGAATTAAATTACTTGCACAGGGTTCTTAAACTTCCATAAAACTAAGTCTTTACAGTGAAACATCTTTTTGGTTTATTGAGAAAAAGGCTTAAGGCTTTTAGTATAGACTTTGATTATGTACTTGTGGTTTAAAAAAGAAAAAAATTTTGAAAAATTTGAATAGTAACACATCTTGAGTGGTAACTCGTATTTTGCTTCTTTATTTTTCCTTTAGTTCACGACAAAGTATATTAAGATTCCATTTCAAGGTAAGCTATCATTGTCTTATGACCTCTTTTCACTGTAATTTTGAGTATAAAATAATTGGTCAGCAAAAATTCTGAGATATTTCTGCAATTAGTTTTTCATACTTTTTTCCAGTGTAGAATTTATGTAAAAATAAGGTTAATAATATGTTTCAATTTAACACTTTTTAGCAGCTTCAAAATGAGTTAAAATGTTTTATAACACTTAAAATATACTATTTTTATACTATTGTTTTAATGACTTTAAGTAATATGAAGGGACTCATGGCAATTTCTTGGGATTAACAAAAGTAGTTTTGATAGCAAGATTTTTGATATATAAAAATGGATGAAAATAGAAACTAAGTAAAGAAGTATAAGGAAAATTTTTAGTGTTGCACACAAACATGTAAAATGGTTTTGTGTAGGGATTAAGAGAGATTTGAACAGGCAGAACTGTTTCTTATCTGAGTAAGGCAATGTGGATTGGAAAATGGACCTATAATTTGTAGAGACTCTAACAAGTTTCTCATTCTCTTTCCAAATAAAAAACCTTTCAGAATAAATAACATTAAGAGAACAAATAATAAGCAACAGAGAATAGTCTCTTTAGAGAATGAATTATGAGAAGGATGAACAAAAACAATATATACAAATAGCACTTCAGAAATGAACTGGGGAAGAGGAAACCTGTGTTTCCCAGTTCAGAAATGAACTGGGGAAGACTGAAGATGAGATTGAAGTAACTTTAGTTGGACTCCCCAGATACCCATGTACAGAATCCACAACTGTATGTTATAATAATGAATCTAATGATTAGGAAGCTACTATAAGTAGTAAGAATATGTAAGGCATATATAATATATAAAAATAAATATACTGATATTCCTAATTAGGAAATTTTAATAAGTTATTGTGGAATAATATAATATTAGCTATTTAAAGAAACCAAGGCCTGTGATTCAAGAGGAAATAACTTCATAAAAATAGTGCTATAATCTGTAGATAAAGACCTGGGTAACAGAGCTACCTCTCAATTTCTTTTTCTTTAATAGAGGTATAAATTATGTACAACATTATATTAATTTCAGGTGTACAACATTATGATTCGATATTTGTATATATTGCAAAATGATTCCCCCAGTAAGTCAAGTTAACATCCATCCCCATACATAGTTGCAAAAATTTTTTTGTGTGTGATGAGGACTTTTAAGATCTATGCAATAGGTCTTAAATATGCAATACAGTATTATTAACAATAGTCACCATGTACTGTACATTATATTCTCACTGCTTATTTATTTTATAATTGGAAATTTATATCTTTTGATCTCCTTCTGTCATTTCGTCCACCCCCTGCTTCTGGTAACTACCAATCTGATCTCTGTATCTATGAGCTTTTTTTTTTTTTTTTAAAGATTCCACCTATAAGTTATGTCATATGGTATTTGTCTTTCTCTGGCTTATTTCGCTTACTTAGCATAATGCCCTCAAGGCATGTTGTTGCAAATGGTAAGATTTCCTTCCTTTTTTTTTTTTTGGTCAGAACAGTATTCCATTGTATATATATCACATATTATTTAGCACATATTCATTCATCCATTGATGGACACTTAGGTTTTTTCCATATCTTGGCTATTGTGAATAATGCTGCAGTTAACATGGGAGTGCATATATATTTTTTCTAATTAGTGTTTTCCTTTCCTTTGCATAAATATCCAGAAGTGGAGTTGCTGGATCATTAAAAAAATATTTTTGAGAACGCTCTGTTTTCCATAGTGGCTGCACCAGTTTACATTCCCACCAACAGTGCACAAGTGCACAAGAGTTCCTTGTTACCACATCCTTGCCAATACTCATTATTTCTTTTCTTTTTGTTAATAGCCATTCTAATAGGTGTGAGGTGGTATATCATAGTGGTTTTGATTTTCATTTCTGTGACAAGTAGCAGTGTTGACCACCTTTTTGTGTACCTGTTGGCCATCTGTATGTTTTCCTTGGAAAAATGTCTTTTCAGTGTCTCTGCCTTTTTTTCAGTCAGATTGTTTGGGGTTTTTTTGCTGTTGAGTTGTATGAGTTCATTATATATTTTGGATTTTAACCCCTTATCAGATATGTGGCTTGCAAATATTTTCTCTCATTCAGTAGGTTGCCTTTTAATTTTGTTGATGATTTCCTTTGCCATGTAGAAGCTTTGTAGTTTAATGTAGTCCCACTACATCTAACTAAAATCTATAGGTAAAAACCTTTGTAATGGAGCTACCTCTCAAATTCTTATGATACAAACAAACATCAAAAATGATACTTTAGGTTTTCATCGTTAATATTTTGTGCTTTGTTTCAAATGTTGCTTTCTTTATAGCTTTTCTATCCCAAATGAATATATATAAATATATATATATTTTTTCTTTAAAAAAATATTTTTTTGGCCACACTGCACAGCATGTGGGATCTTAGTTCCCTGACCAGGGATCTAACCCAGGCCCCTCGCATTGGAAGTGTGGAGTCTTAACCACTGGACTACCAGGGAAGTTCCCAAATTATTATTTTTTTTTGACATCTTTATTGGAGTATAATTGCTTTACAAGGTGTGTTAGTTTCTGCTTTATAACAAAGTGAATCAGCTCCAAATGATCTTTAAAAGGTGATTTTAATTAAAAATTTTGGAAAAATACTCTTGTCAGTGGTAATGGGTTTACGATTTTATAATGGAAGAGGAAAATATTAGTCAGCTTCTTCAAATCCTGTCTGTGCTAAATTCCCATATAAAAAAAATTTTTTTTTTAAAAACAAGGCATGCAGGGACTTCCCTGGTGGCACAGTGATTAAGATGCTCCCAATACAGGGGGCCTGGGTTCGATCCCTGGCCAAAGAACTAGATCCCACATACATACTGCAGCTAAGAGTTCTCATGCTGCAGCTAAGGAGCCGACGAGCCACAACTAAGGAGCCCACATGCCGCAACTAAGGAGCAGGAGAGCTGCAACTAAGGAGTCCGCCTACTGCAACTAAGACCCGGTGCAACCAATAAATAAATTAAACAAGGCATGCATGTGAAAGGTTTTTGTAGGTGGGGAAATCTAGGGGTCTAAGTGTTTATTTTTCTGCAGCAGCTGTGGGAAAAATTTGATTTATTCATATTTATATTAGCTCTTAATTATGTTTGGCTGTGGCTTAAAGAAAATAGTTTAGTTTTTCTTCACATTTAAGAATTCCAGAGGTAGACTGAACAGGGCTGATATGATGTTTATTTGGTCATCAGAGGCCCAGACTCCTTTCATTTTCTTACTCTGTCATCCCTGACACATGACTTTCATCCTCTAGTTTGTCTCATGGTCCATATGGCTGCTCATACTCCAGCCATCGTGTTTGTTTTTTTTAAAATAAATTTGTTCATTTATTTATTTTTGGCTGCGTTGGATCGCGTGGGCTTTCTCTAGTTGCAGCGAGTGGGGGCTTCTCTTCATTGCAGTGCACGGACTTCTCATTGTGGTGGCTTCTCTTTTTGTGGAGCACGGGCTGTAGGCGCATGGGCTTCAGTAGTTGTGGCACGCAGGCTCAGTAGTTGTAGCTTGTGGGCTGTAGAGCGCAGGCTCAGTAGTTGTGGCGCACAGGCTTAGTTGCTCCGTGGCATGTGGGATCTTCCCAGACCAGGGACCGAACCCATGTTCCCTGAATTGGCAGGCGGATTCTTAACCACTGTGCCACCAGGGAAGTCTAGCCATCATGTTGTAATGTTCCAGGTAGAGAGCAGGAGGAAAGGAAAAATGGTAGAAAGAATACATACCACCTATCTCTTTCCCTTTTAAGGAGTCTTCTTGGGTGTGCATACCACCTAACCTTCTGCTTATATTTTCTTAGCTAGAATGTAGTCAAATGACCACTCATCTATTTGCAAAGGGAGCTAGGAAATAGAGTTTTTAAGAGGTGGTATCTTGCTTCCTTATAAAATTAGGGTCCTGTTACTAAAATCCCTAACAGTAGGTAGGAGAAATGATAGGCAACTCCTGCTTTCAGTGTCTGTCATAGCCCTGTAACAGAATAAACTAAATATTTTGGGAAAATTTGTTAATGAGGTAAATTTTTCTTGTGATGGTGTTAAATGCCCCCTGGCTTTTCTTCTTCTTTTTTTTTGTGGTGCGCGGGCCTCTCACTGTTGTGGCCTCTCCCGTTGCGGAGCACAGGCTCCGGACATGCAGGCTCAGTGGCCATGGCTCACGGGCCCAGCTGCTCCGCGGCATGTGGGATCTTCCCGGACCAGGGCATGAACCCGTGTCCCCTGCATCGGCAGGCGGACTCTCAACCACTGCGCCACCAGGGAAGCCGCCCCCGGTTTTTTTAAGGGAATCTTTTTAAAGCAGCCTTCCTAAAGAATATTTAACTTTCATACTAAGAGCTTGGAACATTTGGATTAGTAATAACTATCTAGATTTCACAGAAATAGTATCAACTATTTGGGGCTGTGAGCTGCATGAGGAAGAAATGCTGAGAAGTTTTTCTGAAGGTTCTCACTCTTTACTTTTAACTTAATCTGTCTGTCTTTGCTGCCAGTTTCATTGACAGTTTTCAGAATGGAGGAGTTACAGTGTTCATAGACTGGAAGAATTAATATTGTTAAAATGTCCATATTACCCAGAGCGGTCTACAGCACTGTAATCCCTGTCAAAGTTCTAATGGAGTCTTTCACAGAATCTAATGGAGTCTTTCACAGAAATAGAAAAAAAAAATCCTAAAATTTGTATGGAACAACAAAAGACCCCAAATACCCAAAGCAGTCCTGAGAAGAACACAACTGGAGGCACCACACATCCTGATTTCAAATTGTATTACAAAGCTATAGTAATCAAGAGAGTATGATATAGGCATAAAACACACACAGAGATCAATGGAACAGAACTGAGAGCCCAGAAATAAACCCACATATATATGGTAAATTAATTTTCAACAAAGGAGCCAAGAATATACAATAGGGAAAGGATAGTTTCTTCAATAAATGGTGTTGAGAAAGCTGGACAGCCACATGCAAAGGGATGAAACTGGACCTCTACCTCTACTATATACAGAAATCAACTCAAAATGGTTTAATGACTTAAATGTATGACCGGAAACCATAAAACTCCTAGAAGAAAACATAGGAGGTAAGCTCCTTGACATTGGTCTTGGCAGTTTTTTGCATCTGACAGCAAAAGCAAAGGCAACAAAAGCAAAAATAAACAAGTTGAACTACATCAAACTAAAAAGCTTCTGCACAACAAAGGAAACCTTTAACAAAATGAAAAGACAACCTACTAAATGGGAGAAAATATTTGCAAATCATATATCTGATAAGGGGTTAATACCCAAAATGTACAAAGAACTCATACAATTCAACATCAAAAAAACAAACAACCCTATTAAAAAATGGGCAGAGGACCTGAATAGACATTTTTCCAAAGGAGACATACAGATGACCAATAGACGCATGAAAAGATGCTCAAGATCACTGATTGTCAGTGAAATGCCAATTGTCAGTGAGATACCACCTCACACTGGTCAGAATGTCTATCATCAAAAAGACAGTAGATAACAAGTGCCGGAAAGGATGTGGAGAAAAGGGAAACCTCTTCCACTGTTGGCACACATTAGGATTGTAAGTTGATGCAGCCACTATGGAAAATAGCATGGAGGTTGGTCAAAAAATTAAAAATAGAACTGCCGTGTGATCCAGCAATTTCACTTCAGGGTATTTACTCAAAGAAAACAAAACAGTAATTTGAAAAAGTACATGTACCCCAGTGTTCATTGCAGCATTGTTCACAATAGCCAAGGTGTGAAAACAACATAAATGTCTTCTAATAGATGAATGGATGAAGATGTGTTATATATATATATATATATATATATATATACACACACACAATGGAGTATTACTCAACCATTATAAAAATGAAATCTTGCCATTTGTGACAACATGGATGGATCTAGAGGGTATTATGCTAAGTGAAATAAGTCAGACAAAGACAAATACAGTATGATCTCACTTGTATGTAGAATCTGAAAACAAAAGGGAAAGAGACTCAAAGATAAAGAAAAAAAGCAGCTGGTTGCCATAGAGGAGGGTGGTGGGGAGTTGGGAGAAATAAGTGGAAAGGATTAAGAGGTATAAGCCTCCACTTATAAAATAAATAAGCAACGGGAATGTAATATACAACATAAGGAGTATGGTCAGTAATATTGTAATACCTTTGTATGGGGACAGATGGTTACTAGACTTACCATAGTAATCATTTTATAATGTATGCAAATATCAAATCATTATGTAGTAATGTGAAACTAACATTATATGTCAACTATATTTCAATTTAAAAAAGGCATACAAATCAAAAACAAAGAAAAAGAAAAAGGAGCCAGTAAATAGAGAGTAAAAGAAGAGGGAAGGTAGGTTAGAATAGGACATGACAGGATAGGAAGAGAGGAAGTCAGGAGGCGCCACCAAAAAAATTGCATCCTAGACCTTTCAGAAGCTCATATGACTCTGGGGAATCTTTGGGTAATGGCTGGTCTGTGTAGTGGAATGCAGATGTTTGAAGAGAAGAAAAATAGGCGTTAAGTGGCTTATGATAGCATTTGCAGTCTTGGTTGATAGTATTAACCAAGATAGAATTATATAGTTTTTTCAGTTATACTATGCTTAGTTTTCTGCATTGATAAGATAGTCCGAGATCATATAGTGTGAGAGGCTAAATTCCTACATTTAATTATCACTTAAAAATTGTTTGGCCCTTTCTAATTTTTTTTTTAAATTTTTTACGCCCTTTCTAATTTATGTGATCTTTTTTACTGTAATAATACTGTTTAGGTATTTCAGCCAAGTTTACTGAAATGTACTGGAAATGATATTTTTGAAAAACCTTGCATATAATTCTTTTTAAAAAATACATTGTGTTAAAGAGGAATCATACAGTGCATATGGAGTGTATTCCTAAATAGATTAATTTATTACCTTGTTATCTTTTATTTATTACAGTGTCCCTGCATGAGATTTCATTGCTAGTGGATACTACACATTTAAAGCGGTTTGGATTATGGAAAAATAAAGATGATGATCACAGTAAAAGAAGTCATGCTATCCTCTTTCTTTGGATCTCCTCAAATTATCTTCAAGAGATTCAGACCCAATTAGAAAACTCTATGTTAAGCCAGCAATGTGAGTATAAAAAGATTTCTAAATTTCAGGATAATCTGAGAAGTCCTATAAATAAAGTAATTTTCCTCTAAAATAATTTAGTAGAATGTAATTATTTCATTGAATTGAAATAAGTTCATTGAATTCAAAATAATTTATCCCTTGATATTACGTAAGATACTTTATTCATTTAATTTCTCCTTTTAATTTTACTCAACCGATTAAAATTATCTTCTAAAATAAAAGGACTACCTTACCTTTTAGTCACTTGACATCCTTGGCTACCTGTCTTAAGAGTTTCTTGCCCTTATTTCATAATGAACTGTGACAGAACTAATCAGTGGCAAAGTCAAATAAAATACAGAAGTCTTTATCTTCAGCATTTTCTATAGTTTCTAAAAAAGATAAATCAGTTTATTTACTTATGTATCATTTTTCTAAGACTGGGTTGAATACTTTTCTGGTCCTCCCATAACACTTATCTATCAATATATAGTATCTTGAGATATTTCCCAACTTTGTTTAGTTTCCAGCTCCTAAAGGAGTCTGGTTTAGAATTGGGTAAATCAAATTGGTAAATTTCTTTCTTATCTCTTTAATCTCTCTGCCATTTCCCCTCCTACTCCCTTGCACATTAAAGATGTTAAGTAGTGAACTAAATTTTATGTCTTTAAAATTACTTATTTTGCTGTCCTCATTACTTCCAAATTAATTGGGAAAATTCATGATTAAATAGCAGAGAAGTTGGAAAAATACACAAGCCATTTATAATCATTATGGGAGGAGAGAATGTCATTTGATGAGAGAAAATGATTTTGAAGGAAGTGTTTGAATGGAAATTTTTTTAATTGGTAGATTTGATATATGAAGAGGGCTAGAGAAAAACAATTGCTTAGTCATCATTCATTTACTTATTCATACATTCATTAACAAACATTTAAGAGCACCTAGTAAATGCCAGGTACTGGAGATGCAGCAGTCAATACCATTGTGGAGTTTGTATTCTAATGTAGTAGGACTCTAAAAATTGTGAGTTTTGGTTATAGGTTACTAATGTCCTGTTTTGGGATTTAATTTGCCTGGGTTATTAACTAACATACAAAATAGTTTGTTGAGTTGTATACCAACCTTATTGTTACTAATAATTATTTTAATTATAATCCCTTTCAAAAATAACACTACTGATAAAAACTGATTTCTTTTTTCTTTCATAGCAAAATCCACTGAATTCATTTTCCTTGAGCTACACAGTTCTATTTCACAGAGAGAAGAATTGAAATTGCAAGACATTATGACAGAAATAAGTACAGCCAATGGAGAATTAGAGCTTTCTTATCCACTGTCTTGGGTTCAAGCACTTCCTTTATTTCAGAACCTCTCTTCAAAAGAAAGCTCTTTTATTCATTATTACTGTGCTTCAACTTGTTCTTTCCCTGTTGCTACTGCTGAAGAAATGAAGATGAAATCAATATCTCAGGTTAGCATATGATTAATATAATTAGTGAGGGGGAGGGAGGCAGTTCGATAAAAATTCTTTTTTTGAAATGAGCATGATTTCAGAATGCTGTGTTTTGTCAAAAGAGCACAGGAACCAACCTAAAGGAACTCCCAGTGCCAGAGCTGGAACAGTTAGATCAACAAAATCAGTAATGATAGCCTGTGATTATTATGAAAAAATAAGATATAATGCCAATTAATCTATATTGATACAAATAAATAACTGAATGGATGAATGAAAACATAAAAAAAGGTGGGTAAGGGACAATTCTTTCTTAGAAAAGTGTTGCAATTAATAAATGTAAAAGGAACAAGAGAAATATAAAACCACCTCTAGAAAAATCATAGTGATTTTTGCAGGTAAGGTCCACAGAGGGATGCTAAATTTAATGGATGAAAACTTAAGGGAAAACAGGATATGTGTACAATATCAATCTCTCACCCCAAATATTAATTAATTACAAAAAAGAAGTAACTTTTTTTTCTCCACTGTAGTAACTTACAGTGGAGAAACATTGCAGACATCACCTTAACCCAAGTGATTGAAGTTAACATTACCAGTAGTAAGATATATTGACCTAATGTACCTGTCACATCATGCACGGAGAAGAGTACATCATTTCTGTGGTGTTCTTCTCAATATTGTATAACCTCAGTCTAATTGTGAGAAAAATCAGACAAACCCAGTTACAAAGTAACTGACCAGCAGTCTTAAAAAATATCAAGGTCATGAAAGACAAGGAAAGATTGAGGAATTGTAGGATCCTGAAACAAATTTGTTAGCGTAAAAACTAGTAAAATCAGAATAAAGTTTGTAGTTTAGTTTGTAGTATGATACCAACATTAATTTCTTAGTTTTAATAATTGTACTGTGGTTTAAAAAGATGTTAATATTAGGGGGATCTGTGAGAGGCTTATTTGTTTTTTGCAATTCTTTTATCAATATAAGTCTAAAATTATCTTGGAACAATTAATGGTAAGTTTTAAAATACTGTGTTTATTTTTATAGGAGGTTGCTAATACACATGTGGCTTGTGTATCTCTGCCAAATACCTCTAGAAAGAAAAGCATTTATTAAGTTTGCTGTGACATGGGCGTGCGCGCACACACACACACACACACACACACACACACACACACACACACACTCATGTGGGTTTGGTCTGGGGCTAAGCTGGTTTTTTAAAGGTCTGTAGAAAGCCACATTAGTGGAAATCAAGATGTAAGCCTTCACCACTGTCTTTTGCATAATGTTGTAAAAATTTTGCCTGGTAATTACATTGTATATACAAATTTGTATCATAGTTTTCCATTTAATAATAAAATATCAATTTATGTTCTTATAAACTCTTCAGTCTCTCATTTAAATTTTTTCCCACTATTTATCACCTCTTTTGTTCATTTTGAACAAAATGAATACTGTTTTCAGATTCCTAAGTTAATTATAAAGCCAGACCTGTAAGTAACACTTCAGGTTAAACTTTGATCATTGTATAGTATCTTTTGATCCAAAGTATTATTTTGATTTAGTTATATCTTTATAGAAATTCTAAGAGTATATATATAACTCATTGGTATGTATCAATATTTCTTTTAGTCACATTTTCTCTGACCAGTCTAACTTTTGACTTTGTCCTTTTGAGAGTTAATACGTGTTTGTGCACATATAAGACCTTTTTCTTTGCCATTTTCTGTCAGCCCTCAAATACAGATACAGCCAAGCCTACTTACACCTTACTGCAGAAGCAAAGTAGTGGTTGCTACTCACTTTCTATTACATCGAATCCAGATGAAGAATGGCGAGAAGTCAGGCCCACTGGACCTGTTCAGAAGTATGTACTGTGTCATATCCCGTTTGTAATAGGTGGGCAAATTAGTAGTTTTCGTTCACATTGCTGATTTTAAGTACTTTTCCTTTTTAAATGTTTTGAGTTTTACTTTCTTGCTGACAGTTAATAATAGAAATAATTATTAAAAAGTTAAAAAAATTATTAAGAAAACAATCAATGCCATTTCATTTAGTTTTATGTTAATAAGACAGAAATGGTAGCCAGATGTCAAATGTGGTAAGATTAAAGCATTTATTGAAAATATTTGAATAGAAGAGTATGGTTTTTAAGAATATGTATTCCGTATCTGAATATATAATAGGGAAAGTGAAATTGCTTATTAATGTGTGCCTCAATTTAGGGTACTTTATCAGAACTTCCCTTTCAGAAGTACTTCTTTGTTCGTATTTCGTCTTTTATATGTCTTCTCATGGTGGTAAGGCAGCATAAGGGAGTCTGTGCACTTGAGAGTGATTTCTATTCCTCTTCAAGATTCCTTTTCTCTGTTAAAAAAAAGAAAAAAAACAAAGGAAAGCACAGGATAGGGAAATAGCCAATAAAATAGTAACTTTCATTTTAGCCCTTAAAATTTTCCTGTGTTATTTCATTTAGGTGCTACGGTTACCAAGATTAAATCAACTGCAGATGATTCTTCTTGAATCTTTCTAGTTCAACAAGTACATATTATACCTTTATTATTGACTGTAGTTGTGCAATGAGTACCACCCTGTCTGTTCCAAGATTATAGTCAGAACTCACAACTGCTCTTATGTCTGAGCTTTAAGAGAGGGTGCCAAAGGAAAAATGCCTAATTAGTTGTCATTTTGTTTTCCATTTCTTTCTGGTTGTGCTCTAATTATTTATATCCTTTATGTTCTCTTTAAGTTATGCGTCATAAGCACTTTTTTATGGGAAACTTGCCTCCTAAGCTCCCATGGTAATTCTTCATTGTCCAGCTGCTGGTGTAGACTAGCCACCAGTAGGAGAGCATTGTTTTTGACCGTTGACTCTTTTAGTCTTGGGGATTCAAACTTAGCATTGGAAACTGGAGTGTAGGAGAATCTTCTATGTTTTATTACTTCATTTTGTTGAAAGTTAAAAATTGTACAGAAGAGAGACATCCTCAATGGTATTGTCATTGACTGTGAGATAACCTATTGATTAGACAAATACTGAGACTAGCCCACATGGGAAGGATTGGAAATGAAAAGATACTCAATGAGAGTACTATTAGTAGCTTGTGAAAACAAAGGAAGGAAAATATAATTGCTTGTATCATGTCAAATATTTTTTACCCTACACATTTTAGTTATTGAATACTACTGCCCTGTTATTGTCCTATATAACAAATCCCTTTGACACTAGAGTTTTCAATATTAGTATATTTTAATTTTATTTTTACTTTTTAAGGTTGATTGTATATCCTCCACCACCTACTAAAGGGGGCTTAGGAGTAACTAATGAAGATCTGGAGTGCTTAGAAGAAGGAGAGTTTCTTAATGATGTAATCATTGATTTCTACCTTAAGTAAGTACAATGATAAATGATCTTGTCATTTGTTTTACAGGTTTTGATGTGACTATTAAATATCTTTATCTCTGAAGTAACTCTAGCTAAAAATAACCTGCCAAAATTTCAGATTTGAAAATTTTTGTCTACTAAAGTTTTCTGGTGTTGACTAATTCAGTTTCATTCCTTTACTTCCCATAGATACTATATACTTCAGAAGAGTTACTGTTGTTTTGTTTTATTTGTTTTTGTTTTTCCTTGCTATTGATTGATACTTCTTTTTAGATTTTATTTATTTATTTTTGGCTGTGTTGGGTCTTCGTTGCTGCGCGTGGGCTTTCTCTAGTTGCGGCGAGGGGGGCTACTCTTCATTGCAGTGTGCGGGCTTCTCATTGAGGTGGCTTCTCTTGTTGCAGAGCACGGGGTCTAGGCGCATTGGCTTCAGTAGTTGTGGCACTCAGGCTTAGGAGTTGTGGCTCACAGGCTCTAGAACACAGGCTTAGTAGTTGTGGCGCATGGGCTTAGTTGCTCCATGGCATGTGGGATCTTCCCGGACCGGGGCTCAAACCCATGTCCCTTGCATTGGCAGGCAGATTCTTAACCACTGCGCCACCAGGGAAGTCCCTGACTGATACTTCTTGGACTATAGTATTATTATAGTGAAGGAAGTACTTATATAATTACAGATCACTTTGGGAACCAGAAAGAAACAACTCTGTAGTTCTCTATTGTGTCTTTAAGTGCTGTAAAAGTTAGCTGTCATTTTAAAAATCCATATAACTATTCCATTAAAAATAGTTTTCAACTTTTTATATAGCCAAGCTGAAGGAATGTGTAAGAAAGAAACTTTCATGCAGCAGTAATTTGTCTCTAGCCCTCATTTTGTACTCTATCCCTATACCTACATTTCTAACATTTCAAGATGTCTCCTAATTATTTCACTGACCCTTCCCAAACCAATTTATTATTATCATATTATTTCAGCCCTATTGTTTTACTAAGAGTGCTATCCTTATTCTACTAAGGATAGGCTCAAAAATCTCACGTTATTATCTACTCTTCATCTTGGACATTGTAGATTTAATCTCTAGAAGTTCTGTTTGGGTCTTTTTCATATCTTTCATGTCTCTAACTTTTTGAACATATGGAATATAATTATTATATAACAACTGTTTTAATGTCTTTTTCTACTTATTCTAGTGTCCTTGTCAGTTCTGGGTTGGTTTCAGTTGACTGATTTTTCTCTTCATTATGAGTGGTATTTTTTTTTTCTTCTTTTTTGCATGTCTGGTGATTTTTTTACTGGGTGCTGGTATATTCCTATAAATATTCTTGAATTGTGTTTTGAGACAGATTATTTGGAAACAGTTTGATGCTTTTAAGGATCTTGCTTTTTAAGGTTTGTTAAGTGAGCCCAACAAATTAATCCCCACTATTGAGGAAAGACCCTTCTGAATACTCTACTCAGTGCTTCATGAATTATGAGGTTTTCCAGCCTGGCTGGTAGCAGCAGGCAGTATTCCCACAACCTGTGTGAATGCTGGGTACCATTCCCTCTACTTTTTTCAGGTAGTTCTTTCCCCAGTCTTAGGTATTTTCCTTACGTACATGCAGTGATCAATATTCTGCTAAATTCTTGAGGAGGACTCTGCAGATGTCTGAAGTTCTCTGTCTATAGTGCTTTTTCTTTTCCAGTATTCTGATCTGCAAACTCTCGCTGCCTTAGTCTCTCCTGACTCTCAGCATCTCCTCAACTCAGGGAATCTGCCATGTTCCACTTGGGTTATTCCCTTCTGTGCTGCAGCCTGGAAACTTATCAAGGCAGTAAGCTGAGGCAATTACGGTGCTCACCGTTTCTCAAGGGTCACTGTTCTTTGTTGCCTGACGTCCAGTGTTTTAAAAACTATTGTTTCATGTGTTTTGTCTGATTTTTTGCTTGTTTCAAATAGGAGTGTAAGTCTGATCCCTGTTATTCCATCTTGGCTGGGAGTAAAGTTTTCATTATCATTGACTCTTTACCCTCCCTTCCTTCTCTACATACTCAGTTGCCTGAGTAGTAGATTCGGTCTCTCAAATTTGTTTATTGTCTTTCTTTTGTCATCATGATCTTTTTAGTACTACTTATCTTACCTAAATTATTATTCTTTTAAAACAGTCTCCTTATATCCTTTATCTCTGTTTTCCTATCTGTTAAGTATATTATTACCACCATTATTATTCTTTACTCCATGAATGCTATTCTCACTAGAAACTTTTATTAATTTCTTACTACCTGTCAAAATGAGTTCAAACACAGTCAGGCATTTGAGTGTCTTGATAATACGACACTAATTTGTCTTTTCTGCCATCTACTTATAACCCTGAACCTATTACATAGTCCAGCAAAACTGAATTATAAACAGTTTACTAAACAAAGCCCATCCTTATTCACTCTTTTGCCTTAATGCCGTGTTACTCTTGCTTCGTGGAATATTCTTTTTACCTTAACCTGTTGAAATTTTATTCCTCTATCAAGCTTCCTCACAAGGGTTATCTTCTTGAAAACTTTTCCTGGTTTTAAACAGATATTATTAACTCTCATAATACCTTATTTGTATCTCATTTATGGTTCATATAATATTTTGCCTTATTTTAAAGTTATTGGGTAGCATTATGATTATTTTCCTTCTAAAGGTTGAGCATCTTATATCTTACTTATTTTTGTATTCCTAAATAGTGTCAAATTTATATTTTGTGAGATGAATTGGATCATCTTTGATGTTAATTTTGATATGTTTTATTGGAATTAACTAATATAATTTTATTTCAAATTCAGTTCTAAGAGTATTTTTCTATACTTCCTTTTCACTGAACCTGCCTGTATCTCTGACTCTTTGACTTCTTTTCAGAGGGGATTCTACTTTATTTTTTAAACTACTTTCTATTTATTTTTAATATTGATGAATAACTTTCAAATAGGAAAGTGCACAAACTTTAAGTGTATAGCTCATGAATGTTCACATATGTGTGTACCCATGTTATCGCTATTCAGATTAAGGTAAGATTAAGATTAAGGTGTGTCGCCTTCCACATAGTATACCCTCCACATAACCACATTAAGAAAAATTCAAGTTGTGTTTGTCTTTTATGTTTTTTTAAAAAAGCAATCCCAAGATCATTTTTGGACCTTTATAAACTATTAACAACAGTAGAGTTCTCTAATTATGAGAGGTTTAATCACTAAGTGATTGAATTATAAACTTGTGTTGAAGAATTCTTTTAGTAAAGAAATGGACTAAGGATTTAGAGATTAGTCATGTCTCAGAGTTATTAAAATTTCTCTAGATTTATTTCGGAGCGTCATGGTTTCAGTTTTGTATTTGATTGCATGATTATTTGATTAATATGTCCTTGTACCGTCACTCTTCTGAATTGTAAGCTCTACGGGAGCAGGAATTTTTTTTGCCCCCTCTCATTTTATGTTGCTAGTATAAATATGGTGCTTGGCACATATTAGGAATTTGAGAAATATTTGTTAAGTAAATGAATATGTGGAAAATTTCTGCTTTAATTGATCTTGATAGAAGGTGAGGTAACTAAAGAACAAAAAAAAAGCTGAAATCAGAGCAAATTGCAAGATTGCTTTGACTCTAATAGGACATAAAAATGAAGATTTTCTGAACACAGATAATTGGAGGAAGACCGGATAAAATCTAAAAATAATTTACTTTTGTGGTGTTACTTTGCAGGTATCTTATATTGGAGAAGGTGTCAGATGAACTTGTTGAACGAAGTCACATTTTTAGTAGCTTTTTCTACAAATGCTTGACAAGAAAGGAAAATAATTTAACAGAAGATAATCCAAATCTTTCGTAAGTCAGTCTTTCAGTGTACTTAAGTTTTAAGAGGAAAACATGCTATTTTGATGGACTTAGTGAAATAACTTCTTACAGTATTTCCTAGAGTGAGCAGTATTACCACTTTTGCAGGTGCTGGGCCTGTTTGCTCTGAGAGGCATTTCTTACCCTTCCACTGTTCTGTTCCCTATCACAGGGAGGCTGACTCTTACTGGTTGCATTTCCAATTGCATGTTTTGTGGGGGATATTGGAGGTTGGGAGGCAAGGAAAGAAGTCAGGATGTTTCTTCCTTACCCTCTTTGCCTTGGGCAGTTATTCTGGTAGTGGTTCTAGTTCCTCTGTGGGTCCTTCTTTCACTGGACAGACCTGATAGAGCTCTAGCTTCCATTTGGAGGTACTACTTCTTCACTTTGCCCTTCAACATAAGGATGTAGCATTGTCCTACTATGCTAAGCTCTGGTTGCCTCACTGATTGCCTTTTGTGGCACTGCGCTTTTTCTATCACCACTGTAGCCAATTATTTGCATTACATTTTATCTGTCTTAAATATATAGGGAGGTTTATGTTTTCCTGGTTGGACCCTCACTAACATACTACTATTTAATTAAACTGATGTAACGTTATAAAAATACCATGTTCCCACAAATCAGCTGAATTTCTGTCCAGGTATTTTTTTGATTAATTCTAAAACCTATAGAGCAGTGGATGGGGCTAGGCAAAAAGGAGGAAGGAGTAATTCTTGTATCTTAGCAGTAACTTGGATAGTTGTGAGCCTGGAGCCACTTCACCCCTCTCTCTGCCCCTAACAATTCGTGTGATAATCTATATGGTAGGCCCATGGTAAAATTAAGAGTTTTTATTTTTAAAAAAGTTAATGTAAGCATTTGTCTACCACTTTACAAGGTACATTTTTGTACATTATTTCTTCCCATAACAGTGCTTTTAGGTATGTAAGGCATTTTTCAGATGAGGAAGCAGGCCAATAAAGATTGGCAGAACTCTGGTAAGTGACAGAACTGGTTGGTACTTAAATCTTTATCTTTTAACCTCTAATCCAGAGATGTTTTTGTTATACTGGACTGCCTTTGAAAAAATGGCTGTGAGAGCTGTTTCATCCCTTTAAAATAATAGGAATAATAGGCAAGTAAGAAGATGATTAAATGGGTAAACTGTCTGAATTTCTTGTATTGTTGGAGAAGGAGGATAGGAATAGAGAGAGTACTAACATTTATTGAGTACCTGCTTGGAGCCATGGCAGTGAACATAACGTTATTTTGTTTGATTCTACAGTAGTCTTATGACATAATGCCATTATTGTTATGAATTGAAGCTTAAAGAAGTTAGATAAGTTATCCGAAGTTGGATATAGCTTTCCAGTTTCAAAGTTCAAGCTTTGTCTGTTGTTTTTAGTATTGCAACTATATAATTTATGGCCTAAATTGGGACACTTGAGAGAATAAAAGGAGGCTTTATTAATAGCTACGCTGGGCAACCCATGTATACTGGGGCTGCCCTATACAAACTGAGATGTGTAGTCATCTATATTTTGAGTGTCTTTATGGATTTGGAATTTGTGCTGGTAGACAAGGCCTGCCAGGGTCAACTAAGGAGAAAATCACAATCTGAAAATATTCCTGATAATCAGGGTTAATGGAGAGGGATATATGGAAGGGGAAGATTTATTAAATAAATTTGATATTTAACATTTCTGATGCCCTCCTCCTCTATTTTATGAGTATAGAAACAGATGGTTGGCACCATGCACTTAATCCCACATTTTGTTTTAAGATTACTAGTCAGTGTGGAGATTATGCATTTGGCATACCCACGTAGAAACTGAGGAAATGAAAAGGTAGATTCTGCTGTATTAAAAAAAATTTTTAATTAAAAAATTAGAAAAAATTTAGATGTTGTATGAATGATCATATATAAACATAATACAGAACTGAGTTAGATGAGTGCCATCTTCCAGTGTAAGATAGATCTTATATGTATCTTATGTATAATATATATTTATATATACACATATACATATGAACACATACCTACATATACACACACACAAATACTCATACTAATGCTTAGCCTGATATGTATACAATTAGTATTCACACAAAGAATCCCTACATCGGTTAAAAAAGAAAAAGAACCCAGAAGCAAAGTGACAGGGGATACAAAGCATAATTTATGGCCAGTAAATCCTACAGGAAGCTCAAACTGCTAGTGTTAGGAAATAGCAGACTAAATGTTTCACAAAGTCATTACTGTGGTTTATGAGATCCTGCAAGATCTGCTTCTGTCCATGTCCCTAAACTCATCTCGCAGCATTCTCTCCCCTTATTTATAGCACTTCAGTTCAGCCTACCTCCTTTCAGTTTTCAAATATGCTTAAGCTCTTTCCTGTTTTCTGACAGAAATTTCTTCTTCTGGCACTTTTAAATTTATTTTACAACATGATGTCTAATCATTTTTTTGTTTGTTTGTTCATTTTCTGTTTCTTATTCTAAAATACAAGCTCCATGAGGTCAGGGACTTCATCTGTCTTATTTTCTACTCTATGCCTGGTGCATTTTGCTCAATTCTTAGAACATACTAGGAACTCATAATAAAAGATAATAATGTATGTTATTGAATGGGGAAAGAACTGTTAGACATTAGTTGAGGATTTTCCATGCAGTTAGGAACAGAGAATAAGCGATTATATTGCGGCCCCCGTATTCTCTCCTGTCATCCTTGCCCCATCCAATATCTAATGTATTCCCAATCAAATAAGGTTAGCATAATCAGGAAATCTATCAAACAGCAACATAACAAGACAAAAGAAAACCAGGTGTCTATCCTTAAGATCTTTCAGATGGAAAACAAATTAAGAGACTCTGCACTAGGTAAAAATAATAATTTATAATCGTTGTAATGGTTGGGTCATTTTGAAATAAGAAAATTTGGTAAACATATGACTCATTATTTTATGAAGTTAATCTTTTGCATAGTGACTAATTCCTACCTCATCTTTTAGCCCCATTCTTACTCCCAATGTCTACTCCTGTGAGTTTGGTTAGATATTCACATGGACAGGGATAGGGCAAAGATGTCTGTTTCCTGTGTTACTTGGTATGTAAATGTTTAAGAACTTGATGATTTGTTTAATTTTCTGACTAAAAAGAGGTCCTTCGTGGGACTGAGCCAGAAGTCACATATCACCATCTCCTTTATGCCACTGTGAAATGCTATCCCTTTCCTAGAACCTTTTTTGACATCCAAACTTGGTTTGATATCTTCCTTCTTTAACTTCCCTAATGAGGTAAAGAAAAGGAATTATTATTCATGTGTCCCAACCCTTTTCTTCATGTTTTTCCTAGATGCCATCACCATAATTCCTTTGTATCCTTTATGACACTTATATTTTAATTATTTGTTGTAGTCTTTTTCTGCCTTTATTATTTTGTAAATCCTTTTAGGGCAGTGTGAGTGATTTTCATTATTTGTTCTTAGGAACCTAATAAATATTTGTCAAAGAAATAAAGGATGGATAATGGGTATGCTTAACTCATTGTCCTATAATATTCTTATAAATGAAATAAAGGGAGATGAGTCTCATCTTTAAAAATCTAAGACTATATACCTCATCCCTCCTCTTCCATTAAGTTTTAACACCTCCCTTATCACAGATATAACATTTAGACAATTTTGTTAAGGTTTAATGATAATATTTTATATCAGCCCAGGTGGAACTAAATAGAATAAATAGGTATAGCTATTTATATTCAGTTGCTGAGACACTTTTGGAATCTGTAAAGCATTTTATGAATTGCTGCCTTTCTTTTATCCATACTTTATTGTTTATAAATAGTGATCATATTTAAAAACAGCCAGGAGTTAATAAAATGAGATAATTTTCTAGTCTGTTAAATATTATGTACCTTGAAGAAGATGGTTAAATAAACTAAAGCTAGCATTTTTCAGTGTATAAAAAAGATCCCTGAAATCCTTATCTTAAATTTTTAATTTTTTATCTATCAAATATATCTATCTTTTTGTTCCCAGAATGGCTCAGAGAAGACATAAGAGAGTAAGAACATGGACTCGTCACATAAACATCTTTAATAAAGATTACATCTTTGTGCCTGTAAATGAGTCGTGAGTATTTCAGATTATTTAAAAAAAAATCGGAGAGTACAGAAACATACTTTGTGCATTTTTAGATTAATAATCAGTAAAAAGCATGGGTAGATAAACCCAGGTATTATTTTTAATTTTTTTCTAAAGAACTAGCTAAAATAATGAGTTTATCTTGGATTTTGGTTTGACAGTACTTATATTGTAAATAGTGGGGAAAAAAAATGACAAATGCCCACAAGACTATAATGGCTTAGACATTCAGTTTATTTTGAGGTGGGACTCAAGAAAAGATTTTCTAAACAAAACAATCAAAAGCTTTTAGGATAAATTTTCAAATATTTAAGAGAACAAGGTCTTTAAGCACTAACAGAAAAAAGGTGATGCTATAAGTCTCTTTGTTTATTAAAGCAGATTCTCAACAGGAAACACTAATTATATAAAAGTAAATGAGTTTGACTTACTCAGATTTTATCCTAAGAAGTCTTAGTGCTTTTTAAATTAGTTTTGGAATCGTGTTCAGATACCACGGTGGACTTCTTCAAAATTGATGTTTGTTATACCCACCTTCTCAGCTATAGTTCTAGAACGTATTCTTCTACATTGTTTAGATTTTGTGTTATTAAGATTATATTTCTTTTTCAACAGGTCTCACTGGTATCTTGCAGTCATTTGTTTTCCATGGTTAGAAGAAGCTGTGTATGAAGATTTTCCACAAACTATATCCCAGCACTCCCAGGCTCAGCAATCCCAACATGACAACAAAACAATAGGTGATAAACTTAATGTGGATGGTGTTTTTAATAATGTTGGCAACAGTAAAATGATTATAGAGAACAATATGAAGTTAAAGGATAGTATAATTATTTCTTATCATTTAGTTTATTAGAAGAAATGTCTGAAATTTTCATGATAGATACCCAAGACTCATGTATAAACAAAATGTAATTGTCAGGTTTTACTGTTATATCAAGTTTTATCATAGCAGTTTTTATAAAATAATCTTTCTAAAAGATTATTTTTATAAATCTTTTTTTATAAATTATTATTTTTATAAAATATTTTATAAAATATTTATATTTTTATAAATCTATTTTATAAATCTTATTTTATAAATCTTTTATAAAATAATCTTTCTAAGAATTCAAGGCATAGATTGAAATCTCCCCTTTTTTCTTTTTCTTTTTCTTTTCTTTTTTTTTTTTTTTGTGGTACGTGGGCCTCTCACTGCTGTGGCCTCTCCCGTTGCGGAGCACAGGCTCCGGACGTGCAGGCTCAGCGGCCATGGCTCACGGGCCCAGCCGCTCCGCGGCATGTGGGATCCTCCTGGACCAGGGCACGAACCCGCGTCCCCTGCATCGGCAGGCGGACTACCAACCACTGCGCCACCAGGGAAGCCCTTTTCTTTTTCTTAATATAAATTAACACAATTCCTGTTGACACTAGTAATTTGGTTAGGTAGTTGCAGGTCTCTTATAATTCTTCCATGATTTTTCTTATGTTACAACCCAAATCTTAAGTAAGCAAATAAGCCTACTTTCTTCGAGAAAAAAAAAATCAAATTGTATTTTATAGCTGTAGCCTAAGCAGCAAGCAGAATTAATAATAGCCATTACCATTAATACTGGCCAAAACCTATCTCTTGTGGGGGAGAAAGAAAGACTGATAAAGCAACTGATTACTTTCTATTTTGTCTAATCCTCCTATGCTGCAAAAGTGTATTTATGCAACACTCTATGATCATATGTTAGAAGAACTAGGCAAATTACTAGGCAAATTAACCCTCCTCCACATTAAAACAGCAGAGATTTTGATAAGTAAGCAATCTATGAAGATTGTCTTTTTACAGGAAACTGGCCCCAGCTAACTGGTATTTCAAGTTTTGGCTCTGGGGTGTATGTATTGTGTGATGACAGCCAATTAAGCATTGTCAGTTTTATCCATCGATTGAATTTTTTTGTAACATTAACCATAAAAAAAAATTAAATAGTTCCCAGGTATTTTTTCCCTTTAGTTACTACTATGC
The DNA here is from genome assembly GCF_003676395.1 of Aethalodelphis obliquidens. Classification (NCBI taxonomy): domain Eukaryota; kingdom Metazoa; phylum Chordata; class Mammalia; order Artiodactyla; family Delphinidae; genus Aethalodelphis; species Aethalodelphis obliquidens. The sequence continues at coordinate 48,712,040 of NW_020837945.1, read as the reverse complement.
ATACAAATTACAATTTAAACTTATCTAAATACTTTGTATTAGACATAAAATAAACACACATAACTGTTTTGTTATTTCTAACTAGATAATGATCTGCATACTTCTTCAGCACTATCCTTGGGTACAGAAGATTCTCAAGTAAGTGTGTTTTTATAAATGTGAAGGAAGGAAAACTCATGAATATAACAATTTTATCTGGAAAATAGGGCATAGCTAGGTGGGCTATGATGGATATTGGTGTACCATAATTAAATTATGCTGTTTTATGATTCTTTGGAATATTTCGTTGGGGTAGTAAAGAGAACAAGAGAAATTATTCTTTTTGCATCTGTTTAGCTTACTTTAACTCCCTAGGTTTGTTTATAGTTTATCTGATCATCTTGGTCGACTACTTTTTCAGTTTCTATGGAAAAATGTACTTTTATTCTTCATTATGTCATCAGTTTTTGCACTCAGAGTAATTAATTACCTATATTTTATATTCCACTTTCTATTATTATAAATTGTTGGTATAAATCATTCAAAGTAGACTCATGGTCAGTCCATACGACTCCTGAGGCTAAGATAGTTACTGTTAACTTTTCTTTAAATGGACCTCTAAACTGATATTCATGGTCTAGATTTGGTATCTTAATTGATTAAGGTAGACACCTAATTATTTTTTAATACATACAGACAGCAGCAGCCTCCCTGGCATAGGCCTGTGTCTTTACTGTCACTGGTACGGGGTGGGCAGAAGGAAGGAGGTTTCCTTTTCTGATGTCACAGCAGCAGAATAGGGGAGTTCCTTCTTGCCTCTAGAGCCAGGTTTCCCAAATTGGGTTCCATGGAATACTTGTTCTAAGATGCAGTTTATGATAAAAAGGATTCTAAGGTCAGTTAAGTTGGGTAAACCCTGTGTCCTATTCCTCTCTTAGAGATTCACTGTTATATTAGAATAATAAAGGTGCTGAGAAGTTCTGCATATTAAAGTTTGATCTATTGATTCTTAAATTTATCAACAAAAATAACAAAATACCCCATCTCTTGTCCCTTAGTATACATTAATAATCTGCTTCTTATGCTTCAAAGGGAAGAAGTCTGTCTCTATTGATATCATATACTGAATTAAGAGAATGTGTATAAGGACAGGTTCAGTTAACTTCTTCATCTTTGCTTAAGATGGCAACTCTGAATAGAAGTAATTCAAGTTCCATGTTGTTTTTTAGACCATGTTAAAGCTCCATAACTTCTTGAGGTCACATGTAAAAGTGCGTAAACTACTGTTTCACCAGTATAAGAAATCTATAAATTAAAAAAAAATGAAGTTGGCTCACTTTAGATGATGAAAAGAACTCTTATTTGAAATTTTAATTTTAAAGTTATTTGAAACATTTTCTATTTCTTTTTTTTTTTAATTTATTTATTCGGTTGTGCTGGGTCTTAGTTGCATCTCGTGGGCTCCTTAGTTGCGGCTTGTGGGCTCCTTAGTTGTGGCTCGTTGACTCCTTAGTTGTGGCAGGTGGGCTCCTTAGTTGTGGTTTGAGGGCTCCTTAGTTGTGGCTTGCTGGCTCCTTAGTTGCGGCACACGGGCTCCTTAGTTGTGGCATGCAAACTCTTAGTTGCGGCATGCATGTGGGATCTAGTTCCCTGACCAGAGATCGAACCCAGGTCCCCTGCATTGGGAACACAGAGTCTTAGCCACTGTGCCACCGGGGAAGTCCCTATTTGAAACATTTTAAAGAGTAACTGAATATTAATTTATTCACACTAGCTTTAATTGCAAAGTCGTAAAAATTCATGTTATTTCAGAGTCCTGAGATGAATATGTCAGTACCAAAGAAAATGTGTAAAAGGTATGTACATGCTATAATAATAGAGTCTTTTCAGATACATAGGTTTACTTCATATAGGAATATATACATCTTGATTTCTTCCTGTGATTTTCATAGGCCATGCATTCTCATACTAGACTCCTTGAAAGCTGCTTCTGTACAAAACACAGTCCAGAATTTACGAGAGTAAGTAATGACAATTTTACTAAAATCTCAATAATTTTTAAGTTGCCTTAAGAATTACTGAAAAGATTATATCAGGAATTATATTTTATTATTTATTTAGATGAGGCCTGTAAATCTAACTAATAACAAATATCCCCATTATGTGTAAAATATTTCTCAAGGATTATATCAAAAGTCAATTTGGAATTTGTATTCGCAATTGAACAAAAGTCATAATTTTACAAAGGAGCATTGCAAATATTAGTGGTTGTCAAAAGTTAACACTTTAGGAAAAAATAAGAACTCTTTTACATTCTTATTTTGTGTGTGCATGTGTGTTTGTAATTTTTACATTTCCTACAGGATCTGGAAAAAACTAGCAACTAAAGTTTAAAAATAATTTGTTTAGTTTACTTTGTAATATAAGTGACTTATGTATATGATTTGTGAAAGTTGAGTTGTTGAAAAAAGTCTGGCTTTTAGTTTGAAACTCAGATGATTTTATTTAAAGTAGCACTTTTGAAGCCTCATATTATAATTTGTGCTGTTAAGGTTTAAGTCTTTTGAAATGTGGCTGGAGGCCATATATTTGGCAGCAAGTGTTTTTCCATTTTTGTGAAATTGTTGCATAATAGTAAAGAAATTTCTACTCGAGTCACTCTACTTTTTGATGATTTAAGGTATTTAGAGGTAGAGTGGGAAGTTAAACGAAAAACTCATCGTGAATTCAGCAAAACAAACATGGTGGACCTATGCCCTAAAGTTCCTAAACAAGATAATAGCAGTGATTGTGGAGTATATTTACTGCAATATGTGGAAAGCTTCTTTAAGGTATGTAAAGACATAAATACGTTTTTTATTCACAATTACCAGCATATAACCACAAATTACTGGGCAAGCAAAGAAGCAGGAAAATGTTAGAGGTAATCAAGAAATAAGAAAAAAAAAAAGGCATAGAACCATATATAACCCAGATATTGGAGTTGGAAGATAAGAACTTTAAAATGATTTGATTAATATGTTGGAGAAAATAGTCAAAGATAAACAAAATGGATGAAAATGGAATCTGCTAAAAAAAAAGTCAAGTGGACATTCTCAAACTGAAAATGCATAATGATATATCTGAAATTAAGAACTTACTGTATGGGTTTGATAACAGACTGAATAAAGCAGAAGACAGATAAGGGAACTTTAAAAAAGGACAATAGAAAGTATCTCACTGTAGCTCAGAGAGGAAAAAGAATGTAAAGAAGAGAACAGAGCATAAGAGACAAGTGTGATACAGTCAAAAAGTCTAATTTACATGTAATTGGAGTTGCAGAAGGATTAGGGGTGGAGAGAGAAAATAAGGCAGACACAAATTTGAAGAAAAATTTTCAAAACTCAATGACTTGTGTATTGAAGAAGCTCAGAAAACCATAAACTACATAAGTACAATGAGGAGTATGGGTATTATTTTCTAGCTCATCAGAGACTCTGTAGGAACTGTAGCAATGTTAAAAAGAAATTTTAAATAGCAAGGGATCACTCTGCTTTTTGAACTGTTAGCTCATTACTTCAGTCATAACCAGTATTATTTATGAAGATAGGTATAGCAAAAGGTATTTTTGACCAGAAGCTTGTTTGGAGAATCCTTAAAGGTACTTTCAAAGCATGAGGGTTATAGTATGCAGTTATAACTTTTGGTATAATTGGGGAGGATTGATAATATACAGTAGAACATGGTACACATTATGGAAACCACTAAACATGTTATGCTGTTTTTTTTTCCTTTTTTATTCTAGACTGGAACTTCATTATAGGGTGACAGTTCTGGCCTTCTAATACTCTTTCCAAAGAGATTTGATTTTGTTTTTAGATATCCAAAGTGCCTTATTACATGACATAGTCTGAGTCTGTTATATAATTCTACTTTATGTAGCCTCAGTCAGTAGAACATACTTCTAACATAGGTGGTAGCACCACTTAAGATTGCTGGGGGGAAAACCTCAGAACACTAAATCTCGTGTTTCACAAATTTGTGCACTAATATAACAGAGTGTGGATTGAAGAAAATAGGTTTCAGGTTGACCACTCAAAACCTGTGGAACTTTGTAACTAGGCCATAAGAAATACAATTTTAATTCTAATAAAAACACTTGCACAGTTAAATCTCCACTGAGATTTGCCCCTAGAATCACAGTCAGTCCTTCATTTCAGCTTTATACTCTGGGACTCCTAATTTCTTCTTTAAGATGTAAGTCCTTCTTACATCTGGCTTCTAATAGTTTCATCAAATTTGTAAACATGATCTAGGGGTAGTCTTATTCAGCAGTTACTCATTTATTTTTTTAAACACAGGCAGAATTGTCTTTGCAGTTGCAACTTGCAACTTCCTTATTAAGCTTAACATAATGGAAAATATATCAGTTCCTTAAGCCACTAAATTGGCTATTTCGTGGACTAAAAGAAGGTACTTCTGCAGGATTTTCTATTTTTTATGTGAGATTCTTCATATACTGCTAAGGCTTCCTCTTCGTTTCAATAGTTTCAAAATATTAACATGTTGGAAAAAATTGTGTTCAAACCAGCCTGACTTCTGCATTGTACTGAATCATTCTCTGTTTACTAATTCTCTTTGCACTAATTCACTTAAACATGCATTGTAGCATAACATATGGTGTTTAATTTTGATGTTCAGTAGTTAGCAGTTTAATGAAAATGTTCTAAAATTGATTGTGGTGATGGTTGCCCAACTCTGAATATACTGAAAATCATTCAGTTGAATACTTTAGGCAAATTGTATGTTATGTGAAATATATCTCAGTAAAGCTGTTATTTAAAAAAGTTAGCAATTTCTCATTTCTTATAAAAATGAGCTTAAAACAAATTTGAATTATACTGCTAAAATGATTGCACTCTGTCTTTTCTCTCATTAGGATCCTATTGTTAACTTTGAGCTTCCAATTCATTTGGAGAAATGGTTTCCTCGTCATGTAATAAAGACCAAACGGGAAGATATTCGAGAGCTCATTTTGAAACTTCATTTACAGCAACAGAAGGGCAGCAGTAGCTAGTTAATCTGTACAAACATGACACAGATGTTCTATACGATTACTGGAAAGCTGCTTATCAGCATTTGTGTTAGCCAGCTCACAGAGAAGAAAATAACTTGCAGTAGTTTTATAAGTCACTGTACATTATTTAAAATATATAAGATATAATATTAGGATTGTTAGGATCTCATAGATGGAGTGGAAATGGGGGTGATATAGATAAAGTCATTAGATAGAAATTAAAATTTCATAAATATTTGATATTTTTCTGATTAAATATGCTTGGATTATGCAATAGCATATGTAATGTGGGAATGTTTTTATAGATAATAAAACTATGTGATCTGTACTTCCACATAACTGGGAGTTGAAGGGAGTTAGGTCCTCCCTGGTGCCAGCCCCAGTGCTTGTCAAATTCGTTGACAAGTCACATTATATTGTAATTCTATTCTTTGCAGCTCAAGCATGCAATATGAATACTGTGTATTTTTTTTTTTTTAAAGAATTTAGTATCAAGGCTTCAGAAAATGCCATTTACGGCATCCCTTCTGTATAGTGTGAGAGAAGACATAATGTTAGGAAGGTGATAAAAATTCACTCATTCAATGCGCAGCTTATTTTTCTCAGTTGCTAGGTGGAACCATTACTCTATTCTAATTGTTGTTTGTTTTCCATTTCTTTTGATGTCATGTGTGGGGATCTGAGAATTTAGTTCATTCATTCAGAGTGAAATTTGGAAGAAAAATTTAGCTATCCAAAATAGGTTTTTAAAAATTGTATATGTAGCTTAACTTAGTTTATTTGAGGTATAGCTATATAAATATTGACTTCTGTCCTATTCTGACATCCCAGAATATATGTACACAGTTTCTGTAAGTATAGAAGATAAAATTGGTGACTTTATAACTTTAATTAAAAAAATATCCTCAAAGTCTTCTATATTAATCGTTAGGACTAAATACATAATTTTATAGCTGTTTACCCAGTGTTCATCTGCAAAAGCCAGATTGCTCTCATTGCTTTTGTAGTTTTATAAGGACATGTGATCCCCATGGAGCATAAGTTTTTGTTAAACATTCAGGTAACAGTTCTGAATTGATGTGATGATGGTGGTATTACATATGATTAAACACTTCATAACTTTCTAATGTTATCAGGAATATTTTGAGGGGATGATTATATTGTATTTTCTCAGACAAGAAAAATGTTTTTTAATCTTCTGTTTTAAGCATCTCTTTACACTGTTACTGTATATAAAGCAGTGAAGCAAAGGCAATTTAAGATGAAGCTAAAAGTCGGAACATTTTATTTCAAAATCTTGTGAATTGAGGTTGTCAGTTAAGCCTTAGTGTCCTTAAGTTTCTGTTAATCTTGTCATCATCTTTATATTGTTCAAGATATTTGTCCTTTGGAGATTTCCTATAAAGATGGTTATAATTACATGTTTCATTCCCAATTTCTGTGGGGGGGGAGGGGATTTTTTAGATGACTTAATTATTTTGTATATCTAATTTTGGGAAAGCAAGTATCTAATACATCTCCTTGTGACTTCTTAACTTTTTTGTTTGTATGTTTTTCAAAGACACCTCTGTTCTTTACCATGTTTTGAAGATTGTTTAAAATTCATTTTCCTAAATTCATATGGAAATAATGCTTTGAGAATATCAACATTTTATATTAAACATGTTTCCAATTCATTAAATTGAGGTGTAATTTTTTTCCTTAAGAAATGTGAGCCATTCTTAGAAATAGATTTTAAATTGTATGTTACTCAGTGCATGTCATATAATTGATGCTTAGATTAATTTTTCTGTTTTAGCAGACGTGGTAATTTTGGTAGTTCAGGGAGCATTTTTTGAGCATCTACTACTAGCAGGCAATGTACAAGGTAGAAAAAACGGAATGACAGCTCTTATTCCTAAGTCATTTATAGCCTAATGGGAGAAATGGACATATGAACAGTTTTAATATGACTGTTAGAAACAATCATAGAGTTTTTTGGGAGCACAGGAGGGTGTTCAGCCTTCGGGTTTGTGTGTGTGTGTGTGTGTGTGTGTGTGTGTGTGTGTGTGTGTGTGTGAGAGAGAGAGAGAGAGAGAGAGAGAGAGAGAGCGCGAGCACAAGGAGATAGTGAGAGGTGGTAGAGAGGTAGTAAGAGGGTTGTCACTAGACAGGGAAAGCCTTTTTAGAGAAGATAATACTGTTTCTCACAACTCTTGGGATAAAAAAATGGTAGCTCTTTTTTTTAAGAAAAAGTTTAATACCTCTTAAAATCAGCTTTTGTGTGTGTGTGTGTTAGGGGGAAAATAGGTCTAGACTTATCATACAGAGCCCTTTCTAATTTGATTCCAGTCTACATTCTATCCTCATCTTTCCACTGTCACCTACTTTTTAGTCATATAAAGTTATTAATTTATGCTTTAATTACTTTTAGCTTAACACCAAGCTTAAGCCCTTTCTTAATAGGAAATTATCTTGTGTTTTCTTTCTTTCAATACTATTTCTTTGGAAAAGTACTAAGCTAAAATGAATGTGAAATGTCTTTTGTATTCTATATATATATATATATATATATATATATATATATATCTTTTATTGTGAAAATGACCTCTAATTGTTGAACTGTCTGGACTGGGAGAACTGTGAGTAGACATGCATACCCCAAAGCCCTCCTTGACCAGAACTTTTTAAAACTCTTTAGGAAAACCTGGGCCCCTTCTTCCCTCTGTAGAGTCTCTTGTAACTAACCTTGTCCTTATGGAACTTTGCAAACTTTGCCCAGGGGCTGTTAAAAGACTTGGTTCTGTGTGTATGAGGCTTTCTTATGCTGGTGTGGTTTGCACCCACCCAGGTGGTCTGTACTCTTACAACTGAGTTCGTCCCTTTTGGAAACTGGAGAAATCAGGATCAGGGCTAGTTTAGGATTCTGAAGAGAAATGTGCTTTAGATCTTTACAAAACATTTTTTTTTTCCAGAGAACTTCACCAGAGGTACATAAGATATAAATTCATTGCTATTTGATAGTAAATCCTAGCTTCCACAGGGTTTTTGACTAATTTAATTCCTTTCTACTAGATTTATTTGATAAAAACAACTGCCCTAATACAAAATTTTTATCTGGTCCCCCATTGTGGTAAAGATAAAAAAAAGTTTCCTTTCTTGGTTAAGAATTACTCACGTAGATAAAGACATTGGGCCTCATGTGTAATAGCAAATTAAGCAACAAAGTTATTATTATGTAGCTACCATTTATATTGTGTGCTTAGTAGGTGCCAGGTACTTTTCTAAGCATTTTCTGTGTGTTAACTAATTTAATGCTCACAATATCTCTATCATGAGTTAGCTTTACTATTCCTATCCTATTTTATAGATAAGGAAGGAGAAGTAAGTGGTTACAGTGAAAGATTTTCAAAATTTTTAATCGAGGGAAATTTACAAGAAACGGCACCAAGAAAACTAACTTTATTTTGTATGTAGCTCTGTATTTCGGACATAGACAGGTATAGTCAGCCTGGGCGTTTTATGCTTAAAAATCATAGGTTGTAGAAGAACCCAGAGAACATGTGAATCTATCAGGTTTGACTAATAGATTGAGAAAAGTTGTAAAATTCAGTGAATTATATGTGTAACATTATTATTATTTTTGGAAACATTTTTAAGTGCAGCGCTCATTAAAGGCAAGGAGAGTGTTAATAAAGAGCTTAGCTGGCTAGATTAAAGAAATTGTCTCTCCCCATCTGTCCTAATTAGCTTATCTCTCCTGCTTTCATAGCATGCTGGTTATTTCAGAAAAGAAGTGAGAGGTACTTTGAAAGGACACCATTTTTATTTAGCCAATTTATAATGATTTTGGAATGGTTGTCAATTTTTGAACATAAACTGTTTAAATATTAGACCTTTTCTGTAAAAATTTGTTACTGGAAGTTTCAGGCCTTTGGGTGCTCAATTAAGGATTTTGGCCTCTTTCTTGGTTTTGGCTTAAATGATTATGTTTCCTCATTTTGGGAAGATTTCTCTGGGTATTCTGATATTTGTCCTGATAGAAGGAAACCTTCCATCATTAACAGGTATTTAAAAATCTACATTATTTTTTATCTTTAGATCTGAAGTATATTTTCTTTAAAAATAACATTATTTGATATGACTGCTGTAAGAAATTGAACCAAATATTACTCTAGTCTTTGATATTGCTTCATTTAAACTGTATGAAAATCTCTCCAATAATACTGGTTTTCCTCTTCATTAGTAATTCTTGGTTCAAAGCTTACTTCCTCTTATTTCTTGTGTTGAAATTGGATGTATACTTGATTTCAATAACTAACAATCTTGAAATAAAGGACTAGGAATTAAATGGAGAAAAACTTGAATGCTTTACTTCTCCCCTCCTTAAGCACACATGTCTATAATTCGAGCATTGAGTTCAAAATCCAAATGTGGTGCAAATGTCAGTTTTTCTTCATTTGTTACCTTTCATTCTATGTCTCCATTCATCATCAGAAGCTTTGTTTATGCTTTCACTCTGTAGCACAAACCTACTTATCTTTAGAAGAGAGCCAAGAACCCAAGAGTACAGTTTCTTTTCTCCTGACTGACTCAGAATCCACAGACTCTTCTCTGTCTATCGAAAAGAAACAACCTATGGACCACAGAGAAACTGAGAGACAGTGGTTGCTCAGAAGAAAGCGATCTACTCTGTTTCCTAATGGTGTGAAAACCTGCCCAGATGAAAATGTTACAGAGGCTATGGCAAACCATGTGAAATATTTTAAAGTCCGAGGTAAGCAAACATTCAAACCCTTGGGCTCTATGATAAAATTCAAACATAGTTCTAAAACAGTTGTTGTATTTGAACATTATAGTTCAAAATTTGTGATGCTTTGGATAGAGACTGAGCCAAATATTGTCTGTCTACTAGCCATGGAAAAGACTTGCTAAGAGTATGGTATTTATACAGCTTCAGAGGAAAGTTTACATTATTTTAAGAGAGGACATGGTTTAAAATTTTTGAAGCACTTCAAAAATACCAGTTTATGTTTCTGGATAAATTAATTATAACTTTTACTTCTGCATTACAGTAATTTGTCTAAATATACCCACAAAAGATCTTAACTAAGATATACATAACCTACTTGGCTAATTATTTTATATACATGGAAATATGATCAATTTCTATATTTTATAGTTTAGCCATTCTACAGATTCAAGCTATTCTAGTTGTTATACACAAAACTTTTTACCTCTCAAATGGTGGCAGTTCTCACAATGGACCCTAAAGCAACAAAACTAGGAGTTTATTTTATTTTTTTTCATTTTTAAAAATTAGTTTTTATTGGAGTATAGTTGCTTTACAGTGTCGTGTTAGTTTTTTCCGTACAACAAAGTGAATCAGCAATACATATACATATATCCCCTCTTTTTTGGATTTCCTTCCGATTTAGGTCACCACAGAGCATTGAGTAGAGTTTCCTGTGCTATACAGTGGGTTCTCCTTAGTTGTCTATTTTATACATAGTAATGTATATGTGTCAATCCCAATCTCCCAATTCATCCCACTCCCCCTTCCCCCTTGGTACATTTGTTTTCTACATCTGTGTCTCTATTTCTGCTTTGTAAATAAGTTCATCTGTATCATTTTTCTAGATTCCACATATAAGCAATATTATATGATATTTGTTTTTCTGACTTACTTCACTCTGTATGACAGTCTCTAGGTCCATCCACGTCTCTGCAAATGGCACTATTTCATTCCATTTTATGGCTGAGTAATATTCCATTCTATATATATCTACCACATCTTCTTTATACATTCCTCTGTTGATGGACATTTAGGTTGCTTCCATGTCCTGGCTATTGTAAATAGTGCTGCAGTGAACATTGTGGTACATGTATCTTTTTGAATTATGGTTTTCTCCAAGTGTATGCTCAGGAGTGGGATTGCCGGGTCATATGGTAGTTCTATTTTTAGTTTTTTAAGGAACCTCCATACAGTTCTCCATGGTGGCTGTATCAGTTTACATTCCCACCAGCAGTATAAGAGGGTTCCCTTTTCTCCACCCTCACCAGCATTTAGTTTTGTAGATTTTTTGATGATGGCCATTCTGACTGGTGTGAGGTGATGCCTCATTGTAGTTTTGATTTGCATTTCTCTGATAATTAGTGATGTTGAGCGTCTCTTCATGTGTTTGTTGGCCATCTGTATATCTTCTTTGGAGAAATGTCTATTTAGGTCTTCCACCCATTTTTTGATTGGGTTGTTTGTTTTTTTGATATTGAGCTTCATGAGCTGTTTGTATATTTTGGAGATTAATCCCTTGTCCATTGCTTTGTTTGCAAATATTTTTTCCCATTCTGAGGGTTGTCTTTTCATCTTGTTTATGGCTTCCTTTGCAGTGCAAAAGCTTTTAAGTTTCATTAGTTCCCTTTTGTTCATTTCTATTTTTATTTTCATTACTTTAGGAGTTGGGTCAAAAAAGATCTTGCTGCGATTTATGTCAAAGAGTGTTTTGCCTATTTTTTCCTCTAAGAGTTTTATAGTGTCCAGCTTTACATTTAGGTCTTGAATCCATTTTGAGTTTATTTTTGTGTATGGTGTTAGGGAGTGTTCTAATTTCATTCTTTTACATGTAGCTGTCCAGTTTTCCCAGCACCACTTATTGAAGAGACTGTCTTTCCTCCATTGTGTATCCTTGCCTCCTTTGTCATATATTAGTTGACCATAGGTGTGTGGGTTTATCTCTGGGCTTTCTGTCCTGTTCCATTGATCTATATTTCTGTTTTTGTGCCTGTACCATACTGTCTTGATTACTATAGCTTTGTAGTATAGTCAGAAGTCCAGGAGCCTGATTCCTCCAGCTCCATTTTTCTTTTTCAGGATTGCTTTGGCTATTTGAGGTCTTTTGTGTTTCCATACAAATTGTGAAATTTTTTGTTCTAATTCTGTGAAAAATGCCATTGGTAATTTGATAAGGATTGCACTGAATCTGTAGATTGCTTTGGTCAGTATAGTCATTTTCACAATATTGATTCCTCCAATCCAAGAACATGCTATATCTCTCCATCTGTTTGTGTCATCTTTGATTTTTTTCATCAATATCTTATAGTTTTCTGAGTACAGGTCTTTTGCCTCCTTAGGTAGGTTTATTCCTAGGTATCTTATTCTTTTTGATGTGATGGTAAATGGGATTGTTTCCTTGATTTCTCTTTCTGATCTTTCATTGTTAGTGTTTAGGAATGCAAGAGATTTCTGTGCATTAATTTTGTAACCTGCAACTTTACTAAATTCATTGATTAGCTATAGCAGTTTCCTGGTGGCGTCTTTAGCATTTTCTATGTATAGTATCATGTCATCTGCAAACAGCAACAGTTTTACTTCTTTTCCAGTTTGGATTCCTTTTATTTCTTTTTCTTCTGTGATTGCTGTGGCTAGGACTTCCAAAACTGTGTTGAATAATAGTGGTGAGAGTGGACATCCTTGTCCTGTTCCTGATCTTAGAGGAAATGCTTCAGTTTTTCACTATTGAGAATGATGTTTGCTGTGGGTTTGTTGTATATGGCTTTTATTATGTTGAGGTAGCTTCCCTCTTTGCCCACTTTCTGGAGAGTTTTTATCATAAATCAGTGTTGAATTTTGTGAAAAGCTTTTTCTGCATCTATTGAGATGATCATATGGTTTTTATTCTTCAGTTTGTTAATATGGTGTATCACATTGTTTGATTTGCATATACTGAAGAATCCTTGCATCCCTGGGATAAATCCCACTTGATCATGGCGTATGATCCTTTTAATGTGTTGTTGGGTTCAGTTTGCTAGTATTCTGTTGAGGATTTTTGTGTCCATGTTCATCAGCGCTTTGGCCTGTAATTTTCTTATTTTGTGATATCTTTGTCTGGTTTTGATATCAGGGTGATGATGGTGGCCTCGTAGAAAGCTTGGGAGTGTTCCTCTGTAATTTTTTGGAACAGTTTCAGAAGGACAGGTGTTAGCTCTTCTCTAAACATTTGATAGAATTTGCTTGTGAATCCATTTGGTCCTGGACTTTTGTTTGTTGGAACACTTTTTATTTTATATTGAAGTATAGTTGATTAATAATGTGTTAGTTTCAGGTGTACAGCAGAGTGATTCAGTTATACATGTATCTATTCTTTTTTCAAATTCTTTTCCCATTTAGTTTGTTACATAATTATTTTATTTTCAATTAAACAGTGTTATCCTTGATCTCATACCCTTTTATTATATTAATTCATTCTCTGTTCCTTATATTTACTAACCAGAATTGGTTAATTGACCATAATATGTCCCTTAGATATTTGAAGGATTCCCAAACTTTGCTTTTTGCTGCTCAAGAGCCAATAAAAAGCCATAATATGGATGTGATGCTAGTAAATTAAAGTGGATATAGATAATGAAACGATAGTGAAATCAGGCTTGTTCATTCATGCATGTATTCAACAAATGTTTATTGATCATTTACTATTTTCCAGGGACTGGGCTATATAAACCTTCAGTCTGAGCTGCTACTTTGTCTTCTTCTTTATTTTCCTCTATATTGTCCTTTCTGTCCTCCTTCCTTATCAAAGCAAATGCTTTTAAAATAAAAAATTTAATATCAGATATTACATATATTTATATGTTTGATTTTTTAGTTTCTTAAAGTGGCACAGTATGTTAGAACTTATTTTTTCAGAGTGTATTTATATCTCTTGGTTATATTTTGGACTATCAAACTTACTAAGCAATAAACTTTTCTTTCACTTTTTAAATGGAAGTCCATTGACCTGGCCTTTTGTGAGTAGGACATATTCCAGAAGTGGGAAATTCCAAAGAGAGTGGGAAGAGAAAAAGGAACTGAAGATGAATGAGAATGAGTGTTTAATATATCAAAATATGATTTCTACTACCTGGATTTTTATGTAATATTACTTTAAAATAGGTAAGAATACCAGAATACCTAGATAGCTTCTGGTTAAATAGTGAAGAGGAAATAACCAATCATTTAAGGAATATGATTATGTCTTTTAATTTCTTTGCCCTTGTGTTTATACATTCAAGAGACACTATTGAAAAAGAAGCCAACCAAAAGAAAAATAAAGCATTCCTTGAATAATTGACTTTAAAATACAGATTCTGTGAATGAGATCATTGGAAAGGGACCTCAAAGCTAAAATGATTGACACAGCACATCAAGATTATAACAATGTTGATATAGCTGTTACTGTCATGATAAAGAGTAAATATTTTATTTGTTATGTTTTGAAATTTAGGAAAAATGAATATTTCAACATAGGTCTTGATTTGGAAGAGATTTGGAAGAGATAATTGGATTATGCCCTTAGAACCAATTGTTTTGAGATTGGAGGAAAAGATCCACTCACTGTCCAACCAGGAATCTTTGGTTTTTCCACCAAGCTAATTCAGTGTAATGATTTGCCCAATTTTTCCTTCATAGATAATTTGGTATCAGTTGCTAGTTGGTATAACACATTTGAAAAATATCTCCATTTAAGCAAGAAGCAACTGAATTTAACCTAGTCATTTGTGAAATTAAAGAGATATTTAGGGTGCTTGGAGTAGGAAGTAATAGTATCCCCCTTTAAAAAATTGTATTAGTAGTTGGACCTTTTAAAATATAGCTTTAAAAGGAAACCGTAAACAAGAAGAAAAGACAGCCCTCAGAATGGGAGAAAATATTTGCAAATGAAGCAACTGACAAAGGATTAGTCTCCAAAATTTACAAGCAGCTCATGCAGCTGAATATCAAAAAAACAACCCAATCCAAAAATAGGCAGAAGACCTAAATAGACATTTCTCCAAAGGAGATATACAGATTGCCAACAAACACATGAAAGAATGCTCAACATCACTAATTATTAGAGAAATGCAAATCAAAACTACAATGAGGTATCACCTCACACCAGTCAGAATGGCCATCATCAAAACTACAAACAATCAATGCTGGAGAGGGTGTGGAGAAAAGAGAACCCTCTTGTACTGTTAGTGGGAATGTAGATTGGTACAGCCACTATGGAGAATAGCATGGAGGTTCCTTAAAAAACTAAAAATAGAACTACCATATGACCCAGCAATCCCACCACTGGGCATATACGCTGAGAAAAAAGAGTCATGTACCACAGTGTTCATTGCAGCTTTATTTACAATAGCCAGGACATGGAAGCAACCTAAGTGTCCATCGACAGATGAATGGATAAAGAAGATGTGGCACATATATACAATGCAATATTACTCAGCCATATAAAGAAACAAAATTGAGTTATTTGTAGTGAGGTGGATGGACCTAGAGTCTGTCATACAGAGTGAAGTAAGTCAGAAAGAGAAAAATGAATACCGTGTGCTAGCATGTATATATGGAATCTAAAAAAAAAAAAATGTTTCTGAAGAACCTAGAGGCAGGACAGGAATAAACACACAGATGTAGAGAATGGTTTTGAGGACACAGGGAGGGGGAACGGTAAGCTGGGACGAAGTGAGAGTGGCATTTGACATACATACACTACCAAAAGTAAAATAGATAGCTAGTGGGAAGCAGCTGCATAGCACAGGGAGATCAACTTGGTGCTCTGTGACCACCTAGAGGAGTGGGATAGGGAGGGTGAGAGGGAGGAGATATGGGGATATATGTATATGTATAGCTGATTCACTTTGTTATACAGCAGAAACTAACACACCATTGTAAAGCAGTTATACTCCAATAAAGGTGTTAAAAAGAAATATGTGGCTTTATTAGGGTATACATTGGTAGATTATAAACTGCACATATTTAAAGCATAGAATTTGATTTGTTTTGACAAATGTATTTATCCTTGAAGTTATCACTACAATCAAGATAATGAATTGTCAATTACCTCCAAACATTTTCTCATGTGCCTATATAATCCCTTCCTCCCTCAGCACCTCCCTTGACCTCAGTGCTGAGGCAACCACTAATCTGCTTTCTATTACTATGTATCGTTTGCATTTTCTACACTTTTTCTACTATGTATCGTTTGCATTTTCTACATATTTTCAATGTCCTCATACTGTTTACTCTTTTTTTTTTGGTCTAGCTTCTTTTAATCAGTTTGTTTTGCGACTCATCCATGATTTTTTTGTGTATCAGTAGTTTGTTACCATTTACTGTTGGGTATTATTCCATTTTATGGATATACTGCATCTTGGGATATTTGGGTGCTTTTCAGTTATTGGGGATTACGACGAAAGCTGTCATGAACGTTTTTGTACAATTTTTTGTGTGAACATAATGCTTTTTATATCTGTTGGTTAATAGGAGTGTAGTGGGTGGGTCACATGATAGCTCTATGTTTAACTTTTTAAGAAATTGCCAAAACTGTTTTCCAGTGTAGTTGTACCAACAGCTGTATATTGGGATTCCAATTTTTCCACATCTGTGCAGCACTTGGTATAGTCAGTCCTTTTAAACTGTAACCATTCTAGTAGATATGAAGTAACATCTATTGTGGTTTTAACTTGCCTTTTCTTGATGGCTAATGATGTTGAGCACTTTTTCATGTGCTCATTTGCCATTTGTATATCTTTTTTGGTGAAGAGTCTATTCGAATATTTTGCTCCTTTAAAAAAATAATTGGATTGTTTGTTTTATTATTGAGTTGTAAGAGTTCTTTATGTGTTCCAAATACCAGTTCTTTGTCAGATATATGTTTTGCATAAATTTTCTTCCAATGTTTGGTTTGTCTTTTTATTTTCTTAACAATGTCTTTTGAGGAACAGAAGTTTTAAATTTTGATAAAGTTCAATTTATCAGTTTTTTTTTTTTTTTTTGCGGACGGGCCTCTCACTGTTGTGGCCTCTCCCGTTGCGGAGCACAGGCTCCGGACGCGCAGGCTCAGCGGCCATGGCTCACGGGCCCAGCCGTTCCGCGGGCACGTGGGATCTTCCCGGACCGGGGCATGAACCTGTGTGCCCTGCATCGGCAGGCGGACTTTCAACCACTGCGCCACCAGGGAAGCCCTATCAGGTTTTTTTTTGCATCATGCTTGCTTTTGGTGTTGGATCTAAATTTGCTTAGCTCAGAACCACAAAGACTTTCTCTTGTTTTTTCTGATAGAAATTTTATAATTTTTAGGTTTTACATTCAGGTCTATGATCTACTTTGAGTTAATTTTTGTATTTGATGTATATGGATCAAAGTTAAATTTTTTTGCTTTTGCATAGCCAGTTGTTTCAGCATCATTTATTAAAAATATTATCTTTCCTTGCCGCTGAACCTTTGTTGAAATTCAGTCTTCTGTATATGATGGATCTATTACTTCACTTTTCATTCTCTTTTTTTTTTCGGCACGCGGGCCTTTCACTGCTGTGGCCTCTCCCGTTGTGGAGCGCAGGCTCAGTGGCCATGGCTCACAGGCCCAGCCGCTCCGCGGCATGTGGGATCTTCCCAGACCGGGGCACGAACCCGTGTCCCCTGCATCGGCAGGCGGACTCTCAACCACTGCGCCACCAGGGAAGCCCACTTTTCATTCTTTTACACAGGTCTCTTTGTCTGTTTTTATGCCAGTACCTAACTGTCTTGATTACTGTGAGCTTTATAATAAGTCTTTGAGTAAGATAGTGCAAGTTCTTCAACTTTGTTCTTTTTAAAATTTGTTTGGTTATGCTAGGTCCTTTGTCTTCCATATAAATATTATAATCATCTTGCCAATTTGTACACAAGAGGCTACTGGGATTTTGATTGGGATTGTGTTGAATTTATTGATCAATTTGCAAAGAATTATAATCTTAACAATATTGACCCTGCTGATCTGTGGATATATCCCTCCATTTATTTAGATCTCTGTCAGTTTCTCTCAACAGTGTTTTGTAATTTTCAGTGTATAGATCTTACACATCTTTTTATCAGATTTATTTCACTTTTTTCATGCTATTGTTAACACTATTTAAAAAAAATTTGGTCTCTGATTGTTCCTTGCTAGCATATAGACATACAACTGAGTTATGTGTATTGATCTTTTATTCTGTAACTTTGTTAAAATCACTTATTAGTTCTAGTAGCTTCTTAATATACTCCTTAAGGTTTTCTACATGGGTGATTATTTCATCTGCAAATAAAGATATAGTTTTACTTCTTATCTTCCAATTTGTATGCCTTTTATTTCTTTTTCTTGCCTTATTGCATCAAATTAACTGTTCCTCATGCTTTGGGCTCCACGATTCTGAAGGGAAATTATATTACCCTAAGAAAAAGGTTTGCTCCATTCTAGATTTCTGTGTACTAGATAAGATGCACAGCCTGAGTCCTAGTAACAGGATTAAAGACAGATTAAATGCCGGCATTTCCTTCTTCAGAATATTGTCATTACATTTACCCTTCCTCCACCCGTTTCCAGGACAAGTTTCTCTGCCAGAAGAGAGGCTTTTGTAGATTAGTTATCTTCGAAAATAGAAAGTTATCTCCAGTGTTAACTAAAGGCTACATGAAAATCATTTGACAAGGATAGGACTTCTGAACAAATAGGCCAAATAGAGAAGTATGTGTTTGTCTGTGGTGGAGTTTTGCCCTCCTTAGTACCTCTTTCCTTGAAATAGCCCTGATTTTGCTCTTGTCTGTACAGCCTGTACTGTCCTATCTAGGTTTCCCCTCTCTGAGCTGCATGAATACTCCAGACTACCCCCCAATTCTCCTCCTGTATCAGAATGTAAGTGTTTTGAATTCTATTATTCTCAATTGGAAAACCACTGGATAAATTAAGGATGTGCAGTTGATCCTTGAACAACATGGGTTTGAAATGTGAGGGTCCCCTTCTACTCACATTTTTTTGAGTAAATACATACTGCAGTGTTATATGATCCAGGTTTGGTTAAATATGTGGATGTGCAACCGCGGATAAGGAGGGCTAACTGTAAAGTTATATGTGAATTGACTGCAGAGGGTCTGTGCCGCTAACTGCCACATTATTCAAAGGTCAACTGTATTACCTTTCTGGAGGGAATTGCATTTTTTATAGTTTTACTGAGATATAATTAACATACCAATTAATTCATTTAATGTATAGAATTCAATGGTTTTCCAGTATATTCACAGAAACGAGTAACTATCATCACACTCAGTTTAAGAACATTACATCACCTCAAAAAAAAACCCCACCCTTTAGATATCACTTTCTTACCACTCTGTCTCCCCTTCCCCTCCCCCCAGGACTAAGCAACCACTAATCTACTTTCTGTCTCTATAGAATTGCCTATTCTGGATTTGTCATATAAATGAGATAATATAATATATGGTCTTTTGTGACTGGCTTCTTTTACTTAGCATAATGTTTTCAAGGTTCATCCATGTTGTAGCATGTATGAGTAGTTTATTTTTTGTGGCCAAATAATAACATTCTATTGTATGGATACACCACTTTTTGTTTATCCATTTGTCAGCTGATGGATATTTGGGTTGTTTTCGTTTCTCTTGGGTGTATATCTAAGAGTAGAATTTCTGAGTCATACGTTTAACCACAAGAGGAATTTCCAGATTGTTTTCCAAAATAGATGTACCGTGCCCACCAGCAGTGTATGAAGGTTCTGATTTCTCCACATCTTTGCCAGCACTATAATTTCCTTAAAAAAAAGAAAAAATTACAACCATCCTAATGGGTGTGAAGTGGCATCTTGTGGTTTTGATTTGCATTTGTTTAATGACTAATAATGTTGGGCATCCTTTTATATGTTTCTTGGATTTGAATATCTTCTTTCAAAGAATGTCTTTAAATCCTTTGCCTTTTAAAAATTTGGGTTATTTATCTTGTTTTCATTGAGTCATAAGCAATCTTTATATATTCTCGATACAAGACCCTTATCAGACAAATGATTTGAAAGTATTTTTGTTTTCTTGATGGTGTCTTTCACAAAAGACAAAAGGTCTTTTTTTCACCATGCACAAAAGGTTTTGATTTTGATGAAGTCCATTTTATCTATTTGTTATTCTTTTGCAAAACTGTTTATGCTCTTCTGGGTCCAATTTCATATGAATTTTAGAATTAGCTTGTTAATTTCTGTAAAGAAACCAGGGTTCTGATAGGATTGCACTGAGTCTGCAGATCATTTTGAAGATACAGTTGGCCCTCTGTATCTGTGGGTTCTGCAACCACAGATTCAACTAACTGTGGATTTAGGATTGTCGTGTACACACTGCTATATTTAAAATGGATAACCAACAAAGACCCACTGTATAACATAGGGAACTGTGCTCAATATTATATAACAACCTAAATGGGAAAAGAATTTGAAAAAGAATAGATACATGTATATGTATAACAGAATCACTTTGCTGTACACCTGAAACCAACACAACATTGTTAATCAATTATACCCCAATATAAAAAAGTTTAAAAACAAACAAAAAAACACTTGAAAAAAAATTCCAGAAAGTTCCAAAAAGCAGAACTTGATTTTGCCATGTGCTGGCAACTATTTACATAACATTTACATTGTATTAGGTATTATAAGTAATCTAGAGGTGATTTAACATATACGCGGGTGTGTGCATAGGTTACATGCAAATACTACACCATTTTATATAAGGGAATTGAGTATCTGAGGGTTTTGGTATCTGCAGGGGTTGGGGGTTTAACAATTAAATCTTCCAGTTCACGAACATGGAAAGTTTTTCCATTTATTTATGTTGTCTTTAATTTTTTTTCAACAGCGTTTCATGGTTTTCAGAGTATAAGTTTTGTACTTTGTTTGTTACATTTATTCCTAAGTATTTTATTATTTTTGATGCTTTTGTAGATGGAATTGTTTTCTTAGGTTCATTTTTTGTTTGTTCATTGCTAGTGTATAGACATACAACTGATTTATATGTATTGATCTTGTATCCGACACTTTGCTAAACTTGTTTATTCTGTAAGTTTTTAAGTGGATTTCTTAGGAGATTTTTTCAGGAAATGACATCCCCCAAAGCATAATTTGTAGGAGGCAGCTTATGCTATTCTTTTGTGAATTCATGAGAGATGCCAAGGGAAGGCCTGCTATGAAACCTGGTATGATTTCTACACTTCTGGATGCTCCAGCTGCATTTTTCCTCACACAATAATGTTTTTCTAAGATTTTATGAAAATATTTTAAACATATAAAGTAGTTGAAAGAATAGTTTAGTGAACAACATAGTCTTACCACCTAGCTCTACAGTTAACATTTTATATTTGCTTTATCACATATCTATCTATCCAACCATCCTATTTCTTAGATGTATTTCATAAATTAAAGGTATCATTTCATTTCCCTGTAGAACTTCAGCATGAATATCATTAACTAGAGCTTAATATTTGTTTACTTTTCTGAAGGTGGAATTTACATAGAGTGAAATGCATAAATCTTAAGAATACCATTTGGTGAGTTTTGACTAATGCACACATTGGTGTAATCCAAACCTCTCTTAAATTTGGGGATAGTGCCACCACAGAAAGTTCCCTTATTCCCCTTCCAAGACAGTCCTCCCTTCTCAACCCCAACTACCAGGTGACCACTCTTCTAATTTTTTTAAACCATAGCTTAGTTTCACCTATCTAGGACTTTATATAAGTAGAATAGTATGAACTCTTTTGTGTAAGGCTTCTTTGACTCAGCCTTTTGAGATTCATTCATGTTTTTGCATGAATTAGTAACTTGTTCCTTTTGATTCCATTATGTGACCGTATGTTTGTTTATTTTCCTGTTGATGGATACCTGGGTTGTTTTCTTTTTTAAGTTATTATGAATAAAGCTGGTCTAGCATTGAACATAAGTCTTTCTGTGGATATGTGCTTACGTCTCACTTGAAGGAATACCTAGGAGGGGGGTTACTGGGTCATAGGTTTGGTGTATATTTAGTTATATAAGAAACTACCAGTACTTTTTCCAAAGTGGTTGTACTATTTTTCATTCTTGCCAAAAATGAGGGTTGTGTTTGTTCCACATGCTCGCCAAAATTTGATATTGTCAGTGTAAAAAATTTTAGCCTCTCTGGTTCATGTGTGGGTGGTTCAATTTCCATTTCTCTGAAGAATGAATGACAGAGCACTTTTTCACATACTCGTTGACTCTTTGTATCTCGTCCTTTGTAAAGTGTCTGCTTCAGTCTCTTACATATTTTAAAAATTGGATTGTTTGCCTTTTTGTTAGGGAGTTGTAGAAGTCCTTTAAATATCCTAAATACCAGTTCTTTATCAGATATATGTATTTTGAATATTTTCTGTCAGAGGTATGGCTTACCTATTCATTTTTATTAATAGCATCTTTGTTGAGCAGAAGTTTTTAGTTTTGATGAATTCTAGTATCAGTTTTTTGTTTTTTCTTTTATAGTTGTTGCTTTCTGAGTCCTGTCTATGAAATCTTTGCTTATCTTCAGGTCATGTATATATTCTTCTGTGTTTTCTTTTAGGACCTTCAAAGTATTAGCTTTCATATTTCAAATTATTTTATTATGTATATTGTGAAGACGTTATTGAGATTTATTTTTTCTCATAGATATATAGTTATTTGGTCTCACAGTACTTTTAATACTTTCTTTGAATCACCTCATTTCATAACCAGATCTTATAGATATTCGCTTTTTGTTTGTTTTTACCAACCCAGACTTTCATCTTTGCATTGTCTTCTGGTGTGTACTAAGCTGTCATTTGGAAGTTTAAAGAGGAAGAAAGGAAGAACTTGAATCTACAAGTGGTCACCTCTGCCTCAGTCTGTCTCTGTTGGAGTCTTCTGTATGCTGTAGGGTCAGAAGTTCTAAAGAACAGGATTTAGGATGTAGTTAGTTCACTGAAAAAGAAACTAAGTTTGCAACCAAAGGTTCATTCAATTTAACCCTGAAAAATCAGTTGATAGAGAAACTTTCAATATTCATATATTTTAATCTCTGTTAAAGCCTAAGAGGTTTTTTTAGTCTGAGACTCTTCTTCCATCAAATAACTGTTGGACAACCAGAATCCAATATGATAATAACATTTAATATTCATGTAGCACTGTAGTTTATAAAATACTCTCACAGATAAATTAAGTAAAGCAGTTATTATTCATCTCATTAAAAAAGAGAGATGAGTACATTGAAATGTTGACTGGCTAGGTCAGTTACTCTCGGTTATCAAGCTAGTACACAGTGAGCCTAGGGCTAGAATTGAGATCCTTCTGACTCAGTGAGTTCAGGGCCTCTATCTCGATATGCTGGTAGATTAGCATTCAGTCCTCTTGAGATGAAAAACGATTTCCTTGATCTCTGTCCACTTAAATCCATCTTTCTCCCTTACCACCCTCCTCCTCTTCTCTCTCATCCCATCTGTTGTGCGCAGTGCCCTGCATCAGGACACTGAAATGGTTACAGGATAGCAATACACTTAGTGCTGTATAAAATGTGCAGACAGCCTGTTTAGGGTCCTTTCAGAGTTGATGCTTTGAAATAACTTAGCAGATACATTAAATTAGCTTTCATTTTAATACAGCAGTATGTTTCTTCTGAATATCATTTTCTTTTCTTTTTAGTTCTCATATCTTTTAAAAACTTAATAGATTTTATTTTTTGGAGAAGTTTTAGGTCTACAGAAAAATTGAGCAGAAAATCCAGAGTTACGTATACTGCCACCCTTACACACACACACACACACACACACACACACACACACACACACACACACACATTTTTCCCTCTTATTGTGAGAACCCCAAAGTGCTTTCTCTAAAAATACCTCTCTGTTTGTTTTTCAGTATGCCAGGAAGCTGTCTGGGAAGCCTTCAGGACTTTTTGGGATCGACTTCCTGGGCGTGAAGAATATCATTACTGGATGAATTTGTGTGAGGATGGAATCACAACTATATTTGAAATGGGCACACATTTTAGTCAGTCTGTGGAACATAGAAGCTTAATTATGAAGGTAAATGTAGTAACAAGGGAAGAAATTACTGGACTGTTGTAGGAGTGCGTATACATAGCTCAGGCCTAAAGGAAGAAAGAGCAAATGCCAAGTCCCTGCATTACTCTTTTTTGTTGAATTAGGTTATTCAAGTGACCTACCACAGGGTGGCTTAGTCTTTGTATCCCTAGCTCTGGCCATTATAATAAGCATTGTTAACCCAGCAAGAGCCTCATGCTTGTTTATAAATGTAAATATTTGGAAATAATACTCAGCAAAGATTTAGGCTAAGAATATAAATCTGTGAGAGTCAAACATTCTTGCCAGGGTTTTTCATCTTATCAATTCAGAGTGGTGCAAACGACTCTAATTAAGATAGAGGATATAGGTCATTGGATAAATGTTTAGTAAAGTATAAATGTGATTCTAATTAATGAATTTGCTTACTTGTTTTCCTTGTTTTAGATTTAGTTTACTCTTAGCAAAGGATAAATAAGCATGCATATAGACAAATTATCTGCCCACCTTCCCCTTTCATGTTGCATGCATGTATTCATGACAAGAGAATGGAACTGTTTAGATATACGTGGTAGATTGCTCATGCTGTGTGATAGGCCCTTTATAGCCTTCTTCCTTTTGTTCAAGTCCTACATGTCCTCAGCTCAGATGTAACCTCCTTTGTGAGGAATCAACCCCCAGCCTAGCAGATTTAGCTCCCATAATCCTTTGAACTCCATAATTCTTTATTCATTCTTTAATGTTGTGCTTCTTACATTTTATTATTATTAGTTGTATATGTATATGTGGGCCAATGTATCAGAAGAATAGAATTGACAGGGGACCAGACTGGAGGGGTGGATAACTTAACAAATTTATAGTTGATAGGAAACCATTGAAGGGTTGTAAGTAGGTAAGTCATGGGGGCTGATTGGACAGTTTTGAATTGTAAAATGGTTATTATGGTTTCTATACGCCATGTGATAGATTAGAGGGGACAAGATGAGCAGAGATCAGTCACGACTCCAGGGCCGAGGGGACGAGAGTCCTAACTAGACCATGAGATAGAGAAAGGGAGCATAGGGGATATAAGTAGGAAAAAGATTAGTAGGACTCTGTGATGGATTGGATGGGAGTGGGATAGGATGAAAGAATGGCCCAGGAAGCCTCCCAGCTTCTAGCTTGGATGACTACCACTGAGAAGTCAGGCAGAGAAGCGGCTTGTAGATGCTGACAGGGAGAGTGAGTTTGCTTTTTAATGTGTTGTTTTGAGCCATTTGTGAAATGTGAATTGCTTGATATTTAGGTATGAAGCCAAGAAGAGTGGTCTGGGTTATAAATACAGCTCTAGGGATTACCAGCCTTGAGGTAGTAATTGAAATCATAAGAGTGGCTGAGAACCTTACTTAAGCAATCACTGGCTGTCCAAAATCTGAAGGAAGCTTGATTTTACCTTTTTTTTTCCTTAAATTGAAATATAGTTGATTTACAGTTGTGTTGATTTCTGCTGTACAGCAAAGTGATTCAGTTTTACATATATATATATTCTGGGGTTTTTTTTAGCTTGATTTTAAATATAACAACAACTGTTTACACATAGGTGGTGAATTTATGTGGTTGACACCCTTTATCAGAACTCAGAACGCCAGCATTTGTACAAATAACCACCATGCTGGCCTATAAAATTTTAAAGCTAATAGTATAACCTGATAAAATGATGATTTTGCTATATGCGTATATGTATCTTGAGAGAGATTAATTAAAGGAAATAAAATCACAGTTGAAGCTGCTGGATGGTTGAAATTAAAAAAGAAACAAAAAAGAGTGGCTGAGATTATTCTAGGAGAGTCTGTGTAGTAAGAGCCGTGAGTTATTTATAAATATTTTGGGAATTATTTAGAGTAATAGCCTCTCCATTTTACAGATAAGGAAATTGAGGCCCAGCACCAGAGAGACTGTGGGATTTACCTCCATAGCTAAGAAAGAGAAAATGGAATTCTTCTGATTCTAAGTTAGTGTTCTTATTATCGTATTGGTCTCAAAATAAAACCACTAATTTAGAGGAAACTTGGAAACAGTTTGCTTTGGAATGCCCCAGAGGAATAATCCAACTATTTATCAGACAATTTATCTTTTTATCTGAATTCTGGAGAATCAGATTTCATAGTTATTTTATCCACATGATTATATTGGTCTGTGATGAGAGTTTCTATAAATGTATTAGATCACAAAACAGTTTGGTTCTAAGTCCATGGAAGGTTAACGTAAAACTCTACCAATCTCTTACCTGTAGATCTTTTTGGAATGAGTAGCAGGTGAAGTCTGTTAATCTGTGTGCATTAAGAGAGCACAGGGACTTTTGTGCACATACACAGAGACTTGAGTGTCAGGACATTCTTGGAGTCACAGAACAAACTTGGCATCATTAGTACCTTGCTTTAACTATTTCTCTAGCCATAGAGAATAATAACATAGATTCTGTGTTAGGGCATTAGTGTTCTAGATGCAATACATTTTGTTTACTGCTTATTAACTGTCATTAATTCACATGGTCATTTTTATATCTTTGTTTTCCTTAGAAACTGACATACACAAAGGAAACTGTAAGCAGGTGAGTGTCTTTTTTCCTAAGTTCATGCTTGGCAACAGACATGTATCATACCTATTCCCAGACTCATCCCACATTTGATGATTCCTTCCTGTTTTCTTGCCAGTTCCTGCAATGACCAGGCCTGTGGGTTAGTCTCAAATGCTTTTCCTCATCTTGAGGCCACTTCCCTTCCCAGACCACCTCTGCAGCCACTGTGCTAGTTTACTGTCTGACCTTCCCAGGAGGCAGACTTGGTCCTCTCTCTTGGGTGAGAAAATAGATTTTTGGAAATGGAATACCAAATGATCTACTCTTGTTGAGGCTTACAGGCTAATGATAATATTGATCTAAAATGGTACACCTTAGTGGAGGATGGTTTACTAAATGATGGGTTGTGGTGTGGGTCACTTTATTGTGTAATGATGATTATGATGTTGAAGCATAGGAATAGCACAGCCTTGATGAATCCTCCAGTGGTATGAGTCTTGGCTCTGTGGGCCTTTAGGCTTAGGATTAAGGTCATTTCTGGCTCCTGAACAGTAGCAGGACAAAGCAGATCATGGAAGGTGAGGGATTTTGAGCCTACAGGGACTAAAGATTTCCAATTCTATCCATACTCAAAATATCTAGATTATGCCAGCACGTAAGTGATTTTTTTGGAAAAACATCACTAGGGCATGCAATTCAGGTCAGAGTCCAGAATTTTGCCTCAAATTAGATGGAAGGACAGATTGAAAAACCAACTAGGTGAGTCAGTGTCCAGAGGTCTAGCCTGGGCAGCAGAGTCCAGGCAAAAGCATAGCTGGAGTACACCTGTGGGTTGTAGTGGGGTATATGTAAGTTTCAAATCAAACATGAGTAAACAGGAGGAAAGTGGGACTCCTTGTGGTCTCACTTCGTACAGCTAACAGTACCACTGAGTCTATGCTGGGGCCTGGGATTGAGCTCCTGCTTAGCTGTGGGGCAATGTGGTGCTTTAAATGTGTGTTCTTCACCTCTGAGAGCCAGAGCTCGGAGGTTACTTGTGATTGCCATTGCAACACGAAATGCAGTAGACTAAATAATCTTGTGGGTCCTACCAGTGCCAGTAATCTTCATGGTTGTATGTAATAAAAATGATAGCACATCTTACATATCTTATATGGTTAAGAAGTATATAAAAACCATAATAAATATGGCTCTTAACCTGGAAGAAGCCTTGGAGTTTACCTGTGAAAATGGACATTGGAAAGATTGTAGCTTGTGAGTTATTATAAAGTGGTGGAAGGAAGGCTATCTGAAATAGAATGGAAAGTTGTAACACCATATGTGGATTGGTGTCATAACACATAACACATGAGGTGAACAGAGGTAGCTGGAAGATGTTTGAGGGGTAGTTTGTGTATTCCTACGTAGCTCACTTCAACTGGGTGCAGTTTTCTGCATTCACCTACTATTTCTTGTAATGAAATTGTGTATGTGTAGAAGAGAAATTCTTATTATGGTTAGTTTTCCTGATGTGTTAACCATGTTGAAACATTCATAAATAAACATCATAGAGAACTGACTGTGTCACATATTTTTATTGTTAAGGCACTGTATGTCCTAGATAAACGAGGAGACTCAAAATACTATGCACCATCCTTAGAAAACAGGACATGAGTAAAAATAGCAATACAGATGAACAAAAATATAACTGAATTTTGAGAATTTAAAAGTTGGTATCCTTCCCATGAAACTAGAGCAGACCAGGTCGGGGTGGGATGAAAAGTTGTGGTACTTGCTGAAATGGTACTTGCTGAAATGAGGTGACCTGGAGTTAGGTAACCCTGGGAGTGAAACCATGGGAGTGGTGTAGGAATTCACTAAACCCCTCTTTCTTTAAGCTGAATATTATAGTCATCCCTTAAAACCCTTAATTTGCCCATCACTTTTCTATATTTAAATTTATTTTTATGATTTTCTTGAGATTACTCTCATTTTCTGTGTTGAGATTCTGGTACTAGTTTTCTATTTCTGCTGCAACAAATTACCACAAGCTTTGGTAGCTTAAAAAAACACAAATTTGGGCTTCCCTGCTGGTGCAGTGGTTGAGAGTCTGCCTGCCGATGCAGGGGACACGGGTTCGTGCCCCGGTCCAGGAAGATCCCACATGCCGCGGAGCGGCTGGGCCCGTGAGCCATGGCCGCTGAGCCTGCGTGTCCGGAGCCTGTGCTCCACAACAGGAGAGGCCACAGCAGTGAGAGGCCCACGTACCGCAGAAAACAAAACAAAAAAACCCCACAAATTTATCTTACAGTTCTGTAGTTCAAAAGTTTGACATGAGTCTCAAGGTGTTGGCACGCCTGCGTTACCTTTCTGGAGGCTCTAGGGGAGAATCTGTTTTCTTGCGTTTTTTAGCTTCTAGAGGCTGCCCACACTTGTTGACTTATGACCCCCTTCCATCTTCAAAGTTAGCAGTGGCTGGTCGAGACTTTCTCACATTCTATCACTCTGACACTCTTCTGCCTCCTTCCACATTTACATTGGTCCTACCTGGATAAACCAGGATACACCCTCTTCCTTAATGCCAGCTGATTAGCAACCTTAATTCCATCTGCTACCTTAATTTCCCTTTGCGTGTAACCTAACATAGTCACAGGTTCTGCGGATTAGGATGTGGACATCTTTGGGAGACCATTATTCTGCTTACCACAATACTTGTCTGTAATTTAAATTGCTTCTTTTACATGAACTCTAACCTATCTGCTAACATATGGCTTGTACCAAATAGTCTGCTGTGTACCAATTTAACCTTCCCCCTACTATCATCTGGCAAGTCTATTAAAAAAAAGCATTTTCCACCTTACTCAGGACCTCACATCCCATCTTACCCTTTAGACACCAACCTGTCATTGTTTTTTTCTCTCTCTTCTGAGTGTTCAACTTCTCCTGTTACTAACTGCTCATTAGCATTTAAACATGCTCAAGTGTTCCCAGGTTACCTGTTTTAAAAAAAGCCCTCCTCCAGCACTTGTCTCCAGCCAGACATCTTGAAAACATCTCCCCTTAGCTCCAGTCATAATTTATTCAAATACATTTTCCATCCCCTTTTCTCTTGCTTCTCCTTCTGGAATCCCTATTATGCATAGATTGGCATGCTTTGTATTATCCCATAGGTCTGTTATATTGCTTTCATTTTTTTCATTTGTTTTTCTGTCTGCTGTTTTGATTGGGTAATTTCCATTATTCTATCTTCCAGATCACTTATTCTTTCTTCTGCATTACTCATTCTGCTGTTCATTGCCTTTAGCTCAGCTTTTGTCTCAGCAAATGAATTTTCTAATTTTTCTTGGTTCCTCCTTATAGTTTCTAGTTCCTTTTTACAGTAATCTGAATTTCTGTCGATAACCTTTCTTAATTCCTTCAGCATTTTCATTACCTCCTTTTTGAACTCAGTGTCTATTAGACTGAAGAGGTCTGTTTCATTGTTTGTTCCTTCAGGGGAATTCTCTTGGTCTTTTAACTGGGAGTGGTTCCTCTGCTTCTTCATTTTACTTATATTTCTCTCATTCTGTGAGTTTAGGAGAAACAATTATCTACTGTAGTCTTGGAGGGCTATTTATATGCGGGATCATCCCTGCATAGCTCATGTGGGTTTAATAGTTTTTTTGTTTTTGTTTTTGTTTTTGTTTTTTTTGCAGTACGCGGGCCTCACTGTTGTGGCCTCTCCCATTGCGGAGCACAGGCTCCGGACGCGCAGGCTCAGCAGCCATGGCTCACGGGCCCAGCGCTCCGCGGCATGTGGGATCTTCCCACACTGGGGCACGAACCTGTGTCCCCTGCATCGGCAGGCGGACTCTCAACCACTGCACCACCAGGGAAGCCCAGGTTTAATAGTTTTTTGGTGTGAGGGCTGTTTTTGGTTTGAATGATTGCTGTCTCTTTCCTCAGCATGTGCTGTCCTTTATCCCCTTGATAGAGGGTGTGCAGGTGCGTGGCCCTACACACATGCTCTGAGGAAGGCAGGGGCAGCGGGTCCAAGCTGCCTCTCGAGTCCAAGATGGCAGCAGCAGCTCATACCTGGAGCTCGTGTAGGCGGTGCCCTGCTGCAGAGGAAGAAGCTTCTATGGCGGTCCCGCCCCTCTCCTTGTGCGCTTCCCAACAATGGCACCTTGCCTCTGTGGTGCGCCCCCTAGCAACGGCACCTTGCTTCTTTTCCTAATGCCTCTGCATATAATATTTTATTTAGTTTTCATCAGCACCCTTGTGAAGTAGGTAGGGCAGGAGGTGTTTCTATTTTAGAGATTAGTTCTTGAGGCCCAGAGCAACTGAGGTATTTTCCCAAGTTATACACAAAGTTGGTGATACATCTGGGACTAGAACCCAGGATTCCTAATTCCTTGCCTTATGTTCTTTTGTTGTCACATGCTCATTACAGTTAACAGATTCTAGAACAAAGCAAAGTATAGTAAATTGTAAAGGGGAGTAGTAATCTAGATATGAAAGTATTGTTGGCTTGTTTTACTGTATTTTTAAACATATATTCCATGTGGCTATGATACCTTTTGACACAATTCCATCTGAATTCCACTGACATGATTAGGTAGTCGTTGTGAGGAGTAAATTATGAGCTGGATAAACTGAGAAAATGAGACAGTAGGGGGTTGTTTGCTGCTGGTATTAAGCTGAAGGTCTTAGCTGACCAACTTCAAATTTGTGGGTTGGCCTAGAAATGAAGCATTTCTGTCTCTAAACCCAGTACTACTCTGTGTTCTAGTTCTGTTGTGAGTCACATTTTAGGGTATCCCTGCAGGAGGCACACCTAATGAGAAAATGTGAAAGGATTCTTGTTACTGTCTTTTGAAGGAAGTGTGGGAGGATGAGGGATTAAGTGTTAGACAAACGATTTGAGTTACTGAGAGTTGCCTACTTACCATCATTAAAATAATGTTATTTTGAATTTAGTAAGTGAAATCCAGTTCTACTGAAGTGAGCAGACTTCTCCATTCTGAGTATTTACTTAGAGAATTAGCTTAAATTTGATTTTAATTTGGGGGACAATTTGACCAACCCCAGGTGAGGTCTGGTTTCTCTGCCATGCCATCCCAACTTCCTTTTCTAGTTACTGTAGTATTGTACTTTGTTTTACTTTGACCTCTTTGCTCTTCATATTGATTGCTCTCCAGCTTTCACTGGGTTTCCCTTCCTCTTTCTTGGTCCTTACACATTTTGACTTCTAGGTCTTTTAGTTTATGTACACCACTATCATTAAGACCAAGTAAAACCATCTTGGTTGCTCTTCTAGGGAATATGGGTCACATAAAGTCCATGTGATGTGGAATTAATGTGGGTAAGAGTGAGGTTTCTGGAATCAAATGGGCCTATTTTACATCACAGCTCCATCATTGGCTAGCTGTGTGACCCTGAGCAAATTCTTAATCTCTTCTATCATTAGTTTCCTCATATGCATAAATGGGGATAATAGTGTCTTCCTTTTAAGACTGATGCCAGAATTAAGTGAGTTAACCAAGATAAAGCACTTAACACAATGCCTGACACGATAAATTTAGTTGTAGTCATTCTTGCTATTATTATCATTGAAAAGCGAACTGGATATGGTTAGGAATTTTAGGTATGGCCTTGGGTGACCCTGAGAAAATTGCTTTACCCATTTGCACCTTGATTTTTCATCTATAAAGTGAAGGTATTGGGAGGGATTCTGCCTTGTGGACAGTTGATAAATCCTGTTCAAGCCTGATGATGTTAATGTCTCTTCCAAATGCATCTGAATCCTAGTTTTTTAAGCTCCGTCTCCTGCAACCCAAGAAGCCTCTTGGTGCTTTCTCATCATCCAGGTCTTCCTCTACTCATCATTCATCAGAATGACTTATCCAGATGTCCTATTCCTTTGGGTTCTTTTGGATGACAGCTCACTTAGTAAGCAGTTTCCTGCAAGTGGATGAAAAATAACCAATAGTGGTAGGTTTGGTGTACTGGTTTAATATGTTATTCTTTCTAGATAGTATTTCTAAAACCATAAGAATCCTTATGGTGAGATTTTTTTTAACCTATATTTCTCAAATTTTCTACCAAAGCCTGGGGCTTTAGGGAACATGGCCCTAGTTGACTCCCCCACTCCAATTCCAGTCATGAAATGTCTTTGAAACTATCATATTTTATCTTAATATTCATTTAAACTTTATATTCTACTCTATAGCCACACTTGTTTTAATATTAAGATGTTTTAAATTCCATATCAGTTTTTACTTAGCTCCCTGCCTATGCTTTTACTTCCGAGTAAAAAATTGCTGCTTCAAGATGTGTGCCATGTTTATCTGGTGGCTGTGAGCGACCCTTCCCCTGCCCCACCGTGATCTAGTTTAGAGCAGCAGGACAATTTAAAGGGGGTGGTTCTGAAGTGAAGATGGGACTCACTGAGACATTAGCAAGTCTGAGAGGGAGACATTTTGACTGTGATTAACTCACCTTCGAAAGGTGACTTGTGGAAAGTTGAAGAGAGTTTTCAATTACTATAATTTAAATTGTATATTTTGGGGGTATATGCAAATTTGGACTTGCAGAAACCCACCTTCTTTTCTTTAGAGCAAGGGCTTTCTCAGATTATCCTCTGATCTCTTCAGATCTTTGCTTTCAGTTGCAGGGCAACATGGTAAAAAGATAGTCAGGGACCTGAAACCTGAGAGCAATGTGGCCTATAGCAAATCATTTCTCTAAGCTTGACTTGTTTTATATTAAAAAGTTTTATGACTCTGTGATCTCTCAAATGAGATGAGATTTGGGCTTATATGTTCGCCTTAGCAGCCAGTGCTTTCGTGTCTGTACTACTTGTTGAGTTTGTAATCATGTATTTGTTATCTGTTTTCTATTAGACGGTAACCTTCTTAGACCATGGGTGTTTTGTTCACAACTGTATGTCAAGTGCCTTCTACACTACACTGGTTGGCCAATAGTATTTATTTATTTGTTCCCAAAATATCTATTTAGTGCCTACTAAATGGTAGGTTCTTTTTTAGGGTGGAGATACAGCATGACTATGGCAGGTAAGGTCCCTAATCTCATGGAGTTTAGATTCTTGAGGCAGTCTTATTCAATAGAAATTTCTGTGACGATGGACATGTTCTGGGCTGTCCAATAAAGTAGCCATTAGCCACATGTGACTGCTGAACACTTGAAATGTGGCTAGTGTGGATAAAGTTCTGAATTTTAAACTTTAATTTTAAATTAACTTAAATTGCCACATATGTCCACTGGCTACCATATTAGACAATGCCATTCTAGAGGATTAGGGCATGGACAGAGATCAAAAAGTAGATAAATAAATGAGCAGGATAATTTCCCATAGTGATAAGAACTGAGAAGAAACAAAACAGTGTTATGAAATAGTAAGTAAGGGAGTACTTTATGTAGGGTGATTCTAGTTGAGTAGCATCAAAAAATGTAAAATAAATCAATTGTAAAGACTATTTTTTTTTTTAATTTGCTACTTAGTACTTTGGTTTGGGAATCGTTGTTTGGAGATCTGGTGAATCCTTTTTGGAAAACAAACCCCAAAATAACCCCTCACATTTCTATCATTTAATAACTCCAAACAATTTTTTTCCTAGCCCTGAATTGTCATCTCCAGTTCCTGTTGGTGATACCTCAACATTGGGAGGTAGGCTTTTGTGCCTTTTATTCACTTTTCTTCTAAAATTTATTATCTAATTGAAAGGAAGCAAATTTTTCAGCTCACATTTTAAAAATACCATGTGTTTCTCTCTACGTGTTGTTAAAGAGTCTCAAGAAAAATTAATTCTTTTGTCACTTATTTTATGACATTATGATGTGGGTACTTAAGAATCTTTAATTATTAAGTATAAAACAAAATCGGAAAACTGCTTAAAACAAATGTACAACCTAAACAATTGTTTTATGGCAAACACCCTGTGATCACTGCTTATGTCAAAAGGTAGGACCTTTCTAGCTCCACCATTTGTCATTTGTCTTGTAGAGTTTTCCAGAGTAATTTTTTCTGATTGCATTCTGTGGTGTACTTTAACATTTACTTTGACCTCTATATTTCCTATAAATTAGTAGTTGCTTTCTTTGTTTTGTTTTGTTTTGTTTTGCAGTACGCGGGCCTCTAACTGTTGTGGCTTCTCCCGTTGCGGAGCACAGGCTCCGGACGCGCAGGCTCAGCGGCCATGGCTCACGGGCCTAGCCTCTCGCGGCATGTGGGATCTTCCCGGACCGGGGCACGAACCCGTGTCCCCTGCATCGGCAGGCGTACTCTCAACCACTGCGCCACCAGCGGGGCCCGCTTTCTTTATTTTTAATTTTTTTTTTAAAAAAGCTGTTCTATGTTGGAAATTTCAAACATATACAAAAATAACACAATGAGGCCCAGCTTCAGTAATTATAATTTATGGGAGGGGGTGGGTTGAATTGGGAGATTGGGATTGACATATATACACTACCATGTATAAAATAGATAACTAATGAGAACCTGCTGTATAGCACAGGGAACTCAATGCTCTGTGGTGACCTAAATGGGAAGGAAATCCAAAAAAGAGGGGATATATGTATACATGTAGCTGATTCACTTCGCTGTACATCAGAAACTAACACTACATTGTAAAGCAACTATACCCCAATTAAAAAAAGATTATAACTTATGGCCAATTCCAACCTTCACCCACTTCCCCTGTCTGAGAGTGTTAGTTTTATCAGATAGCTCCTTAAGGATAGGGACTTTGTATCCCTGGAGGCTTGCATAGAGCCTGACATATAGTACGTATCAATAAATGCTTGTTGAATGAGTCATATTTATTTCTTGTGCTGAGGAGACTCTGGATAAATGTGTCTTGAGGTTAGAATGCACAGAATTTCTAGGATGAAAAAGTAAATGACTTTTAGAAATGCCTTGGAAATCAGTTTCTTGCTTCCTGATAGGAATTCTGATTTAGTCATGGACTGAATTCATGCACATGTCTTTGTTTTTCTACTTAGGTGCCAGTCTCAGTGTTCCATATCCAGGGGTGACCTTCTATGAAGGTATCTCAGAGAGCAGCTTGGAGAGGCCAGAAGAGAGTGTGAGTGATGTTCTGTTTTGTTATTTAGTTTCTAACATGGAGAATAGGGATTAAGAGAGATTTATAGTCCATTGCCAGACTACACAAAACTTCAGGTGGTTCCCTTTATGGAAATGTAGATTCTAAAACCAGTTCAAAAAATCTGCGATTCCTTAGAGAGCCAAGTAAATCTGCTTTTGGCAAGGAATGGCTTCAAACTGTAAATGAAATGACTAGGGGCCTGGGGAGCTGTCATCATGGTAAGCCCACTGTCTTTTGTGGGCTGTGTACATAATTTACTGTGAGGGTTTTTGCTTATGTTCTTTTGTCTCTTAATAAATCAGGACTTAGTCTTCTTCAGAGGGAAAGTATATAGATTTTATGTAGTTTAAAGAAATACCATGCTTTTTAAATGCATCATTATTAATAGTAATCTGTCCACTAAATAACATTAAGTTGGCTTTCTATCACATTGAAAATTTTTTAAAAAGTATACACTTCCAGGAAGATAGAAACATTTTGTTAGAAATTTTGTTAGATATGCATAAATCCTAGATTACTTAATATAAGCAAACTCTGATTGAACGTACTCACTAGAAAGGTACAATTTTGTTACCTTACACCTTCTCTTACCAACTTGGACATTTTAACTTCTGAGAAGTCAAGTTAAGTCACCCCACTCTGCCCCACCACTTTCCCTGTCACTGAACAAGGCTGGTGGTAGTTTGGGATCCTTGAATCAATATATTTACCCTTAGTACAACTGTGTCCAAATTAGATGGTACTAGAAAATATTGGCATTTGATAAATATTTGAATAAAAAGTTATACTGTAGTTCTGAACTTGAGGCAGAATAGTTATGATTTAGGTCTGGAAACATTTACAGAATGAGATAGAATTCACTATAATAGAAATGAAGACATTGTGTGTAATCAATTGGAACATTCTAAAACAGAGAGGGTGATTTGAAGGTGATTTATAGAATCAGTAGGAAAACAGAATAGTACAGGGATACATGACAGGAATTAGATTGCCTGTACCTCTAGTTCAAAGTGAAGCCTAATGTACAGTTTTACAGTTCAGTTTTTTCCTAATACATTTTAGAAATTATATACTTTATTTCTGTTTTGTTACTATTTACCCTGTGTGTTATTATGTGTATTTAATCTAGCAAAATTTAAGTTTT
The DNA here is from genome assembly GCF_003676395.1 of Aethalodelphis obliquidens. Taxonomy (NCBI): domain Eukaryota; kingdom Metazoa; phylum Chordata; class Mammalia; order Artiodactyla; family Delphinidae; genus Aethalodelphis; species Aethalodelphis obliquidens. The sequence continues at coordinate 48,675,379 of NW_020837945.1, read as the reverse complement.
TCAGAATCTTTATCCTTATCCTGAGTAATACAGGAACATTAGAATATTAGAATGATTCAAATGATCACCCTACTATTTTATATGCTATTTTTCAGTATTTTTGTTCTTTCCCTTTAAAGCTTGTTTTACATTTACCCAGATGTTTACCACTTTATTTTCTTAAAACTCTTTTTTGCAGTTTAGACCTCTCTTCTGGACTAATTTTCCTTCTGAAATATATGCTTCTGGTATTACTTTAGTGAGAATATCTCACTGGTTCAATCTCAGTTTTTGGTCACCTGAAACTTTATTATCCTCTTATTCTAGAAAGACACTTAAAATCTGTATTAAATTCTAGATTGAGTTTTTTATTTTCAAGGTTTTATTTCACTTCTTCTAACTTTTATTGTTGCTACTAAGAGCTCAACTAACAATTTAGTTCTTATTCCCTTGTGGGTAATCTTACTATTTTTTGGTCCTACTTTTAAGATATTGCGCTCTCTCTCTGTCTATCTATATCTAATGATGAGAGATAATGACTGAGAATTTCTCAAAATTTATAATAGTAATAAAGCTTCATGTTAAGGAAGTACAACAAATCCAAAGCAAAATAAATAAACATAATCACACTCTTATCCCCATTGTTGTGAAACTGCAGAATCCCATATACTATATAGTGTACTACTGTAAGTATACTGTAGTATAGTATACTGCTACAGGCATATCTCAGAGATACTGTGCGTTCAGTTCCAGACGACCATAATAAAGTGAATATTGCAATAAAGCAAGTCACACAAACTTTTTGGTGTCCTAGTGCATATAAAAGTTATGTTTAAACTCTACTATAGTCTATTGAGTGTACAATAGCATTATGTCTAAAAAAAACCAATGTATATATCTTAATTAAAAAATACTTTATTGCTCAAAACTGCTAACCATCGTCTGAGCCTTGAGGAAGTCTAGTAGTAACATCAAAGATCACTGATCACGCATCGCTATAACAAATATAATAATAATAAAAACATTTGAGATATTGTGAGAATTACCAAAATGTGACACAGGGACATGAAGTGAGCAAATGCTTTTGGAAAAAAGGCACTGATGGACTTGCTTGACTCAGGATTGCCACAAACCTTCAATTTCTAAAAAATGCAGTATCTGCAAAGTACAATAAAGGGAAGCTCAATAAAATGAGGTATGCTTGTGTATATAGTATCCCCAATACTATATCATTTAGTATTGTATAGTATCCCAAATACTGTATCATATACTACTCTAACCATAACTATGATATAATAGTATATAATACAGTATTGAGGATACTGCAGTTTCACAAAAATGTATATAGAAGAAATTTCCAGCTGTTACTTCATATGATTAGATATATGTCTGACCTCCTCATTTTATACCTTCTGTCAGTTAACCACTGTTTCATAACTTTCTTTGTCTCTCTGTGTTGCATTCAGAAATGTCTTTCAGTTCACTTATTCTTCTTTCAGCTTAGTCTAATTTGTTTTTCAAACTGTCTATTGAGTTTTTAAAATCCTTGCTTTATGTAGGAGTCTTTGATCTGACTTTTCAACACTATTTATATTTATATTATATCCCTTTGTGGTATTTAAAACTAAAGCCTAGGTCCCAAGGGATCACTAGATATACTATGTACACATAGATTACTGAATCACCTCTCTGGATTTTTCTAACCTATCTGGATACCTTGGGGCTTTCTTTATTTTCTTACAAACCAGCTCTGCATTAAAAACATTAAAAATATTTATTTAGCATTTTAGGCATTCTGTAGCAGTAAGGTTACTAAGGATATTTCTTGTATAGTAATAATAGAAGTGGAAGTATCTGTTCAAATTTAGTGAGAGAAAATTTAATATGGAAGAAGACAAAGTCTTGTACAAAATTCCTTAAGACTAAAGGTTTTTGTTAGTTTCAACATGACTCAGCAGTATGATGGGGAAAAAAAGCTGAGTACTGAGGGGAAAAAAACTAGTAAAAACAAGTGTACTTTCAGGCTGCATGATAGAAATTAGAATCTACTATAAGGAAGGTGATAGTTGTACCATATTTTAATTGTACCATATTTTAATTGATCAGACCTCACTTATGTGTACCACACTCTAAGGAAGACATTAAGAGCTTGAGAAGTCTCTAGAGGAAAGGAACTAGTGAAAAATCAGGGAAGATGACAGCTGCCTATACTTATTTGAAGGGCTGTCTGGGGACTACACTTTTTATACGCATTCCAGGTTGCAGAACTGAGATCAGTGGGAATTTACAGGGAAATATATTTGGGTTTTATTAAGAACTTTACAACCATGAGAGAGCTTTTTTGGAAATGTAATGGCCTGCCTTTGAAAGTCTTTCCAAGACTTTCTCATCAGAGCCATTTAAACTGAGGATGAATAGATATTTGGGGGAGATACTGTAGAGAGAATTCAGGCATCAGAAAGGATGGTGGAATTTTCGAGGTTCTTTCCAGTTGTGAAGTTTTGAAGGTCTGTGGTTATTTGATCCATCAGGGAAGAAAGATGATACAGTAGAAAAAGCCCGGTATTCTCTTCCTGACTCTGCCATTGGCTTGCTGTTAGCCCTTAGGCCATTCTTCCATCTCAATCCCTGTTTTTCTTGTGTATTAAAATGGAGGGACTTGGATTAGATGAGCACAAGTGTATCTTGCATGCAGCAGTTATTAGTGTTGGGTTCTAGTAGTGATATTCTGTTTTCCTCATTCCTTCTACATTTGTTAATTGGGATTCTTCGGTAAGGAACTATTGCCACTTCTCTCTTGTTTATTTATTAAATTATTTATTTATATCAGTACAGACTCATGGATATTTCTTTTATTCTTTGGATTATAATCCACTATTTATTTTGTGGCTCAAATTGTTCCAGCTTTGGCTTGTGGAAGACCTGGATTTAGATGTTACAGAGTACAAAAAGTTTGTTGGTGTGGTTTCAGATTCCACGTAGAAACTAACCTTTAAAACACTTCCACTCATTGAGTTTGGCACAGTATCAGAAAAGATTATCCATGACTATCTGAAAAGGCTATTAATGTATTCCTTCCTTACCCAATACATATCTGCGTGGCTGGATTTTCTTCATGTACTTCAACTAAAACAACATATTGAATGCAGAAGCAGATATGAGAATCTAGCCATCTTTTATTAAGCCAGACTTTAAAGAATTTGTAAAAATATAAACATTACTCTTCTCACTAATTTTTTTATTTTGCAAAACATATGTTATTCATTTGTACATGTAATGAGTTTCTTATTTTGAAATGAATTAATATATATATTTAAAATTTCTCTTTTAATTTTTTGTTTGGTGTGTATCTATAGATATAACCCACAAAAACCAAACTTCTTTGGGTTCCTTAATGAATTTTAAGAGTTTAAAGGGGTCCTAACACCAAAAAGTTTGAGAAACACCCTTCTAGACTATTTTTAGATGATCATTTCAACTCTTTTTCTTCTTTAAAAATTTTTTCCTTTTATTTATTTACTAACAAAATTTTCTATCCTTCCCTGAACCAGTCATTGTGTATTCAAAGGAATGTACAAATACACAGTAATTTTAATATTAGCCTATGTCTTAAAGTCCACCAGTTAGTTTCAAAGTCAAATATTATATAAATAATCGTCATCAGAAGTTGCCTTTGGCACAGTGTCTGGCATATCATGGGTGATCAGTAAATATTTGTTGACTGAATGAGTGAACATTTATTGTTCTTTCTCTAAAAATCCAGATTAGCAATGAAATTGAGAATGTGATAGAAGAATCCACAAAACCAGCAGTGGAGCAGGTTGCAGAATTCAGTATCCACCTTTTGGGGGAACAATACAATGAAGAACTACAGGATCCCTACAGCTTTCACCACCAGCGCCTTGTAGAAGAGTTTATTTCAGAGGTGGGTGATTTTCTTGTATGTTTTTATTCTTTTATTTCTTTTTGTATACAAGATAGTTTGCTGGGGTTGTAAATTTCCCATATTAACAACACTGGTTAAAGGTAGATTTCGGATTTAAGCTTTCCATCTGTTTGATTCAGGGAGTGGTGATTTAGCCATTTCTTTAGAAGGCTCTGTGAAAAGTTCACCGAAAGATGAACTATTTCATTGAAACAAAATTTTGTATGCGTTTGCCATCTGCTACCAAATAAATGCTATTTCCAACTTTGGCTGCACAGCCAAGGAAGAATGTGTTCTATGGCATGGTTTTAACTTGACCATATTTGGAGAAATGAGTATCTTTGAGAAACTGTATTTAGTGTGTTGTTTTTCTTGAGGGAACATCACATTTAATTTTTAAAATTTTATATTTGTTCTTTTTTTAAGTTGAAAATTTTTTAACAGTTAATAATAGGTAGTATGAGGCACCAAGTTCAAAGGACAAAAGGATATCCAGTGAAAAGTAAATTTTCCTGTTATCTCTGTTCCTTGGTTGGAAGTATTTTTAAAAAGGGGTTTCTTTAAAGAATTGTGCATTAGACCATCCCACAACCTTACTTTCTGGAAGAATTCTATATAGGGGCTTGAACTCAAGATTCTTTCAGTCAAAAATGACCCATTCTTGGCCCCCTTCTTGTGTGCCTTTGCTCTTGTATAGACTGTAAGGCACTGAGTGCCCATCTCCTCTCTCTGTCCAGTGAGAGGGCACATCATTCCTTCCTGTTTATTTCTTTTCCATCGCTCTCGATGGAATTCTCTTTGGCTAAGTTTTTCAATTCCATTACCTTGGACTAATTTCCTTCTCTTTACACTGTTTAGACGAGAAACAAAAATGTGCATCTCTCAGCCAAGCAGCATTATTGCAGCCATCAGACACAGAGAATGTAGGCCAGACGATTAATTTCCTAGCTGTGTGGCCAAGTTGTGAGGCTGTATGGTGTGTGGAAGAAATGTCAGCCAGGCCAGTGGCCACCTGGCATCAGATAGTGTCTTGGATCAGCTGTTTGGTTCTCTCTGCCCTTGGATTAAGGAACCTTTAATAAGCCTCAGTGTTTGGGTAAACAGTCATGCTGAATGACTGCATGTTTAGAGAAAGTCTAATAAACACTCTGAAAAAACATTTCCAGCAGGGACTTTATGAGGTATAGGTAGCTATTGGTTTGAGGTGATTTGAGGGTGATGAAGGATCCGTTCCTTCTCTGGCCTTTTTCTGTATCCCCGTCCTTTTAACTGGAATAAAATGTTTACGAATAGCCACTTCTTTGTATGGAACTGCAGGGTCAGGGTCATGTCTCTGAAAGGTCCTGTCTCCATGTTTACTGCAAACTGAAGGAGGCCCTCAAGCTCTCTCCCTTCAGGACACAGTCACAGGAATTGTTCCTTCAATATTATTTCTTAGGTAATATTGCAAGACACAGGGAAAAAGAAAGCCTGCTTGGGAGGATTGAGGTTCGGGAGCCGTTACTTTTTTTTTTATTATTTTTTTTATCTTTTATGAGAAGAGTAAGATAAACTTGGGACATCACCAAGAATGACATCAGAGAGGGAAAGGTCATTGTGATAGGCTTGGGAGTGTGGATACCTGACAACAGACACGGAATCAACAGTGTCCTCGCATAGTGCTTTGTGTTCTGCAGCCTGCTGTATGTCCGTTTGCTAACAGCAGCCGTGTGGGTAATCATCTCCATTTTATAGATGAAACCCAGGAGGGCAAGGAACTTGTTCATGGTCGTTTCATTTCAGCTTCTAGGAGTAGAAGGGAAAATCAGGTCTCCTCCTTCCTTTGAAAGTGTTCCTTCCTTTATATCAATACAGAGTCCCCTTCATTTTAATTCAGGTGAGAAGTTGTCGTGAGCCTCACAGTTTTCCCAGTCCTGGTCCCAATTTTAAAACCATATTTATCAGGGGAAAGAGGATGAGGCATGTATTTCAGTAGAAAGATTGGGGATTGAACAAACTTGGATTCAGTCACTTACCAAATGCATGATCTGGACAAATTAGTTGACATCTCAGAGTCTCAGTTTTCTCAACCATATAATGGGAAAGATATGTATCTCTTGGTATTGTTGAAAGGATTAGAAGTAATGTTATATCAAAGCACCAGGTACATAGCAGTCACTCCGTAAATTGTACCTGTTACTAATCTTGATGTTAATAAAGTGGAATGACTTTATTACAGCTGGGTACCTGTACATAGCTAACTGGGTATGATTAATTAGAATACATATATGTATTTGAATCAAGAGATGGCAAAACCCCAGATGAGTTGGGTTTAGTATTAATAATAACATGCACTTGTACAGCATTTTGCAATTAATGGAGTACTTTCAGCTACATTCATTTTAACCTTACAAAAACTAATGTGGTTGGTGGGCAGGGCAGCATTAATCATATGAAAGAAGACTTGTGCCTGGCCACTCTGCCAGTAAAAACAGCTGGCACTAACCCTCAGTCTTTGGATTCCTAGTCCTGCAGATTCTATCCCCAGCCTCATCCTCCGAGAATTAATAGTACTTCTCAGTTTTCTTTCAGAGAATGAAACAAGGCAATTATTATAGCTAAAAAGTTTCACATGTTTGGATTCTTTATCTGCAAGGCATGAATATCTTCGGTGAACCAAGATTTTAAGAAAATCCCATTCTCCTGATTATGTGTGGACTTGGTTTTAAAAGCAGATGCCCAGAGATGTCACTAACAACTTCTCTTGTTCTAGTGTCGGCCCCCTAGTGACTCATCTGGTGAGATTGTCACCTTCTGAAATGTTGTGTATAAAATGTTTGATTTTGTTAAATATGTATTTATGCATAACTGATTTTTTTAGGTATTTGGTCCAATCTAGCATTTCCCCCCACTCTAGTCACTAAGCTTATATTGATTTATGTGGCTTGATTTTAAAAACTCAGTGATAAAACTGGTTCCTGCAGTTGTGATGCTCATAAATTGGTCTTTTGACCAGTTACTGCTTTATAACCTCCTTCGTGACAAGCAGTCAACAAGGCCTAAGCCCAGGTCTGCAGATTTCTTTCTTAAGTTAGCTGTGTTCACAGCCCCTTGTGTTGTAGGAGTAGGAAACAGATGCCACCAGACATTTTACACTTAGAGGAAATGAGCACCTGACTGTGTGTTAGCGTGTGTGCTGTGGCCAGATTTCTTTTTTAACATCTTTATTGGAGTATAATTGCTTTACAATAGTGTGTTAGTTTCTGCTTTATAACAAAGTGAATCAGCTATACATATACATATATCCCCATATCTCTTCCCTCTTCCGTCTGCCTCCCACCCTCCCTATCCCACCCCTCCAGGTGGTCACAAAGCACCAAGCTGATCTCCCTGTGCTATGCGGCTGCTTCCCACTAGCTGTCGATTTTACGTTTGGTAGTGTATATATGTCCATGTGTGGCCAGACTTCTAATCCATATAATTACATTAAAAAATGTTATTACAGTTTCTTTGAAACCAGTCCTTTTTTCACATTTCATCACATAAGGGAAAAAACAGTGCTTTGCCAATAAAAGTGTGTTTTTTATAATTTGGAAAAAATTAATATTAAAGCACATCAAAACCTTAAAAATCAAAATGAAAAAGGAAAATGTGGCAGTGATGTAAAAACTATTTTCTAACATTGTAACAATTATAATTTTCTTAACTTTCTGATCCACATATATCCATATGTGTGTACAAGCTTCTAATGGCTGTAAACAGGGCACTTTATATTTGACTCTTAAAAGCATTTTTTCTATGTACTTTTTTTACATTTCTACATAGCTATAAAGTTTATTTTTATTTTTAACAGGTGGAAAATGCATTTACTGGGCTACTGGGCTACAAGGACATTCATGTACTTGACTTTAGGTAAATAGATGTTAAAAATGCACATGTTTTGTGGAACTCTTTATTTCAAATGGAATATCGTTTTGTGTTTATTATGTATACTCTAACAATGATTCAAAATGATGTGAATACTGTAATTCAATACTATTTTGTTAAATTCATATTCCTTTTTAAAAAATTTATTTTTTAAAATTATATTGGGGTATAGTTGATTTATAATGTGTTAGTTTCAGGTGTACCACAAAGTGAATCAGTTATACATATATCCACTCTTTTTTAGATTCTTTTCCCATATAGGCCATTACAGAGTATTGAGTAGAGTTCCCTGTGCTATACAGTAGGTCCTTATTAGTCATCTGTTTTATATATAGTAGTGTGTATATGTCAATCCTATAAATTCATGTTCCTAATGCTGGTTTTTCAGGTGAAGAAACTGAGTCAGAAAAAGGCAAAATAATATATTCAAGGAGATATATTAAATTGTAGTTGGGCCAGGGTAAGAACTTAGGAATTCATGTCCCCAGCTTGCTGCTGACAAGTCACACTGCTTTTATTTGGCACTGAAGGGAGCCTGAAGTCAGATTAGATGTGACCTCAGCGTGCTCCTAATGCTCGTCAGTGCTACACTAAGGTGACTTTGACGTCTCCGTGTATGGCCGCTCTGGAAGGGATGTGTTCGTCAACATAACACTTCTGGGTAAACCAGACACCTCTTTTTTTTTTTTTGCGATACGCGGGCCTCTCACTGTTGTGGCCTCTCCCGTTGCGGAGCACAGGCTCCGGACGCGCAGGCTCAGCGGCCATGGCTCACGGGCCCAGCCGCTCCACGGCATGTGGGATCTTCCTGGACCGGGGTACGAACCCGTGTCCCCTGCATCGGCAGGCGGACTCTCAACCACTGCACCACCAGGGAAGCCCCAGACACCTCTTTTTAAGACATTTCTTCCCTACTTACGACCTGCAGCATAATACTTGTGAACATTTACTGAGTGAATACTTCTGGCCTCTTCACATTCCTGAGCTCACTTAATCGTCAACTCTTTCAGCAAAAATATCATTATTAATACTTATTTTGCAGAGGAGCAAACAGGTTTAAAAGGATGAAGTATTAGCCCAAGGTCAGAGAGTTTTTAAGTTAGAGCATAAGAGGGATTTTGAAACAAAGTGGCTGACTTTATAGCTCTCGCTCTTAACCTCTGTGCTAGACTGAGTCCTCTGAAGGTTTGGAGCATGTGGGTGGTAGCTGTGGCCCACCTGTTGGATGCAGGGGAGCATGAGCATAATTAACAGTGTATGCATCTTTGGCATAGTCTTGTCACAACTTCTGGGTTTTCCAGAAATAACAGCAAGCACTTACGAGCACAGTGTGCCAGTATTTATATTAAATCGAGCACAGTGTGCCAGTATTTATATTAATTCATTTAATCCCAACAGCCATGCTGTGAAAGACTTATTGTTATCCTCCTTTTTTTCTGACAAGGAAACCAGAGCACAGGGAATTTAAGTGTTTTATCTAAGGACACTCGGCTAATTATTGGTGCAGGGGCGAGGGCAAGCATGGTAAATTGACCCTCCACCTACTCTCACACCATGACCTGTCTCCCAGTTCAGCCTTAGCCCTTTGCACAGGATACTTGCCTCCAGCTGTGACTAAAGCTCACATGAGAGCCTGAGAAGGTGAGGCTTTTGAAGTCCTCTCTCATTTGGCAGCACTTGAAAGGCAGTTTGGCCTTTGGGATCAACTTGTCTAGGTTTAAATTCTGCCTTTGGCACTGCTGGCTGGATGGTTTTGGATAAATTAACAAGCCTTAACTTCTCCTTTGTATAAAAAAGATAATGTATACAATTTATATTAATCCTGCTTTATTAAAAAATACTTTTAAATGCTTTGGGTAAATTATTTAGTTGTTTTGTTTCTCAGTTTCTTTACCTGTAATATGGGGATGTTCATGGTCCTTAATAAGTTTTCATGAGGATTAAATGAATTAATTTTTGTAAAATGCATACCACATGGGAAGTTCTACTACATTAAATAAATGAATATTAAATAAATAAATATTAAAGGCTATGCAGTATCCTATAAGTTAGTCAGTCCTGACCTTTCCCAACCCCTTAGAACCTTACTATATACCATCTGATTTTCTTTTATTCATTTTAATACCACATAACACATTGTATCCCCCCAAAAGTAGTCCCAATTTTGTTAGTGCCAACAGCTGGAGTTCTCTGCTGATCTACTGAAAAAAAGTTTATTTATAAAGAGATAACCATATATTAATTGTTTAAAAGTATTTTTAACAAGTTTGAAGACAGTAAAGACTATTGATTTTAAAATAGAATATTTTCTCCACCTTTGCTATCTTCCTTCAATGTACAGGAATTTGTCATTATCTAGTATATACAAGCATTTTCATTTAAAGAAACATTTCAGAGGAAGTACATTAAGAACTTGTAGTTTGATGAATTATATGACAATTATAACGCTCTTAAACTCTGCTTAACACTTTCCATTTTTGTTTTCAGATCCCCTAAGGAAAATGGCAGGTAGAGTAACTTTTGGCACTTTCTATACTGTCCACCTAATGAGGAGGTAGTTCAGAAAATATGGTAGCCCAAGGTCCAAGGGAGTGTGGCTTAATTTCTTTATTACTTCCAGTATCACTGTTCATCTCCTTACAGATGAGTTGGCCAACATTTTTTTGCTAAGAGTCAGTAAATATTTCAAACCTTTTCACACTATACAGCCTCTGTCGCATCTACTCACCTCTGTCACTATCTGTCAGATGAAAGTAGATGTAAGCAGTATATTGAAAATGAATGAGCGTGGCTGTGTTCCGATAAAACTTATTCATGGACCCTGAAATGTCAATTTCATGTGATCTTCACGTCACAAAATATTGTTATTTTGATTTTTTTCAACCATTTAAAATATAAAATCCATTAACTCATGGACAGTGGGCTGGATTTAGCTCACAGGCTGTAGTTTACAGACTTCTGTCATAGGCTGCTGACTGACAAAGTACTTTTATTTTTTAATCTATTTTTATTTAGTTTTAAATCAAAAAAATTTTTTTGAGGTATAGTTGATTTACAATTTTTTTTTTTTTTCTTTTTGGTGGTACGTGGGCCTCTCACTGTTGTGGCCTCTCCCGTTGCGGAGCACAGGCTCAGGATGCGCAGGCTCAGCGGCCATGGCTCACGGGCCTAGCCGCTCCGTGGCATGTGGGATCTTCCCAGACTGGGGCACGAACCCGTTTCCCCTGCATCAGCAGGCAGACTCTCAAATCACTGCGCCACCAGGGAAGCCCTGATTTACAATTTTATATAAGTTTCAGGTGTACAACATAGTGATTCACAATTTTTAAAGGTTATACTCCATTTATAGTTATTGTAAAATATTGGCTATATTCCCTGTGCTGTACAATATAGCCTACAACAAATACTTTAAAATATTGAGTTATACTTAATTTAAAATTGGAATAAAAACTGGCATTAATGAAAACACTTTCAAGTATACTATTGTCATTGAATAATATAATCAAGTGTCATTTTAAGTGGTAAATGAAAGGGAGAAAGCTGATCTCTATCATAGTTCATTTGCGAAAACAGCTGCTCTCTGGAACTTCTTAGAAGCATAATATAAAAACATAGTCAATTCGCCTTGTGAAGGTTGCTTGTCATTTTATCTTTGAACTCAACTTTATTTAAAATTTACTTTCTCTTGAAAGATTGATAACCATAATATAGAAAACATGAAGCAAATTCATAAGCTAAGTACAGAGATGTTTAGAGATACGGTAATATTTCTTCATTGTAATATCTTTTTAAAATATTTTTATTGAAGTATAGTTGATTTACAGTATTATATTAGTTTCAGGTGTGGAACATAGTGACTCAGTATTTTTATATATTATATTCCATTTAAAGTTATTATGAAATATTAGCTATATTCCCTGTGCTGTACGATATATCCTTGTAGCTTATTTATTTTATACATAGTAGTTTGTATTTCTTAATCCTCTACCCCTATCGTGCCCCTCCTCCCTTTCCTCGTCCCACTGGTAACTACTAGTTTGTTCTCTATATCTGTGAGTCAGTTTCTGTTTTGTTATATTCATTCGATTATTTTATTTTTCAGATTCCACATATAAATGATAACATAGAGTATTTATCTTTCTCTGTCTGACTTATTTCACTAAATGTAATACACTCCAGGTCAATCCATGTCATTATGCCTTCATTTATATAAGATATAAATATAATATCTTATATTTGAAAAGGGCTTTCTGACTTCCTCATTTTCATTTATATTATTTTAGCAAATATTCACTAAGTGTCTGCTAATTGGGCAAACCTTGTGCCTGCAAAAATGAATAACTGTTGGTCTCCATCATCTAGGAACACAGTCTAATTAAAAGTGCTTTCAGAGATATGTCAAAGTACGGGTTCTTTTGTTTTTTCATTTTATTTTCTTATATCCCTGTAAGATAGTGAAAATGAGAATATTCATTCTCCTTTTGGAGGCAATTTTGCCTTAGAGAGGCAAACTGATTTGACGTAGCTTACGTGACTAGAGGGTATCAGATATTTTGTCCAAAGTAATCAGGATTTGGGTTTCTGTACTCTTAGTATATGCAGACTGCTCTGTGTGTTTATATTATAGGTATATGTGTTGATGGTCAATATTCAACCAAAAGATAGTTTAATTGCTGCCCTCTTGGGGAGATTAGAATGTTAAAACAACCCGAATTCTGATGTTAATCCTGTGATCAAAGAATGGTTTCAGTTGCTGAGTGCTAAGTTCTCTATCGGGACACAGACAACAATTCAATATGAAACCATTAGATTTTATGATAGAATTGTTAACCTAAGTACAGTTTCTAAAATTGTTCCGTATTGTCAGATATTAACCAGTTGGTGGAGTTTATTCATAACTTTCTGGTATACTTTTATTTTGAGCTGTGTGTGAATGAATGTGTGGCACAGAAATAGTCTATTTATATAATATGTAACACCCCTCTCTCTCTCCATAAGCATTTATATACACATGAAATTTTCTATTTGCTTTGTACCTCTTTCAAGATGCACACATTATTTTAAGTTATTAGGACCCATTTGAAGTGAATAAACAAAATATCTGCCTGGTACACACACTTCAAAAATTCAGCTCCAGGCCTTGTAAGTATGCACCTTCTTCCTAATAGAAGTATGAGAGAAGAAGGGATGTCTGAGTTTCTCTGAAATATCTTTAGTTTGATCAGTTGTCACGAGATGTGGTATCATTATTTTTTCTATTTAAAACCTGCACACATCAAACAGCCAATCAGGGCATTAGAGGTGAGGAATAAGGGTAAATTTCACCTCCACATGATTGATGTCTCTGGAAATAGCAGTCAGACAGAGAAACTTTCCTCTACATAGCAGTCGTTTCAGTTTAGAAGATGAAAGATGATGCTATGGTGATGGTTGGTTAACTTGGAGTTGCTGAGTGCAGAGAGCCAGCATAGCTTTCTTCAGTCAGATAACGTTTTGTCACCAGTGTGCATTCTGTGTCTTATGTACTTTCTTTTTCTCTTGGCTTTTATTCTGTTCCTCATCTTGAGATGTCTCTGTATTCCATTTACCATGCCAGAACTAAGTCTGTTCTGGGTCATGCTGAAGTTCTCCGATCTGAGAATAAATGGTTTTCTGATACCTCAAGCATTACTTTGAGTTCTCTTTCCAGGACAAAAACTTGGTAATAAATTGCAGTATCTCTGTGAGGCATTTTATCTTCTTTAAAGAATTTATCCTTACTAGGCAAGGTAGATGATATTAGAAGTGTTATTTTTAGAAGTCCAAGGGAAACATTGGGAGACAAATTATATTTTGCCAGTAAAGAGTAAGGCTAGTGATCTAACCCAGACTGCCTGATTTGCTCAGATTTCTTGATCCAGGAACATTTCTCTTGGTCCTCTCCCTATGCTATTTAAAAGTCATGCAAAGCACAGGTAGGCTCTCAGTAAAGGCTTGACTCTCCTTGTCTGATTTTCTTTGTAGCCTTGTCTGATTTTCTTTGTAGCTCAAGTGCTAACTGGCACAACCTTTTCTTCTTCTCCATTTTTTCCCTTATCACTGCTTCCTTAGAGCCTTAGAGTCTTAGAGCCATATTAACATGTTAATAGGTTGGGCATAGATCCCAAGGAGAAGCTCACCTTTCTGGAGATGTAGGCATGGTCCATCCCACAGAGCTTGGAAAGAGCATGCACATCCTCACAGAGCTGGGTTCTGGCTGTGAAGCAGTGTCCCTAAAATCATTACCCAGAAGACACAAATGTATGAGGATAATATGTGTGCTCTTTAGGGTGAAAAATTACTCTTTCATATTTAGAGACTTAAAAACCCTTCAGATTAAGTCAGGAGTATCACATACTGTCATTTAAGTGGCACAAATTCAATGGTCTTATCTGCCTGCATTACTGAATAAAATTGACCGTTTGTTTTTTCATTATTTTCAAAAGTATTTAGTGAACTGCTGTGAGCCAGGTATTGTGTCCTAAATGCTTGGGACACATGTGGTGTGGTAAGTTGTGACCAGTAAGTGTACCTCATACTATTTTATTTCACATTGGGGCCATCATTTGGTTATTTTAGCATGTTTTACTGAATTTATTTCTTTACAAAAGGAGATCAGGAATTACTCATGAATCAACATATTGCGATATGAAAAATTAAGGGTTTGAGGGAATTTACAGATGACAAGCAGATGTCTCGCCACTTAGTAGGGCATCCGGGTGTCAAAATGCTCAATTACCACTTTAAAACTCCCTAAACCACCCTGTTGGAAGTGGTAGCTTATCAGATCTGGGAGGAAAACCTTACTGACCTTAGAGTGGGACAGGAACATCGTATCATGCCTGGCTGCTTCTGTGGCAGGTGAGGGGTAACACCTTCATGGCTTCCCCTGTAGGCCCTGGACAAGATCAGAATGCCAGTGTTCCCAGGAAGGAGAAGTCTCTTGAGACCAATTTATGCTAACCAAACCACAAAATACAATGCCGATTGATCTATTTAAAGCAAGAAATATATCTGCCGACTGACTAATTATTGCATTGGCTTAGCTCATGCATTCTTTCCCCATAGGACAATCTGTAGGGAATTATAATCAAAAGTTCCTTTTGCAAGCTTGAGATCAGAGAAAGGAAGTTGGGTGATCCTAATGGCCAGTATCAAAGTCATGCTAGCCTGTTGCAGCTGTCTCCAGTCTAGGGATCTGTGTTACAAGGAAGCCACAATACACTGATCAGAAACTTTTCACTAATGGTAGCATAAATTAGTTGACTAACCCTTTTTCTAGACTCTATGAGACACTTCTCATTATCCTGACACTTTTTTTTGAGATATATGAATACCTTAATTAGGCTGCAGTTTTCTCTTTATATTCAGGCAGGTATAGATTTCTGTTAATTTGATAGGCACTTAATGCCAGGTACCAAGCCAAACATTGGAGATAGAAACTCAAGGAGAGACTGCAAGGCAGTCACTATAAACAGAATCTTTTTACAAAACAGCAAAGGCTATAATCAAGGAATATATAAGTGAGCTCAGAGGAGGAAGTGCTTAATTTATTTGAGTGCTTTGCTTTGGGCATCATTTTGCTCCTATAGAATGTCTGAAGGTGGCAGATTATTTCCATTGCACATCTGCCTTCAGTGGTTTCTCTTTGGGAGGGTGGTATTCTCCTTTCCTCTGGAGGGATCTTGGTGTGTCTTGCTGGGTACTGCCTCTGATGGCTGTGTCTCATAGACTGGCTGGAAGCCAGAATGATGAGTAGAGCAAAGCCATTCTCATAATGACTTTTTTCTGGTAGTAGTTTAATTAAAGTTACTGAGAGTGTAGCAAAGTAGTTCAGAATACAGGTACTGGAGTCAGGCAGATCCGTGTTTGAATCTTGACTCTATCCCTTATATATGGTGAAATTTTAGACAAGTCTTTTAACTTCTTTAAAGCTCGGTTTCTTAATAATAATCTGAAGGTAATAAAACCTTCATAAGGTTATTATGAATATTAAGTGAGATTAAAGC
This sequence comes from Aethalodelphis obliquidens, assembly GCF_003676395.1. Lineage (NCBI taxonomy): Eukaryota > Metazoa > Chordata > Mammalia > Artiodactyla > Delphinidae > Aethalodelphis > Aethalodelphis obliquidens. The sequence continues at coordinate 48,659,542 of NW_020837945.1, read as the reverse complement.
CTGTGAAATACCTGTCACATTGTAAGCACTTACAAAAATGTTAGTTTTTAGCTGTTAGATAAATCTGAGTGTCTAGAAGGAGTAATTCTGTTGGCTTAAAAATTTTATATTCTGATGTTTCTTCAAAATGACTATTTAAGAAAATATCAAATGACATATCATGTCCTACTAATTATTTTCACTTTATCCTTTATTCCAAGAAATCTTCTCTTTGCTTGTGGAAAGATAGTGAAAAGGCCCCATTCCTAGACAAAGTTATTTCTTAGCACTTGTCAAACCTTTATTCAGCACATTAAGGAGGGAACCAACAGAAAAATGAGAGCTAGTTTCTAGAGCATTTGAAAGAAGTATATATAGTTAATTGGGAAAGGATTGTTAAGTTAGACACAACATTGCTAAATGCCCTACTGGTTAGTAAAATCATAAACTTTGGATTTATCGTTCTATCAGGCCAAAAAACCCATCACATTTTAGTAGTTCTTTTTTACAATTCACTATTAAACTTTATAGGACTGTAAATTGTCTGTGCTATAAAACAAAAGTATGTCTCCTGAGAGACTTAGATAACTGTCATATTAGAAAATATTCTAGCATGATATTTTAAAAAAGTCATCAATTTGCTTTATCTCCAAATATTTCATATTTTCCTTTCACAGTAGGCAACTATGTTTTAGTTCCTAGTAATTAAGTTTCTTCATTGCTTCACTCCCCATTGTGGAGTACATAATTCATCCAGCAACAGTAATAAAGAGATATGAGAGGATTTCCCCTTGTTGAGTAGAGTTAGAGGGTTTTGTTTTGTTTTGTTCTTTTAAATCAGGTAGGAAAAAGGCTAATAGGGAAAGAAGGAAGCAGGCTGATAGGGAAAAGGAGCAGTTGGCTTTGAAGGGGTGAGAACGTGGGGGAAGAATACGCTCAGGTATTGTGCAGGGTTGACTCTGCGGCCTCCTTAGACCCCTTTCCATGTTCTTAGATCTATAACCCTCTGTTCTCTGGGAAGAAGGGGATGGCTAAAGGTTTCCCAGAGTCTTCAGAGAATGGTGATGGAATCCATGCTTTTTGAGACTCTCCCTCTAGGTCTAATGTTTGTTCTTGGTGGGTTCAAGGCTCCTTTCTTTGTGTTTCCTTGGTGGGACCCAATCTGTTTCTCTTTTCATCCATAGTGGCATAGATGTTCACTATGCAGTTACCTTCAATGGTGATGCCATCAGCAATACCACCTGGGACCTAATTAGCCTTCACTCCAACAAGGTGGAGAACCATGGTCTTGTGGAATTGGATGATAAGCCCACTGCTGTTTATACAATTAGTAACTTCAGAGATTATATTGCTGAGACACTGCACCAGAATGTTTTGCTGGGGACCTCCTCTTTGAATCTGGATCCTGACTCCCTTCAGCTTATTGATGGTAAGTTGGATAACCATTAAGTCTTTGTACAGTTTTAGTTTCTTTTCCAGTATATTCTGGGAAAACTAATTTCCAAAAATAGTTATGGTTCTGGCACTCTCTAGACTGCATGAGACAGAAGCCATCCTGATGTGAATGGCGCTTTAGCCATGCAGATAATTTGGGTAGATCAATCAGGGGTTTCTGGTGGAAGAATGGCATGAGGATTAAGATATGCCATAGGCAAAGTGAGGTTGTTTAGGAAACTAAATCCATAAACAACATAGTGAGGTCTTCCTTTTATGTGGAGCCTGTGGTGGAGATACTTCTAGAAGATGTCCTAAAAAAGAGGTCAACAGTTCTCTCAGAATTTCCAAGCAAGTTTAACAAAAGCTTTAGGATATCCAGTACAAACTAATTCAGGTGCTTTGACCTTTCAGTAGATGTACATTTCAATTGCTCAGAATTTTATTCCTAAAATCCATTTCTGTTTGTTTTGCCAGCTTCAGAGTTCTGAATGGCTGCAGCTTTCTAGGTGACTCAATCATCTTAAAAGATATGTTCATCTTTGATCTCATGCTACTTGTTTTCCATAGAAGACAAGATAACTGAATACACAGTTGAAAAAGAATTTTGGAAAATACTTACATTTTCCAAAAATAGGGTCTTTGACTTCTGTTTGATCCCCTTATGCCAGTGAACAGGTGAATTAAGAGAGATTCTGCTTCTATTTTTGAGTATGCACCAGATCACCTTTCTGACAATCCTTTCTTTTTACCTTTTGTTGATTCCTTCTCTCCTCCAGGCAAAATCATTTTCTTTTTTGTCTGTGTTCACATACATTATATAAATGTCCCTCATATTGTTTTATAATATGTATTTATCTGTGACATAGGGAACAGTTCCACAAAAGAAACTTGACTTTATTAATGTTTATAGCCTCAATCTCATCAAAGTCCATGATAACTAGCAAGGATTCAGTAAATCTTATTGAATTAAATTATACAATCTACTCTGTTAACTTTATGGCTTAGTATTGGTATAGTGATAAACTCTCTGGTGTCTTACCCCATTTTTCAAAGGCACTTTCTGCCGAAAAGGAAATAGTTTTGCATAATTTTCTCCATTTTTAGCATCAACTAAATAAGTTGGAATTTCAGTTCAACTTTGTTATTAAAATGAAAAAAAAATCAGTTTTAAAGCAACTACTTCATAGGAATCTTGAAAAGAGTAAAAAATTGCTTGATAAAGGAAAGAAAATAATATAGCAGTGTCCTAAATGTAGTGATGGGGAGAATATTTATTTTATGTTTGAGTCTTGTAATTTAGACAGATTGTGCTAATATAAGTACAATATTTGAATAAAGTATCAAGCATTTTCTAAGCGACTCCCCATCTGTTCTACCCAAATGTAAGCTATAAAAAGGAAAAACTTGGTTTTTACTTGTCCCTGAACCTCAAGTACAATTGTGTCTCAACTAAAAATGTTCTTTGATGTTACTCTTTCTTTAGTGAGAGGAGTTTTACTTCCCCAAAGTGAAGACCAAGTTTGGAACACCCAAAGTTCAAGTCTTCAGGAAACCTTACCATCTATTCTGGTAAGTATGTTTCTGTGTTTTACTCCTAGAACCAGGCCCTCAAGCTTTTCTTCTTTGTACACTTACCTGCTTACTTTGGTATCATGACTTTCCCAAGCTGTTCCTATTACACATATTCTCTTATATCATCCTTGGGACATTATTCATAGTTGTCAGCTCATGGGACCCAAGTATTGGTTCAGATAATTTAAGCCTTCTACAGTGGTTAAATGAAGTCCACACATTTGGCATTGCCAAAGTCCACACATGGTAGAAAGCTTATTTATAGTTCATACTTGCTTGGTGATAATTAAGCTATAAGTGCCCACTGAGTTGTTCTCTAAAAGTTACCCAGAAATAGTTTTTATAGCCAATATTATAAATTTGGTGTACATAGATACAGAGTATACATTTTTGTTCCAAGGATTGTATTGAAGAAAAAGTTTAGACTCCAAAGTATATTGAACAGTGTGTGTATGGAAAGGAGAGAAGGCAGAGTAGAAATATTGGCTAGTTGACAGAGGTGGTATATCAGGTCTGCATTTTTTTTTTCATATTTAAGTCCATTTATTTCTAATGTTATTTATCCTTACATGTGTGTTTTTTTTAATTGCAGTTTGAAGTTGTAGAATTTCTTTTTTCTTTTAATTGGCATATAGTTGCTTTACAATGTTGTGTTAGTTTCTGCCGTACAGCAAAGTGAATTAGCCACACGTATACATATATCCTCTCTTCCTTGGATTTCCTTCCCATTTAGGTCACCACAGAGCAGTGGGTAGAGTTTCCTGTGCTTTACAGTCTGTTCTCATTAGTTATCTATTTTATACATAGTAGTGTATATATGTCAACCCCAATCCATCCCACCCCCACCTTCCAATCAGGCCTCCTTTTAACCTGGGCAGAAAGCATTCCCATTTGCACAGAAACAGCATGGAATGAACTTTCCTTTTTGTTCTTACCACTTAACTCCCCTGGACACTCTTCTGCCCCCTTCAAATCTCCACTTGCCATGTCATCTACAGGGAGGCATCCAGTAGAAAAGAAAGTGGCTTCCTCAAGTGCAGGTAAAACAACAACCACAACACCTGTGGAGACTAAGCTGTCTACCACACGACTATACGATCTTTTATTATCACACAGTCACAGAATGGAGACTCCCTTCTTCTTCATTCCCTGCTCCTTCTACCCTCTTGAGACTTCTTTTCTGTCTCATATGGCAAAGAAGAAATTAATGGTAATTAATTTCAGATACTTGTTTCCTGGCTTTAATCCAGCAATTGAAATTTAGAAAGTCTGCCCCAAATTGGCTTAACCAATATATACAGCCATTACTTCTGCTCAGGTATAGAGCAACTCAGTTTTGAAATGTGGAGTCACTGGAAATACTCTTTTTCACCAAGTTCCATGTTGGAGAAAAAAGGTTAGAGGGGGATTGACATCAGAGATTACATTCATTTGGTGTTTGTTTATTCATTCACTTATTAATTCAAGTATATTTATTTTGTGCTTTTCATGTGCCAAGTGCTGGGGAAGCTAAGATGAATAAGGTGTGGCCTTGCCTACAAGAAGTTTCCAGTCTGGTGGTTGTAGACAGACTTCTACACAAATAAAGTAGTGCTGTCATAGGATTTCGTCCAAGGTGCGGTGGCAGGGAGTGGTGATCCACTGCGAACATGGTACATTCCGCTCCTTCTAATCCCATTCTACTCAGGGCTTCCGTAACCACAGATCTGTGATGATATCTTAGAACGATGTAAAGACAGAAATTTCTGCATAAGCCAGGGGTTGCAAACTGGAGACCAGCTGACTGGATCCAGCTATAGGCATGTGCTTTGAGGCCAATTTTTTTTTTTTAATTTTTATAAATTTATTTATTTATTTTTGGCTGCGTTGGGTCTTCGTTGCTGCGCAAAGGCTTTCTCTAGTTGCGGTGAGCGGGGGCTACTCTTTGTGGCAGTGCGCAGGCTTCTCATTGAGGTGGCTTCTCTTGTTGCGGAGCACGGGCTCTAGGCACGTGGGCTTCAGTAGTTGTGGCTCATGGGCTCAGTAGTTGTGGCTCATGGGCTTCAGTAGTTGCGGCACATGGGCTCTAAAGCACAGGCTCAGTAGTTGTGGCGCATGGGCTTAGTTGCTCCGCGGCATGTGGGATCTTCCCGGACCAGGGCCCGAACCCGTGTCCCCTGCATTGGCAGGCAGATTCTTTTTTTTTTTTTTTCACTACTGAGGGTTTATTGCTTAGTTCAAAGTTCCATTTTTTTTTTTTTTTTTTTTGGGAGACTCTGTAATAGATAATTTTATTTTATTTTATTTTTTTTTTTAACATCTTTATTGGGGTATAATTGCTTTACAATGGTGTGTTAGTTTCTGCTTTATAACAAAGTGAATCAGTCATACATAAACATATGTTCCCATATGTCTTCCCTGTTGCGTCTCCCTCCCTCCCAACCTCCCCATCCCACCCCTCCAGGCTGTCACAAAGCACCGAGCCAATATCCCTGTGCCATGCGGCTACTTCCCACTAGCTATCTACCTTACTGCGTTTGTTAATGTGTATATGCCCATGACTCTCTCTCGCCCTGTCACAGCTCACCCTTCCCCCTCCCCATAACCTCAAGTCCGTTCTCTAAGAGGTCTGCGTCTTTATTCCTGCTTTACCCCTAGGTTCTTCATGACATTTTTTTCTTAAATTCCATATATATGTGTTAGCATACAGTATTTGTCTTTTTCTTTCTGACTTACTTCACTCTGTATGACAGACTCTAGGTCTATCCACCTCATTACAAATAGCTCAATTTCGTTTCTTTTTATGGCTGAGTAATATTCCATTGTATATATGTGCCACATCTTCTTTATCCATTCATCCGATGACGGGCACTTAGGTTGTTTCCATCTCCGGGCTATTGTAAATAGAGCTGCAATGAACATTTTGGTACATGACTCTTTTTGAATTTTGGTTTCCTCAGGGTATATGCCCAGTAGTGGGATTGCTGGGTCATATGGTAGTTCTATTTGTAGTTTTTTAAGGAACCTCCATACTGTTCTCCATAGTGGCTGAACCAATTCACATTCCCACCAGCAGTGCAAGAGTGTTCCCTTTTCTCCACACCCTCTCCAGCATTTATTGTTTCTAGATTTTTTTGATGATGGCCATTCTGACTGGTGTGAGATGATATCTCATTGTAGTTTTGATTTGCATTTCTCTAATGATTAATGATGTTGAGCATTCTTTCATGTGTTTGTTGGCAGTCTGTATATCTTCTTTGGAGAAATGTCTATTTAGGTCTTCTGCCCATTTTTGGATTGGGTTGTTTGTTTTCTTGTTATTGAGCTGCATGAACTGCTTGTAAATTTTGGAGATTAATCCTTTGTCGGTTGCTTCATTTGCAAATATTTTCTCCCATTCTGAGGGTTGTCTTTTGGTCTTGTTTATGGTTTCCTTTGCTGTGCAAAAGCTTTGAAGTTTCATTAGGTCCCATTTGTTTATTTTTGTTTTTATTTCCATTACTCTAGGAGGTGGGTCAGAAAGGATCTTGCTTTGATTTATGTCATAGAGTGTTCTGCCTATGTTTTCCTCTAAGAGTTTGATAGTTTCTGGCCTTACATTTAGGTCTTTAATCCATTTTGAGCTTATTTTTGTGTATGGTGTTAGGGAGTGATCTAATCTCATACTTTTACATGTACCTGTCCAGTTTTCCCAGCACCACTTATTGAAGAGGCTGTCCTTTCTCCATTGTACATTACTGCCACCTTTATCAAAGATAAGGTGTCCATATGTGCATGGGTTTATCTCTGGGCTTTCTATCCTGTTCCATTGATCTATCTTTCTGTTTTTGTGCCAGTACCATACCGTCTTGATGACTGTAGCTTTGTAGTATAGTCTGAAGTCAGGGAGCCTGATTCCTCCAGTTCCTTCTTTCGTTCTCAAGATTGCTTTGGCTATTCGGGGTCTTTTGTGTTTCCATACAAATTGTGAAATTTTTTGTTCTAGTTCTGTGAAAAATGCCAGTGGTAGTTTGATAGGGATTGCATTGAATCTATAGATCGCTTTGGGTAGTAGAGTCATTTTCACAATGTTGATTCTTCCAATCCAAGAACATGGTATATCTCTCCATCTATTTATATCATCTTTAATTTCTTTCATCAGTGTCTTATAATTTTCTGCATACAGGTCTTTTGTCTCCTTAGGTAGGTTTATTCCTAGATATTTTATTCTTTTTGTTGCAATGGTAAATGGGAGTGTTTTCTTGATTTCACTTTCAGATTTTTCATCGTTAGTATATAGGAATGCCAGAGATTTCTGTGCATTAATTTTGTATCCTGCCACTTTACCAAATTCATTGATTAGCTCTAGTAGTTTTCTGGTAGCACCTTTAGGGTTCTCTATGTATAGGATCATGTCATCTGCAAACAGTGACAGCTTTACTTCTTCTTTTCCAATTTGGATTCCTTTTATTTCCTTTTCTTCTCTGATTGCTGTGGCTAAAACTTCCAAAACAATGTTGAATAAGAGTGGTGAGAGTGGGCAACCTTGTCTTGTTCCTGATCTTAGTGGAAATGGTTTCAGTTTTTCACCATTGAGGATGATGTTTGCTGTGGGCTTGTCATATATGGCCTTTATTATGTTGAGGAAAGTTCCCTCTATGCCTACTTTCTGCAGGGTTTTTATCATAAATGGGTGTTGAATTTTGTCAAAAGCTTTCTCTGCATCTATTGAGATGATCATATGGTTTTTCTCCTTCAATTTGTTAATATGGTGTATCACGTTGACTGATTTGCGTATATTGAAGAATCCTTGCATTCCTGGAATAAACCCCACTTGATCATGGTGTATGATCCTTTTAATGTGCTGTTGGATTCTGTTTGCTAGTATTTTGTTGAGGATTTTTGCATCTATGTTCATCAGTGATATTGGCCTGTAGTTTTCTTTCTTTGTGACATCCTTGTCTGGTTTTGGTATCAAGGTGATGGTGGCCTCGTAGAAGGAGTTAGGGAGTGGTCCTCCCTCTGCTATATTTTGGAAGAGTTTGAGAAGGATAGGTGTTAGCTCTTCTCTAAATGTTTGATAGAATTCGCCTGTGAAGCCATCTGGTCCTGGGCTTTTCTTTGTTGGAAGATTTTTAATCACAGTTTCAATTTCAGTGCTTGTGATTGGTCTGTTCATATTTTCTATTTCTTCCTGATTCAGTCTTGGCAGGTTGTGCATTTCTAAGAATTTGTCCATTTCTTCCAGATTGTCCATTTTATTGGCATAGAGGTGCTTGTAGTAATCTCTCATGATCTCTTTTATCTCTGCAGTGTCAGTTGTTACCTCTCCTTTTTCATTTCTAATTCTATTGATTTGAGTCTTCTCCCTTTTTTTCTTGATGAGTCTGGCTAGTGGTTTATCTATTTTGTTTATCTTCTCAAAGAACCAGCTTTTAGTTTTATTGATCTTTGCTATTGTTTCCTTCATTTCTTTTTCATTTATTTCTGATCTGATTTTTATGATTTCTTTCCTTCTGCTAGCTTTGGGGTTTTTTTGTTCTTCTTTCTCTAATTGCTTGAGGTGCAAGGTTAGGTTGTTTATTCGAGATGTTTCCTGCTTCTTAAGGTGGGCTTGTATTGCTATAAACTTCCCCCTTAGAACTGCTTTTGCTGCATCCCATAGGTTTTGGGTCGTTGTGTCTCCATTGTCATTTGTTTCTAGGTATTTTTTGATTTCCTCTTTGATTTCTTCAGTGATCTCTTCATTATTAAGTAGTGTATTGTTTAGCCTCCATGTGTTTGTATTTTTTACAGATCTTTTCCTGTAATTGATATCTAGTCTCATGGCGTTGTGGTCAGAAAAGATACTTGATACAATTTCAATTTTCTTAAATTTACCAAGGCTTGATTTGTGACCTAAGATATGATCTATCCTGGAGAATGTTCCATGAGCACTTGAGAAAAATGTGTATTCTGTTGTTTTTGGATGGAGTGTCCTATAAATATCAATTAAGTCCATCTTGTTTAATGTATCATTTAAAGCTTGTGTTTCCTTATTTATTTTCATTTTGGATGATCTGTCCATGGGTGAAAGTGGGGTGTTTAAGTCCCCTACTATGAATGTGTTACTGTCGATTTCCCCTTTTATGGCTGTTAGTATTTGCCTTATGTATTGAGGTGCTCCTATGTTGGGTGCATAAATATTTACAATTGTTATATCTTCTTCTTGGATCGATCCCTTGATCATTATGTAGTGTCCTTCTTTGTCTCTTTTAATAGTCCTTATTTTAAAGTCTATTTTGTCTGATATGAGAATTGCTACTCCAGCTTTCTTTTGGCTTCCATTTGTATGAAATACCTTTTTCCATCCCCTTACTTTCAGTCTGTGTGTGTCTCTAGGTCTGAAGTGGGTCTCTTGTAGACAGCAATATATAAGGGTCTTGTTTTTGTATCCATTCAGCTAATCTGTGTCTTTTGGTGGGAGCATTTAGTCCATTTACATTTAAGGTAATTATAGATATGTATGTTCCTATTCCCATTTTCTAAATTGTTTTGGGTTCGTTAGTATAGGTCTTTTCCTTCTCTTGTGTTTCTTGCCTAGAGAAGATCCTTTAGCATTTGTTGTAAAGCTGGTTTGGTGGTGCTGAACTCTCTCAGCTTTTGCTTGTCTGTAAAGGTTTTAATTTCTCCATCAAATCTGAATGAGATCCTTGCTGGGTAGAGTAGTCTTGGCTGCAGGTTTTTCTCCTTCATCACTTTCAGTATGTCCCGCCACTCCCTTCTGGCTTGTAGGGTTTCTGCTGAGAGATCAGCTGTTAACCTTATGGGGATTCCCTTATGTGTTATTTGTTGTTTTTCCCTTGCTGCTTTTAATATGCTTTCTTTGTATTTAATTTTTGACAGTTTGATTAATATGTGTCTTGGCGTATTTCTCCTTGTATTTATCTTGTATGGGACTCTCTGTGCTTCCTGGACTTGATTAACTATTTCCTTTCCCATATTAGGGAAGTTTTCAACTATAATCTCTTCAAATATTTTCTCAGTCCCTTTCTTTTTCTCTTCTTCTTCTGGAACCCCTATAATTCGAATGTTGGTGCGTTTAATGTTGTCCCAGAGGTCTCTGAGACTGTCCTCAGTTCTTTTCATTCTTTTTTCTTTATTCTGCTCTGCAGTAGTTATTTCCACTATTTTATCTTCCAGGTCACTTATCCGTTCTTCTGCCTCAGTTATTCTGCTATTGATCCCATCTAGAGTACTTTTAATTTCATTTATTGTGTTGTTCATCGTTGCTTGTTTCATCTTTAGTTCTTCTAGGTCCTTGTTAACTGATTCTTGCATTTTGTCCAATCTATTGTCCATTCTATCTCCAAGATTTCGGATCAACCTTACTATCATTATTCTGAATTCTCTTTCAGGTAGACTGCCTATTTCCTCTTCATTTGTTAGGTCTGGTGCATTTTTATCTTGCTCCTTTATCTGCTGTGTGTTTTTCTGTCTTCTCATTTTGCTTATCTTACTGTGTTTGGGGTCTCCTTTTGCAGGCTGCAGGTTTGTAGTTCCTCCTGTTTTTGATGTCTGTCTCCAGTGGCTAAGGTTGGTTCAGTGGGTTGTGTAGGCTTCCTGGTGGAGGGGACTAGTGCCTGTGTTGTGGTGGATGAGGCTGGATCTTGTCTCTCTAGTGGGCAGGTTCACGTCTGGTGGTGTGTTTGGGGGTGTCTGTGGCCTTATTATGATTTTAGGCAGCCTCTCTGCTAATGGGTGGGGTTGTGTTCCTGTTTTGCTAGTTGTTTGGCATAGGTTTTCCAGCACTGTGGCTTGCTGGTCGTTGAGTGAAGCTGGGTGCTGGTGTTAAGATGGAGGTCTCTGGGAGATTTTCGCCGTTTGATATTATGTGGAGCTGGGAGGTCTCTTGTTGATCAGTGTCCTGAAGTTGGCTGTCCTACCTCAGAGGCAGAGCCCTGCCTCCTGGCTGGAGCACCAAAAGCTTTTCATCCACAGGCTCAGGATAAAAGGGAAAAAAAAGTAGAGGGAATTAGTAGAAGTATGAGGAAAGAAAGAAGGAAAGGAGGGTAGGAAGGAAGGAAGAAAGAAAGAAAGAAGCAAAGAAGGAAAGAAGGCAAGAAGGAAAGAAAGGAGGGAGGGAGGGAGGAAGGAAGGAAGGAGGGAAAGAAGGAAAAAAGACAGAAAGAAAGAAGATACAGTAAAAATAAAATAAAGTATAATAAAGTTATTGAATTAAAAAATTCTTATTTAGAAGAAAAAAAAAAAAAAAAAAAAGGGACGGAAAGAACCTTAGGACAAATGTTGGAAGCAAAGCTATACAGACAAAATCTTACACAGAAGCATACACATACACCCTCACTAAAAGAGGTAAATGGGGAAAAATCCTAAATCTTGCTGTCAGAGACCACCTCCTCAATTTGGGATGATTCGTTGTCTTTTGGGAGGTCTGAGGTCTTCTGCCAGCCTTCAGTAGGTGTTCTGTAGGAGTTGTTCCACGTGTAGATGTATTTCTGGTGTATCTGTGGGGAGGAAGGTGATCTCCGCGTCTTACTCTTCCGCCATCTTCCGCCTTCTCCCGGCAGGCAGATTCTTAACCACTGCGCCACCAGGGAAGCCCCCAAATTTTTTAAAAAGCCAATATTTAAAAGTAAGGAGATTTTTGCATAAAAATGCAGATTTCCAACTTCTTTTGAAAACCAGAAGATCTGATATCATTAGGTTTACATTTCCCATTGCAGAAAGTGGCTAGAGCTTGGCTGAAAGAAGCTACCCCTTTAATTATTGGCAAACACTGACTCCCTGGACTCATTTGTTCATTTATGTTGCCTCTTCTGTGGTTCTATTTGCATTTAAGCCAACTCCTTAGTTTTTCAATTTGAGGAGACATTGCAATGTTAATGGGTGATTAAAAAACATGAAAGAAAAGAATGATTAATTAGAGGTATCTGATTATTGCTTCTCCTCCTCCCCCTCCTCCCCTCCTCCTTCCCGTTCCCTCCTCCCCCCTCCCCCCCCTCCTCCTTTTCCTCCCCCTCGTCCCCCTTCTCTCCCTTCTCCCCCTTCTCCCACTCCTCTCTCTCTATTCTTTAATAGAAATGAGATTTTTTATCCGATTTTATTTTTAGAAATTATTTTAGACTTAAGAATGTTGGGATATTGAATTTGACACCTTTTGGCCTCCTGGTTTGGAAAATCACTTGTTGCACAGTATGCTTCCTATAGCACTTAGCAAACTTTTCAATTGGCCTTAGCAGAAGTGAAACTGGCCAATATAATATTGAACCTGTTAATATACTACATTGAACTAAAAGAAGAATTCATGAGTTGAATTTGTTACTATGGGAACATCTATTCATATAAAAATAAATAAAGTGCTGTTCCTGGCATGTATGTGTTCATCTTTCAAAATATATGAGAGAGCTTCATTGCCCTGCCCTTTTTTTTTTACTGGGTACTTGTTTGGAATAGATGGTCTTCCTTCTTTATTTAAAAAGTCAAGTTGTGGGCTTCCCTGGTGGCACAGTGGTTGAGAGTCCGCCTGCTGATGCAGGGGATGTGGGTTCGTGCCCCGGTCTGGGAAGATCCCACATGCCGCGGAGCGGCTGGGCCCATGAGCCATGGCCACTGAGCCTGCGCGTCTGGAGCCTGTGCTCCGCGACGGGAGAGGCCACAGCAGTGAGAGGCCCGCGTACCGCAAAAAAAAAAAAAGTCAAGTTGTTTACTTTCACATTTTACGTTGTTTACTTGTGGCTTAATTTTTATTAAAGATATTGTGTATTGTTTTAACTTTTATGAACTGAAAAGGAGTTTATAGGTATATTGAAATCATATATATTACTTGAGCATTTCTTTTTCATTGAGGATTCATCTGCTTTCCTAATGTGTGTCAGATCATAGGCTCTGTCTGATAAAACTCAGTTTCTTAAGTATAGGTCGAAGAGCTTAGCCTTCTCTCTTAGAATTTCAAAAAAATGCACACGTAGAATTTACAAGGATGTAAATATGCCTTACTCAGCTGGAAAGAACAGGTGGCTTTAACATATCTCTATAAGTGGTTTTAGGTAATTCAGAGGAAAACAAGTGAATTCCCTGGTATGGTATGACACTCATCATCGTACCAACATTTTTGAGGGACAGAACTTAGTATTGAGTAAATGGCCTTCTTACTTTTCACTGAATACATATATAGTTTTAGATAATAGAAAAAAAATGAGAAAGAAAGAAACTTTTCCTCATATACAAACAGCCTCCATTTTCAACATAGATGTTTAAATATTAGAAAATGGTTTTTCCTCCTTTCTCTCCTTTGTGTTCACCTGGGTCTTTTAGATTTGTGCATATATGCTAACCTGAACGAGAATAGACTGCCAAATCTGCTAGCTCCGGTTTCTCCTCTGGAAATCCTTTTGCCCTCTGTATGTATTCCTCAGTGAACAGTCTGGTATAGTGAGTGAAGCACGGGGACCGAACTCTAGAAACTCAGAATCTGGTTCTGACTTTTTTTTCTCTATTTTTTGTGACTGTGGGCATTTCACTTCTATGAACCTCAGTTCCTTATTTTTAATAGGCAAGTTTGGACTAAATGATTCTTAATAGTCTTTCTAGTTATAAAATTTGATAGTTTTGTTACATTCAAACATATGTGCATGCTCAGCCCCACTTCCTAACATAAGGTTTTTATAAACCAAAGGATGGCCTTATAAAGCACCGAGCCTTTGGCAAAACAAAAGCTTCTATTTGTTTTACTTCTACATTCTGGAATTCAGTTGGTTGTCTTTTCATTTATCTGGAATTGAGCTGTTGCTCTCTCCATCTGGTCAATTCATTTTATTCCCCCTAGCTTTATTGAGGTATAATTGACATCCAACACTGTATAAATTTAAGGTGTGTAATATGATGATTTGATACACATATATTGTGAAGTACTTATCACAATAGAGTTAGTTAACACCTCCGTAACTTCACATAATTACCTTTTTTTTTTTTTTTGGTGGTAAGAACATTTAAGATTTACTCGTTAGACAAATTTCAAGTTTATAACACAGTACTGTTAACTATAGCCACCACGTTGTACATTAGCTACCCAGAACTCATTCAGCTTATAACTGCAAGTTTGTACTTTTTAACTGACATCTCTCCATCTCCCCATCGCCAGACTCTGGAAAACACCATTCTACAGTTGTTTTTATGAGTTTGGCTTTCTCAGATTCTACATATAAGTGATATCATACAGTATTCTTCTGACTTATTTCACTTAGCATAATGCCCTCAAGGTCCATCCCTGTTGTCACAAATGGCAGGATTTCTTTCTCTTTCATGGCTAAATAATATTCCATTGTATATATGTAACACATCTTCTTTATCCATTCATCTGTCAGTGGACACTTAGGTTGTTTCCATATCTTAACTATTGTGACTAATGCTGCAGTGAACATGGGAATACTATAGATATCTCTTTGACACACTGATTTAATTTCCTTTAGCCATATACCCAGAAGTGGGTATTGCTGGATCACATGGTAGTTCTATTTTTAATTTTATGAGGAAAAAAATTTTTTCCACACACCATTGCCAGCACTTTTGTCTTTTTGACAATAGCCATTCTAACAGGTGTGAGGTGATATTTCACTGTGGTTTTGATTTGCATTTCCCTGATGATAGTGCTGTTGAATATCTTTTCATGTAGCTATTGGCCATTTGGATATTTTCTTTCTGTTTTTCTCAGACCTCCTATGGATACACCTTCTCCACACTTCTTGCTGCCTATTGTGGCAGAATTCTTAAGCTTGTATGCTTTTTTTTTTGCGGTATGCAGGCCTCTCATTGTTGTGGCCTCTCCCATTGCAGAGCACAGGCTCTGGACGTGCAGGCTCAGCGGCCATGGCTCACGGGCCCAGCCGCTCTGCGGCATGTGGGATCTTCATGGACGGGGGCACGAACCCGTGTCCCCTGCATCGGCAGGCGGACTCTCAACCATTACACCACCAGGGAAGCCCTGTATGCCTTCTCTTGATCCTGCAGTGCACCAGGCTAAGTACTGAGAGCTTTCCTAAAGGAAGTGCAGAAGCTTAACTTTGTCGTCTCTCCTTGGCCTATGGATAGATTCAGGCTGGCTTTTTGGGCCTGCTCGCTAGCTGTCTGCCAAAGTCTGCTCTCCCTGCCATGGGGAGTGCACACGAGGGGCTGGCCGTGGGGTGGAGGAGGTGCCTGTGGGGGTGAGGTGCCCATGGGCCAGTTGAGGGGGATCCATGGGCAGGGTGTCTTGGCAGCTTGTGGTCAGGCCTCCTGGTGGAGTCAGTCATGTAGTTAGTAGGATCTGCATCCCTGTGATATGTTCAGAGTCCTGGCCGCCGTTCTTTCAGCCACTTCCCATCCCCTGGTCGTGCAGCTTACAACTCAGTTCTCTGGATAGAGTGAGAGAGAAACAGACCTCTTTAGCAAGATCCTGCACAGCTGGGGAGGCCAGAGACTCACTCACGTGCTCTCACTTTCCGCTGTGCAGAAATCATGTACAGAGAGGGTTTCTCTTGGCCCTGAGCTGTGCTGCCTTGGGGGAGGGATGAGGTGGGTAAAGGGAAACTGTTCCTCTTACACTCGCCAATGTGTCTGAAGTTGGACTTTTATGCTCAAATGGTGTGTTTGGAGCTTCTCTGTTGGACTCCTGGACTTCCACAAAGGCTCTGTCATTCATGGGTGACTGTCTAAGTCATTGTTCTCCAGGGGCTCCCAGACTGTGTCCGAGAGGGGCTGGAGCCAGTTCACGGGCCACTTCAGGGTCCACAGCCAGGACTGAGGTCTGTATGCTTCTTACCCTGTGCATGGGTGGGCTAGACTCCTTCTGGGTCTCTTGGTGTATGATGCTGGATCCTACAGCTCCCACAAAGGCACTTTTGTCCATAGAGGATGCCAAATTGTTACTGTTGAAGGGGGAATACGAGTGGGGGATGTCTTACTCAGCTGACATCACTCTGGCCCATTCTTGAGGACCCAGAAAGTTTTAGACACTCTAGTCAGAAACGTAAGGCAACTTTGTGTGTCTGTTTGGTGCTGGGTTATATAGGAGCACTGTGTACGCAGGTCAGTGATTGCAAGCTGCCTTCACTACATAGAGTTATATAAGGTTAAGTTCGCTCCTTGTGATGATGTACTCTTAAAATATTAAAATTTACTAGAAAAAAGCCAGAAATCTTTCCCCTGATTAAATCATCTTTTTGGCCTTACTCATGAATCAAGTCTTAATATCCTCATGTTTACTTCTGACGAGAGAATTCCCAAGAGGTAATTTCTTATCCTGAAATGGTTCTTTTATTATTATTATTTTTAAATCTTTTGCAGTTACATCCTGTCTTTTGAGGATGGTCTTCCTCTTTCTTTGACATATATCTTGCCTTTCTCTACTTTCTCTATATATTTCATTTCATCAGACTCTGGTCACAGACTCCAGTCTAATGCTCAGATGTGCCTTCCTCTATTTCATTTTTTGACCAAAGTCACACTGGCAAAAATATTCACTAGTATTGCGCCATCCACTTTTCATCACTTCCCTCTTAACTTTCTAGATTCTTTATTTCTAATCAAATTTAGCAGAATGATACCATTTTTGGTTCATGTTGTTATTTTAATTGATTCTCATTCTTCCTTTTCTGGCTATTTGTATTTCATTACAAATTATGTAATCATCTTTTGACAGAAGTGATTCACACTTTTATGGATTTTAAAAATACATTGCACTACAAAACATGGCACGGCCAGAGTTTCAATAGTAATAGAACCACCTGTTCTGTTAAGGGGTTAAGGGAGTGAAAAAGGGATCTTGAAGTATGCTGAGACTAATAACAGTGAGAAGCCATTCCCATCCATTGGATTGTAGGGCAAGGGGAGGAAATGCAATTACCAGAGCCCAGTGAGAGCTGAAGTTGCAATTGTAGAGGGACGCAGCTACGTCTGCAGTATTGAGGCTTGGAGGGAACTGGGAAGAAATACCGAAACCTCTCACTCTTCCTGTCCTTTGATCTTCTGCTTCTAAAAGTGTAAACTCAGACAGAAGACAGCTGGTAAGGGAGCAGGGTGATGAAATTATCAGGGAAGAGAAGGAGCTAGGGTGGTGGCAGATGAAAATAGCCAGCAGGATGGCCCACTTAAAATAGGACCTAATTAAAAGAGCATGAACAAGGTAGGAAGTGTTGGTGTCACTGAGTTCCACAAAAGAAAATTAGTTACTTGACTTAGTGCTTTTAGTTTAGAAATAGTAGATGAAACTGAGAGTATCTCCATATATATGCAGTGGTCTACTATGCATTTGTCACTAGAAGAGGGAATAAATTGGGTCATGCTCAGTGATTTCTTGCCTCATGTTCCCTCCCTTGTGACTAGGAGAGTGTGCTGTCTAAGGCTTCCTCACATGGACCCTTGATGGAGAGACAAGGGGAAGTGTGTAGGCAAAGCATACAAGACTAATTAGGTCATGACATTGGGTTGAGTCCCTCCGTAGGCTAGTAGGTTGTTTAGTTCCTGGCCATGGACTGAAGTGTAGGTAGCCACCTTAAAATTGTGTGCTTTTGTTTAAAAATCACATTAGGCTTGAGAGTATATGCCAGTGAAAATTCACTACCCTTGGCAGGAATCTCCTGGAAGAGTGGGGAGAGGATTCTGTTCAGAGTTTCTTAGTTTTCATGGGCTTCATTTTGTTTATAGCTCTTCCATGAATTCTAGTCTTCAGGCAGGTTTATGCTTGTGGAAAATTTCTTAAAGGTTCCAGTTGATGAGAAATATAATGATTTAACAACTAAAGAAGTATTTTAGAAACTCAGGCTGGAATAATACAACCAACACATGATCAAGCTGCATCCTCTACTGAGGAGCTTTTAAAAGTACCATGTCTAGGTCCTACCCTCAGACCAGTTAAGTTAGAATCTCTGAGGTGTGGGGTGTGGGCATTGGTGTCTTTAAAAAGCTTACATGTGATTTTTTTAAAAAATTTATTTATTTACTTTTTTTTTGTTGTTGGCTGCATTGGGTCTTCGTTGCTGTACGTGGGCTTTCTCTAGTTGCAGCGAGCGGGGGCTACTCTTCGTTGCGGTGTGTGGGCTCTCATTGTAGTGGCTTCTTTTTTTTTTTTTTTTTGCGGTACGCGGGCCTCTCACTGTTGTGGCCTCTCCTGTTGCGGAGCACAGGCTCCGGATGCGCAGGCTTAGCAGCCCTGGCTCACGGGCCCAGCCGCTTCGCGGCATGTGGGATCTTCCCGGCCCAGGGCACGAACCCCTGTCCCCTGCATCGGCAGGCAGACTCTCAACCACTGCGCCACCAGGGAAGCCCGGTGGCTTCTCTTGTTGCAGAGCACAGGCTCTAGGTGCGTGGGCTTCAGTAGTTGCAGCACGTGGGCTCAGTAGTTGTGGCTCACGGGCTATAGAGCACAGGCTCAGTAGTTGTGGCCCACGGGCTTAGTTGCTCCACAGCATGTGGGATCTTCCTGGACCAGGGCTCGAACCTGTGTCCCCTACATTGGCAGGTGGGTTCTTAACCACTGCACCACCAGGGAAGTCCTTGCATGTGATTTTAATGCTATTTAGAGTAGAGAATGATTGATCTTTTCTATTTTCCTTTTTCAGTTTTTATCTAGGAAATATTTTGTGAATTCCTTCTATGCATATGACACTTCTTACTTTTTGTTATTCAGCATAGATTGGAATATATAAACTCCTATCCAGTGTTATGGCTGTTTTACCTATTAACATCATTAAACTTTTTTACGTGGACTAACCTTCACAGGATTAAATAATTAGTATGTTCAATGGTTGTGTTTCTGTCTACTTTTCTATTCCTGAAGCTAAACTTTAAGATACGATTAGTACTACATTAGTAAAAAGTCACTGGAAAGAGAAAATTTTATTTTGTAAGTGTGATACCAATTCACAGATGTTCCTATTTGCTCAAGGTAAGAGACCACATTTTGATGTGTTGCAATTTCTTATCAAAATAAAAGACCTTAATTTAATACCTTTCAGAATGATGAATAAAATGACTGATTGTTCTTTCTGCTGTGGGCAATGTGCTTAGGTCTTTGACAACAAATTACACATATTAGTAACATCTATGTATTTAAAGTATTTAAGCTAATAAGACAGAGGGAAAGGAACCATCTAAAGCAAGGCAAACAATATTTTCTCTCACAAACTCACTTTGTTTGGGATCTTTTAAATATATTATCTCATCTATTCCCACTTTCCAGGTGAGATTCAAGCGATACATGATTTTTCTCTAGATTTTCCAACTAGTAAGTGGTTGAATTAGGATTTAATTATGGATCTGTTTGATTCTAGAGCCCATACTCCCCTTCCCTCCCCCAATATTACATTGCCTTTTTGTCCCTAGAAAATCCAGGAATGTAGATAGATAGATGGTATTTGAAATTATTTATATGTGTTTCTTTTATCTATGATATGATTTAGCCTCTTTTTGCCCCTCCAGGATAATACCCCTCAAGCTGAATGGCCCTCAGCAGATGAATTCACCATGAGCAGTATTTCACCACTTGATTTCAGCTCTGGTCCTCCTTCAACCACTGGCAGGGAACTCTGGTCAGAAAGCCCTTTGGGTGATTTAGTGTCTGCACCCAAATTAGCCTTTCCCTCGAAGGTGAGCCTCAGTTCTTCCCCAGAGATTTTAGAGGTTAGCAGCTTGACTCTTCATTCTGTCACCCCAGCAGTGCTTCAGACTGGCTTGCCTGTGGCTTCTGAAGAAAGGACTTCTGGGTCTCACTCATTAGAAGATGGTAAGGAATTCTAATGACTTTTTGTACTTCTTTATTGTATCAGATGACAAAGGTTTTGAAGAGAGCGAGAGACTAGGGTTAGGAGAAAAGCATGGCAGCATTCATTAGGAGGAAATGTCTTGGGAAAGTTGTGTGAGAAAGGGAACAATCAGCTTTAATTGGTTGGAAGGGAGCATCCAAATAGGTAAATAATTAGAAATGAACTTGTGGGCTGGGCTGGGATCACCTAATAGATATTTTGAAGGTCTTGTTAAAGAATTTATAATTTAATTATATTACTATTTAAGAACTACTCTACTTACTTGAATATTTGAGTGGTAAACAAACAACCTCAAAGAAGATTATTCCAGTATCTTTTAATAGGATTAATTGGGGGCCAGTAGAGATTTTTGGCGTGTATCAGGCTTGAGAAGGAGAAAACCTGAACTAGGGCAGCTACAGCAGAGATTAAGAAATGAAAGTCAAGTAGCTGATTTAGCTGTTGTGGGATGTGACTCAGGGATGGAGTATATGTGAAAGAGGAAGATGAACAAAGATATAAGTAATGAGTCCAGGATTTTGAACATTGGGTGAACCTGAAGGCTGATGGATAATAAACATAATAAGGGGGAGTTCCCTGGTGGTCTAGTGGTTATGACTCAGAACTTTCACTGCTGTGGCCCAGGTTCAATCCCTGGTCGAGGAACTAAGATCCCACAAGCTGCATGGTGCGGCCAAAAATAAAAAAAATAAACATAACAAGGAGATGGAAATTCCTTGGGAATTTTCCTAGGGAATTTTCTTCCTAAGTTTTTACTAGATTCACTCTTTGTTGTCAGTATGGCTACCAGCAGTTCTTTATTTTCAGGGAGTAAAAATAATCACGTGTTTGAAGATGCATTTTTTCAGTACCTGATGTCCTGTTATACTCAGTTAAGGGGGTTATAATCATGAGTGACTGTACCATATCACAAAAACATAATCATACCTTCTTGTTGTTTGCTGGATTTGGCAAAGTAAAAGTCAGCAACTGTCTGTTGTAATCTAATGGGGAAAAATGGGTAGCTGGTTTTATTAGGAGGACTGGGAATATATTTTGGCATCTATGTAGATTAATTCATGGTAAACTCTATTTTTAGGATTAACTAAAGTTAAAGGATCAGAAGATTTTCTTTTTGTTGATCCACTGCCTTCAAGCCCATTTAGTCGTCCTATGCCAAAAGAAATAATACCATCCATGGAAGACTCTGGGGTGTCTTTGACATCCTCACCATATCCGGTCTCCTCTGTCCCATTCGATATTCTTGCTAAAGAAGTAACTACACCTTTTGGCATGGACTCTTTGGCCTCCAAAGTCAAAGGCCAATTAGAAGCGAGCACTTGGATGCCAGACACATCTATGGAGAAAGAGTTCATATTTGAGAGTGGTTTAGGTTCAGGGTCTGGGCAAAAGGTAGGTCTGATTACTTGGCCATGGAGCAAGACTTCATTAGAGAAGAGCACTGAACCATTTTCCAAGTCATGGCTTGAAGTTGAGGATTCAGAGGATTTACTTTTGCCAACTGAGGATACAGATGAGAAACTAGTTATAGATGACAGAATAGATTCCATAGATCAAAGTACTGAGCATTCAAAATATAGGCATTTTGATAGATCCACAAACTTTGCAGAGGATGAGACCCTTGGTGGACCTACTGTGTCCATGTTTGCAGAGACCACAACTCAATCTGCATCTCCAGTTCTATCCAAGCACACATCAGAAGTACCCGACATTGACTATTATTCAATTACCAAATCACCTCCTCTACTGACATCTGCAGCAATCTCTGCTTCTACTGATAAACCAATTCAAGAAGAACCCTTTCTAAAGGAGGATATGGAACAAACTACAGAGTCATCCAACCGTGAATGGTTTGACAGCAAGATTTCAGCAGTGAAGCCAGATGTGCAACCTTTGTGGACCATATTGCCAGAATCAGATGTAGTTTGGGTAAGAACTTCTTCCCTAGAGAAACTGTCCAGAGACACATTGGCAAGTACACCACAGAGTACTGACAAGCTCTGGTTGAAAACTTCCATGAAACAGTCTACCAAATTGCCTTCAACCACAAGTTCCACCCTGCTGGAAGATGAAGTCATTATGGGCGTACAGGATATTTCATCAGAATTGGACCAGATAGGCACAGATTACTATCATCCTGAGCTAATCCCAGAGGAAAATGGCAAGGTTGGTGGTTATGTGGAAATGTCTACAAGTATTCACTCCACAGAGATGGCTATTGTGGCTCAGCCAACAAAAAGTGAAGACTTGGGTCATACCCAAGCCGCAGGAGCTTTGGTGGTTTTCTTCAGCCTCAGAGTGACTAACATGATGTTTTCAGAAGATCTGTTTAATAAAAACTCTTTGGAGTATAAAGCCCTGGAGCAAAGATTCTTAGAACTGGTAAGCATAAGAAGTGAAATACAGGCATTAGTGAATAATCGTGTATGAACCACCCCTCTTTCCCCCCAGAGCATAAGATCTGAGCCAAGGGAAGTGTGGTCTGCTATGGATTTTCATTTCCTATCATCTACAAATACTGTAATGGCCTAGGCTTCATAGGAAAATAATGAGACAGGTGGTTACAAGAAACGGAAAACACAAAATGGTATGAGCCACACTTGGATATTGTATTCTTGGATATTGTAACTTAGATACTGGATATTGTATTATATAATTTCTGGGACCGATACAAGTTTAAGATTTATATTCACATTTTATTGTGAGACCAGTGCTTTGTGGGTACCTGTAATGCCTTCACTGTCACAATCCTTTAGTGAAACAGAATAAACTCTCTGATATCTAAAACTGTCTGTGAGTTCCATGGGGTTCCTAAATAACACTGAAACCTCATGACTCGCAAATAATTCACAATTCATACTTTTGTTGATGAACAGTTTAAATAACGTAAATAGAATACAATTTGGAAAAGTGGAGGGGTTCATCTTTGTTTTCAGTATGTATTGAACAAAATGCAAAACTTTGTCAATAAACTGACCAATTTTTGTGTATTGTAGCTGGTTCCCTATCTCCAGTCAAATCTCACTGGGTTCCAGAATTTAGAAATCCTGAACTTCAGAAATGGCAGTATTGTGGTGAACAGCCGAATGAAGTTCGCCAAGTCTGTCCCTCCTAATGTCACCAATACTGTATACGTGATTCTGGAAGACTTTTGCACCACTGCTTACCAAACCATGAACTTGGCTATTGATAAATACTCCCTCGATGTGGAATCAGGTAATGATATTAAATACTATGGTGGTTTCTTAGTGGAACCTAGTTATTATTCTTGTGTATTTTCTTCTACAATGAGTCAAGATGAATTCAATACTTATAGGTAAAAGAGTACTATGTCTGACAAATTTTCCACGTCTTGATAATTAGTAAAATATCTCTTCCAAGGATGTCAATATCATTCCCTTTTCAAAAGGATTGTCCACACTTGTCTTTACATGTTTACCTCCCATTTCCTTTTCTACCTGCTATATCTGGCTCTCTATTTTACTTATCCATGGATCTGTTCTTATTACATCTCTACGCTGCCAAGCCCAATAGCTTTGGCCTTTCTTGCCTTCTATGTTATTTTCCTACGTTGTTTTATCAATTTCCATTATTGTAAGCCTAATATAAATGTCAGTAACTCTCCACATTTCTATATGCAGATCAGACTTATCTTCTGAGCTCCAGAATCAATATGTAACTATGTACTTGATTATCTCAACTTGGATATATACTATGTATATCAAGCTCAGACTAAGCCCTTAGGCTAAGACTGAGCCCTTGTTTTCCATATCTGCATACCTTCCAACTAAATTTACCTCTCTCAGCTTTACTATCTTGATAAATGGAAGCTGTATCCACTCAGCTACTGAAGCCAGAAACCTGGAAAGTCATTCTGATATCTCAGTTTCCATCACTCCTTTCAGTCACTCACAAACTGACATTGATTCTGAATTCTAAATATATCTCAAATCTATGTGTTTTTCTCTGTCTTCACTTCCCCTACTTTAGGCCAAGCCATCATCATCTCTCATTTGGACCAGTTTCTCTACTACCTCTCTTTTTCCCTCACTCCCATACCTTCCCATTCATTCTCCAGACAGTAGCCAGGGTGCTCTTTCTAAATAATCAGATTATTTCACTTTTCTCCTTGAAATACTTTCAATGCCTGCCTGGTTCAGTAGCCACAAGCCTGGTCCCTATCTTCTTCCCCAGTATCGTCCAATGAAACTAACTTCTTTTCTCACTATGTTCTAGTCAAACTAGCTCGTTTTGGGTTCCTTAGATTTCCAAAACTTATCTTGACTTGAAGCTTTTTGCACATACTGTCTTTTTTGCCTGAATCTCTTTCCCCTCTTGGCTGACTTCTGCTTACCCTTTATGCCTCAGTTCAAATGTCTCTTCCTCAGGACTTTCACTGATTCACCCATAATCTAGGTTGGTTCTTTTCCCTCTGTAGAGTTTATAACTATTGTAATCATGATAACTTATGCACATACTTGCTAAATAGCTATTTTGCCCAGTTGAACTGTCCACAAGGACTGAGACTTTATTTTATTAACCATTTGGTAGCCAAAACCTCGCACAGTGTCTTGCATGTAGAATGTACTCAAAAATATTGTGAATGAGTGAAATGAACCATTGTTTTAATTTGGAAGACTTGGATGCAGAGGGTACTGCTGGATCCTCAAACCTTTGTTCTTTTTTACCTTCTATATACCGGAGGACAGTGGTTTTGAGTAGGAGTAAGGTGGAATGTCTGGGTTTGTATTTCTCCAGTGCTTTTCACTCTCAGACTGGTTTGGAAGCCAGCCCTATTCTTTAAGCGGGAAAGAAGCAAACATTCTTTCCTTTGAAATCCTTGAAGGACCGTTATTCACTGAAAGTGAGGGAAATGATTTAGCTAATCCCCCTATAGCCAAATCTTTTGCCACTTGAGTTCTTTAAGGACATTTGCACATTCTTTGCCATGTGGTGTAGTGGAAGAAGCAATTAATTATAATTTGGAAGGCCTGATTTCTTGCCTCTGCTCTGCCATTTATTATTTGTGTGATCCTAGATGAGCTGTTTTATCTCTGAGCCTTACTCCCTCATATAGCAAATGGGATAATGTTACCTGGCCTTTGTATTTCATGGGGCTATTCTAAGGATTAAACAAATAGCATGTATAAAAACATTTGACTAGCCATACAAATGCAAGCAGTGATGATTATAAAACTTTTGCAAAAGTCTACCCACTTCTTCTTTTTTTTTTTTTTTGTGGTATGCAGGCCTCTCACTGTTGTGGCCTCTCTCGTTGTGGAGCACAGGCTCCGGACGTGCAGGCCCAGTGGCCCTGGCTCACGGGCCCAGCCGCTCCGCGGCACATGGGATCTTCCCAGACTGGGGCACGAACCTGTGTCCCCTGCATTGGCAGGCGGACTCTCATCCACTGCGCCACCATGGAAGCCCTACCCACTTCTTTTTAAAGGGAAGTACATAAATAAGTGCATTTACCTCAGTTTTGTATGTAACTCACATGTCAGCTCTGTGCCAAATCATCCAGGTTTATAGGGTCACCTTGTTCCTTAATATTCAAATGAATTTGCATTAGTCTCTCCCATGTGCAGTGTAAAACTGCATCCATGGCTCTCAACCCCTAATATCTCTAGGAATTATCAGGGAACTTAACTGTCTCTTAATCATCTCCAGCTCTGATTTCCTTCTGCTGAATTTCCAATCTCACATTTGTCTTGACCCTTGTGGTTGTTCTTTATGTTAATCCAACACAGATCATGGTCCCATGTTTTTACTTTCCCAAAGTACCTCTAACACAAGGCAGTTGATTCCATCAGATGTTTGTTGATGATATGAGGGTGATGGAGGAATTTTTATTGTAGCACAGGAGATTACTGTTAGGTGTAAATATCCAAAAATTTCTCAGCCACCCTTTCAAGGGTGTCTTTTAATGGACAATTTTTTCTCCAGGACTAAGTCAGCTACCATGTTACTCTGGCCACTCTGGCTGTATTTCCAGACCTTCTTCACATTTCCTCTACTCTCATTCTCCAGGACCCATCAATCCTTCTCTTAGCCTGTCCCTGGAAAACCAGAGTGTAATTCATTCTACAGTTTAGATCCCTGTCTCCCATCCCAAGATTAGCTCCAAGTCTACCTTTGTTTTCCCATAAAGTCATTAAAGTACTCTTCCAAACAAAGAGCTATCTATTCTGGGCCTCCACCTTTAACCAGCACAAAAGACTAAAAATCAACTTTAAAACTCCAGTCTTTTATTCACATGATTAAAATATTGGTCTTGGTCTCTCTCCGTGATCCGGGATCAAAAGGGAGCAGCATGTATCTTTTTCCTCTTATGGATTCTGTTTTTCCTTTCCCTAGACACTCACCCACACCCATGGAATGGTCACAAAGTTTTAGAATTTTTAAATAGAATTTTCCTATTTCTTGTATATTTTTAGTTAAAAGCCTTCAGATTAAACTATTATTTTATCTGAAGGTTGGCTAAAGATAAGACTGACTTGTCTCTTGCTTAATTTGTTTTAACATGTAGTGTCTCAGAAATTCTTGAATTTCCATCAACAAAGAGGGACTGTGCAATATCATCCTTCCCACCCCCTATATACACTTCTGTACCTCACTGCTAGGCCAGGATTAGATTATTTTCTGATTAAAAAGTCACAGAATGAATACCAGGGTAAGGATGTGAAGACTTAGGAAATACGCAGTCGAATCCTGCTATGTATTTCCCTTGTAGAAACCGCCATCTGTCAGCACATTTGTGTGCTCTTCTTGTTATATGAGCATCTTATTATTGGTCTCCTGTATTAGTTTCCTAGGGCTGCTGTAACAAAGGACCACAAACTGGGTGGCTTCTAACAACAGAAATTTATTCTCTCATAGTTCTGGAGGCTAGAAGTCCAAATCAAGGTGTTGGCAGAGCCGTATTCCCTCTGAAAGCTCTAGGAGAGAATCCTATCTTGCCTCTTCCTAGCTTCTGGTGTTCACCAGCAATCCTTGACACTCCTTGGCTTATAGATGCATCACTCCAATCTCTGCTTCTGTCTTTATATGGCCTTCTTCACTGTGTGTCTGTGTCTCTGTGTCCAAATTTCCCTCTTCTTATAAGGACACCAGGTATTAGACTAGCAGTAACCTAATCCCGTATGACCTCATCTTAACTTGATTACATTTACAAAGACCCTATTTCCGAATAAAGTCATATTCTGAGGTTCTGGGTGGACATGAATTTTGGGAGGATACTATTCAACCCAGTATCTCTCCCCATTCCTACATAGGGCTAAGAAAGATCAGCCGCAGAGATCCTACAAACTCCAAGGCCACAGATTCGTGCAAAATGTCTTTAATTTTCACAGTAGCAAGCAAATCATTGACTCTGAGAGCAATATTAATTTATCTGGAATATCTGGAAACTGAGAGACTATGCTCTTTGTTTTTTAACCTCCCCTTTGTCTTCTGGCTAATTCTTATGCTTTTTCATACAGATGAGTTTATGGGTCATTTACAGTTATTTCCTCTTTTTGTGGTATCTTTGTCACCATTTGCAATTCAGAGATTGTCACTGACCAGTGAAGAACATACAGTGGAACCATGGTAGGATGGAAGGCCCATCCATGGTCAATGTCTTTTATCATTTTTGACTGGTTTGTGTGTCCTAATTAATTTAAGAAAATGTCACTTTCTCTCATCCCATCAATGAAAAATGAAATCACTGAAGCTAAAATACTGTTGGGAATGGCCTGAGGAGGTGCAGGGCTGATTTGTTTTTCTGACATTAGCTTTCACTAATCTCCAATGTTCTTAGGCTGCTCTTATTGGGCTATACGCATCCCTGAGGCTTCCACCAGTTCTTCTCTGGATACTGTCTCTCCATCCATGTTCTCGGTGGGGTGGGCTGGGGGTGGGGCATGTAGCATCATGTGCAGCGTGGAGGAGGATGACAGAAGGATAAGGTTGGTGGAAATGAACGGTACATGAAAACTGTTTAATTTAGATCTAAATTACATGGATTTTAAAGCTTCTACATGCTTCCTACATAAAACAGGTAGAGGCTCACCCAGGTCATTGGGTTTTATGGTTTGGCTCTGAGTTTCAGAGAAATTTGACAAAAGCTCATCAATCAAGGATGAATCAGAAATTTTTTGTGGTGTGGATGGTGGTGTTGTATTTCAGTGATTCAGGAAGGGGATTGGATGTTCCCGGTACTTTGGATGGGGGAGCCGTAGTGGAGGGGTTTCATGTACCCCAATTCCTGTGTTTTGCCTTTCCTTGTATCGTTTTCTGGTTTGCTTGATGTTTTAGGTGATCAAGCCAACCCTTGCAAGTTTCAAGCATGCAATGAATTTTCCGAGTGTTTGGTCAACCCCTGGAGTGGAGAAGCAGAGTGCAGATGCTACCCTGGGTACCTGAGTGTGGAAGAACTGCCCTGTCAGAGTCTCTGTGACCTACAGCCCGACTTCTGCTTGAATGATGGAAAGTGTGACATCATGCCTGGGCATGGGGCCATTTGTAGGTATGCTATAGTTAGAGATTTTGGCTTCACAAGATTAGAGATACTTCCTCTGAAGAAAAGGGATCTGCGCCTATAATGTTAGGACGATCACAGCAATATTTATTATAGAAGTTATATCTAGGAAATAGATGGGTGCCATCGAGTCCTCCTATGAGGACTGAGTCAGTTCATAGGCCTGGATTATACCCAGTTCAGTGGGTTATTTTATCTCATGCTCTTAGGGAGCTGTAAGAAAAACATTGCCTAGTGTCCTACAGAGGGTACTTAGAGTAGTTGGGGATTTTTGTGTTATGGTTCTTAGTGGTGATAACAAGGCAATTGGTGATCAAATTAGGTTTAGGCATATGATCGACACTTTACACTGTATCTGAAACAGAGGAGTTTTATTGTTCTATTTGAATTATGTTCTTAACAGCTTTGGGCTGCTCTTGGTCCTACTGAATATTCAAAAATAAAGAAAAGCAAGTATTTAAAATTGTGACAAATATATTTTAAGTATCTAAGATCTATTTTTTAAAGGTAGAAGCAAAGAAAATGCAGCAGGCAAATGAGCAGATTCAGGTAGCCTTCCCTGGTCACTCGCCTTAAAAAGAGCAGAGCAAATCAACCTCCCAACCACATCCAACCAAAGTCACATGGTGTGAAAGGAGAGAATGCTGAGAATAAGCCAGGGAAACATCAATAAGAGGACAATTTGTGAATTTCAAAAAGGGCAAATGTTGGCATGGATGCCAAAAACAGAAGAAATAGTTGGAAATGACTCACACTTTTCTATGTGTAAAGTTTAGCTAGAAAACTAAGAGGAAAAATAGTCTCTTGATTTCCAGAGAAATGAATATGATTTTGAAAAGCAATGATTGCTGCTCTGGGAATTGAAGATATTTTTGCACAAGTGGGTGGCCTTGTGGTTTGGAGGATCTCTGCAGTGTGATGGAAGGACGTGAGGAGTCTAGGGACCTGGGTTCTAGACCAGCTCTGTTGCTGACTAATTGTGTGATCCAACACCAGTCGTTTTCCTTCCCAGGCCTGTTTTTCATTATCCATAAATAAGGAAGTTGACTTTCTTTAAGTCTAGTCAGTCTTTCATTCAGTCTTTACAAGTAGTCATTGAGGACCTCCTGGGTCTGTGCCAGGTCTCATGCATAGCCTTAAATCTTACCGTTTAACCTCTTTACTGAAGCTTCATGTGGTCAGCATTTATTGCTCTACCTGTTCTCAGTCCCACTGTAGGTTCTGCTGTTACTTGTTACTTTCAGCAGAGTGATTCCATTTTGGGGCTTGGTCACTTCTCGTTCCAGGTGCCGGGTGGGCGAGAACTGGTGGTATCGAGGTGAGCACTGTGAGGAGTTTGTGTCCGAGCCCTTGGTGATAGGCATCACCATCGCCTCCATGGTTGGACTTGTCCTCATTTCTTCTGCTTTCGTCTTCTTCCTCATCAGGACTCTTCAAGCTCGATATGTTAGGAGAGAAAGAGAGAGACCCTTCAGGTAAGTACGGAAAATTGCTCTCTGATAGACTAAAATATTCCTTTTATTCATTCATTTTGTACTTCCTGTGTGCCAAATACTGGAAAGGATCAGCGTGGAGGGGAGAGGGCTATAAAGTTGAATAAAGACAGGGTCCCTGTCCTCAAAGTGTGTCAGATTGGAAACAAACATAAGCAACAGTTTGAACACGCTGCTAGGGTGCCTAGATGAAGAATGAATTTGTTTTGCCTAGGGGAGGACATCTTAGAAGTTTTAATGATGGCTATGGTATTTAGCTGGACCAAAGAGTAGATGTTTGCTGCAGGGGGTGGGTGGGAGACGTTCTAGCTAGTTGCATGAACATTAGCACAGTCGGGGAGGCACGCATGAATCTCACTGCACACTGAAGGTCACGGTGGGGGAGGGGTTGGAAGGGTGATAGAGGTGAGGGGAGGCCCTATGTGAGGACCAGATCTGTTAGTTCCTTCCCCTTTGGCTCATTCCAGTGGTAATTAGCCAGACTTTAAATCTAGATAAGAATCTGACAAGAAATGGAATCTGGTTCTCTTTTTAGTTGAGCATAGCTTCATTAACAAAGGAAATAAAACTGGTTCTACTTGCTAGACTAAGCGATCCAAGGACCTTTTGAGTTGTAATATGATCACAATCCCGGGCTGTACTTTGTTTCTGTGCTTCCAGGTCTGCTTCGGGTCTAGGTTACCTCCCCTCATCCTCTGGCTTAGGCCCAGGAGACACCTCTCCTAGGTTCCTAGAGCACCCAGGACATAATTCCATATTGTTCTTATACTTTGTATTGGGTCTGACTTTGCATTAGACCGCAGTCTCATTCTGGAGAGATTCCAACAATTCTTTGTACCATCAGCATCTAGAATGTTCCTAGGCATATAATCAATGCTCAGCACATATTTGTAGACCTGAAATGAATTTAACTGAAGCCCATTCTCCCCTGTATTTCTATTTCTAGTAGATTCTTTGTGTGGTTTATCTACCCTGGGAATAATGGAGCTGTATTCATTTAATGAAATACTATTGGCAGACACATTTCCCCATCAGCATTTATTGGGTGCCAGGCACTGTGGGGCAAATAAAGATGAAGGAGACTTGGAACAGTTCCACAGGCACTTACCAGATAGTTGAGGAGATAATAATGATAACACGTGGTAAATAATTTTTGAGATTGATCTGGATATTTTTCACAGTCACCTCTCCTCGTCCTCCATTGGTATCCAGTTAGCCTCCTTTTCTTCCTCAACAGAAATCTTTCTCCAGGTTAATAGTCTTCCAAGTAGTTGAGCATCCAACGAAGAACCTGATTCAATCATACTTTTCTTTTTGTGGCTCCAGCAGGCAGCCTGACAGCCTCTCGTCTGTGGAAAGAGCTGTAAAGCACAACCCCGTGTTTGAAAGTCACGGGGCTGATCTCGAGCAGTACGAAGGACCCTACCCTCAGCGGCCCTTCTATAGCTCCACAGGCAGAGAGATGATTGCTGGTCTGAGCAGGGAAGAAATCAGACAAATGTATGAGAACAGTGAGCTTTCCAGAGAGGTAGGAAACTTGGTTTTTCTGTTGCTGCTCTGCTGGGTGTGTGTGTGTGTGTGTGTGTGTGTGTGTGTGTGTGTGTGTGTGTACAGTAGGTTGCAAGAAAGGTTGAAAATTATTTCATGATTAGTTTTTTACCTCATGCTATCTCCCAGTCCATGTGATATGTAGAGGGTATACAATTCTGCGCTGTCCTTATTTCCCACCCAGTGGGTCCTTTATCATTAATAGCAAATGCTCTCTCTCTCCACCCCCCCTCCTTAGAAATATATGTCTGGGTTATTCAGAGCAGTTCATGTAGTAGCCACACCTTCCATTTTTCTGAAAAGGCCATTGTTTTCTATAGCTCTCCCCTGGATAGTTCAGAAAGCCACAATCTCTTATAAAAATTAGACCTCTTTTTTAAAAAGCTGTTAAAGTTTTTCTAATGCAATGTAGAAAAACTTTCTTTTCCTTTTCTTTCTTCTTTTTTTTTTTTAAAGGAAATTCAAGAAAGAATGAGAATTTTGGAACTGTATGCCAGGGATCCTGAGTTTGCAGCTTTTGTGAGAGAACATCAAATGTAAGCGTTAAGTTTGCCTTAGAGTTAGCGCCACAAGCATGAATACTTAATTCCTGTCCCTGTGACATGGGTTTTGTTGGTAACCAATGTTTGTTGAGTTCTTTTCAGTTAATACACATCCACACAGATTACCTCATTTATTCCTCCTAATGCCTTTATAAGTTGAATGTTTCTTATTTAAGTTTTATGAATGAGGAAAGGAAACCTCAAAAAGATGGAGGGACTTACTCAGGATCATGATGACAGCAAATGCCGGAGAAGATTGAAAACAAAGACACTCTGTTCTGGCCTAGAGCTCTCTGGCTCTGTCATATTTTCTTATTAATATAGATGTCACCCATTTGAGTAGCTGTAAATCCTCACATATTTTAACATATACTTCCTTTTCCATCTCTGTAGATACTTTAAAGTATGCTTTGAATGAGACAAATCTCATTAAAGTGTGTCCCTTGCTTTTATTAAGTTCATCTTTTCTTTTTTTTAAAAAAAATTGGGGGGGGCTATAGTTGTTTTGCAATGTTGTGTTAGTTTCTACTGTACAGCGAAGTGAAGTAGAGTTCCCTGTGCTATACAGCAGGTTCATTTTACTTTTCAATCTACCTTTTTCCATTACTTTTTTTAGCATGCATTTTGGGCAAGTGTCTGTAGTTTTTTCCCCCTTGTTCCTCAGGATCCATAACCAGACTTAGGTTACAAGAATACAATAATCTTGTAAAGAGAACATTTATAGATGTTACTTGAGTGTAGTGGGTGGGATTATAATTTGGCTTTGATATTTGGTCCTACAGCTGCCCTCACAAAGGTGCTTCCTCATGGATGGGTCTCACCCAGGCCAGGTGATGGCACCAGGTTTTTAGAAGAGAAAAACCAGAGCAATTCATGCCTGCTTATAGCAGAAATTGATAAAGGGTCAGGATAACACATGTGGTTCTGATTGGAGCCTCTGCCCCTTTGTTCCAAATCCCCTTTCTCTGATAGGCAGCCCCTCATGCATGGTTCCTCTGATAGGAAGGGACAAATTAACATCAAAGGAAACTAAAGAAGACGCTTTTCTAATTCCATTTGCATGGTAGAGACTCCTTTAAACATCTGACTTATTAGCCCATGGGAGTTGCTGCCAACCTTGCTTGAATGCTATCAGAGCAATATTACTGGGACTCTGCCTTTTAGACCAGGATACCTGCTTATCTCGGCATCTCTAGCCAGCAGATGGCCTATGGCTCCACTTCCGTGGTATCCAATAGAAAGAACGTGACTGATGTTTTTTATCTTTCCTAAGCCCCTCAGAGCCATCTGTGTTCCATGAATTACAAATGCATCTCATCTAGGCTAAGAAATCCAAAGAAAGGATCCAGGAGAGCCTAATTAGGGACAGACAGATGGACTACATGTTTCACTTTCTTCTGGTAAACTGTTTGGCATTAAAATTATTTAAAAATTCATGTAACAAAGAAGATTTAAACAAGAAAATCCAGTGAAACAAAAGAATGTTCACACAGACACTATAAGGGGGTTGTTCACAGTGGGAAGAAGGCATTGAAAAAATGTTAGGTACATAATCCATACAACATTTTCAGTTTTCACATAGTCCGGAGTTTTCATCTACCAGTAGCTCAAGAAAATATTAATGGGCTTGATTTAGGATTCAGTAAAAGTATTACATAGTCTCTGTAGATTGGATTCTTTTTTTTTAACTTAGCAAAGCACAGCACAGCTTTCCTGCAAAGAAAGAAGGTATTGGTGATTTTAGGACTATAGCTTGATGATATATTACAACAAAAGTGCATTTCAGTACATTCTGGATTTTTTCCAATTAATTGCTCTTTGTTTTTTTCATGGCAGGGAAGAGCTTTAACCAAAACTCCTATTTTGCAACTGATTAGAAGCCTAGAGAAGATGGAGATCACTCATTACCTACGTCATATAATTAACTTGGGTTTGGAACTCTGTTAGAAGAAGCGTTTTCTATCAAAAAAATTAAATTTGGGACACAAATATTTTTTTCTAGTTTAAAATTTTAGAATATAGTAAGAGATGTGATGGTTTTTATACCCACAAAGACCAAAAGCTGTACTTAAAGGGAATCAAAACTGTATGGGGCTTCCCTGGTGGCACAGTGATTAAGAATCCACCTGTCAATGCAGGGGACATGGATTCAAGTCCTGGTCTGGGAAGATCCCACATGCTGCGGAGCAATGAAGCCCGTACACCACAACTACTGAGCCTGCTCTCTAGAACCCGCAAGCCACAACTACTGAGCCCATGTGCCACAACTACTGAAGCCTGTGCACCTAGAGCCCATGCTCCGCAACAAGAGAAGCCACCGCAATGAGAAGCCCGCGCACCGCAATGAAGAGTAGCCCCCATTCGCCGCAACTGGAGAAAGCCCACGCACAGCAACAAAGACCAATGAAGCCAAAAATAAATAAATAAATAAATAAATATGTTTTAAGGGTATTTGTTCACATTTATGTGCCCTAAAGTCCCATTTACTTTACATAATAAAACAAGTGCAGGTTTTACATGATTTTATTCCCACCTCT
The DNA here is from genome assembly GCF_003676395.1 of Aethalodelphis obliquidens. Lineage (NCBI taxonomy): Eukaryota > Metazoa > Chordata > Mammalia > Artiodactyla > Delphinidae > Aethalodelphis > Aethalodelphis obliquidens. Next base: position 48,625,159 of record NW_020837945.1, on the reverse strand, counting down.
TCTTTTTTTTTTTCTGCAGTATCTGGTCATTATGGCTTGGCTGCTCCCCTCCCCCTGCCTTTTACCACATAGTAAATTTTAATATAGTTGAACGACGCTGACTTAATATTACTTCTGACAAAAAGATGTAAATTGCATAAATATTCTTTGTAGGCTCTCAAACCATGTTGGCTCAAATACGATACCTGATTTAGTTATTTACTTGCATGCTTGTTTTATAAGTTTGCCTTCTTCCATTTCATGAGTTTTAGGCAGCTGGTATCTTTGTGTCGTTTCCATGTTTTCAATAATGGATACTTTGACATCTATCAGCCCGTGAGTTGAATTTTCATTTTGAAATGGGAAAAGAAGGTAACATATTTACTCCATAAGAAAACTGCTGATTTAGGAGAATAACTTATCTTTATTAAATTGAGATATTTTAGCCAAGAAAAATATGGGTCTTTTTTTTTTTTTCTCTTAAGATGTTTGTAACAATTCCCAGTAGGATGGGTGGGGCCGGCCTTTCAGATTTACAATCCAGCTGCAGTGAGTTATGCATCCTAGCTCATTCTATTCCCAAGCGTGCAATGAATGCAGAAAAATGGTGTGAAGGTCCCAATCCTAAAATCAGTTGCATTGTGTTCCACAGAAGATCCTGGCTGGAGGTGGGAAGGTGGGAGGGTACTAGAAAGTAATTGAAGTAACGAATCTACCTAGAAATTTCCTTGAGTCATGCATTTTGTAAAACCTTATACTATCCCTATGAGTTAACAAGATACAGGTTAAATCACTCCCCTCGGGGTAATAAGACACAAGTTAGAACACACAATTTGTAGCTACAGCCAGGTTTAAATGATTCCTTATCCTGACTTTTTTTTCTTCACATATATAATTGCTTCTTTAGTGATTAAGGGAATAAATAGGAAAAATGTAACCATGATATCAGAGAATAAAGGTATAAGTATTTATGTATTCAGACTGTGTGATGATTCTGAAGTGACCATAATATATGTTCAATGTGGAGTATGGATAATGAAGGATTTTTCTTTTTCATCTTGTTTATAATGACACTGTACATAAAGTATGGGTCAGATAAGCTCATGTTACTGTACTGTTTGCTTGAAATGCTCTAGTCTTAATACTAGCTAATTAGAAATAAAAATTTAACAGTCTTTATGTATATGAAAGGTTTTTTTCTCATGTATATAACTGTGCCATTTTCATTATTAATAAACTTCTCTTTCAAGAATTTCCCTACATTCTTTTTGTCAATTAGAATAAAACATTGTAGATTGTAGCAGTAGTTCAGTTGTAATTACCACTCAAAGATACATCTACCCAATGTGAGCATGGTGTGGGAAAGATAATCATTCTTTGATTAACCTTTGTGTAGTGAGGATCTTGGAGAATTGGAGACAAACCCAGAGCCCGATTGTTGCCCCCAATTTTGTTGATAGCTAATAATGCTGAGTTATTATTTGGCCTCGCTTGAACTTTAGTCTTTTAAAGTCTTAGAAACTTTCATTTTTTCCTCATTTGCTTAAGGCAGGGGTGGAAGGAAAGCTGGATGGAGTTGATTAAAGAAAGATTAGGGGTGAGTAGCTAGCACCAGCTGTCTTGTAACAAGAGATGGAATTGGTGTCCTGTCTTAAAAGAGAACAAGAAGACATAAACGTGGTATAACAGCAGTATGATGCAAGTTTGCATGGGAAGGTCAGCTACCACTTACTTAAGCATCAGCATCAGCAACCTCAACTTTATGTTTTTTTTCCCCTACGTTTGCATGTTGTTTTGCTGGCAAGAGGCCGTGAGGAAGTCCTAAATGAGTCTTAGGAAAGAGAAGGATGGTCTTGATTTGACTCTAAAGACTGTATTAAAAAAACACAAAGTTGGAGAAATGTGTCCAATAAATGCCTATTGATAGATTAATTAGTGACCTAATTTTAGAAGAAACAGTGAGTAATAACCCTGTTTTTAATAAGTCTGGTCAGGACAAGCCTGAGTTACTCTTAGGTCATGTGTTCACCATGCAGGTCCACTTTCTAGGTTCTTTGGAATGTATGTCTCTTCTGAGCTAGTCCTTGATGGACTGTGTCCCATGACGTTTAAGTTATCCTCTCACCAAAACACACACATATCTTGTGTTCCACTTTTTTTGTCTGTACAAATGAATCCATGCTAATATAATAATCAATATTAAGGAATCATGCTTTTCCAAGTAATATGAATATTGTATGTAGGATTTCTGGGAGTAATTTATTATTCCAAATGAATAACTCTGGCAGTATTGCACTCACCATGGCAGGTTTGGGGAAGAATCTGCATATTTTAAGCAGGTGGGCCTTTGAAGAAACCTCCAAACCCGCCCCCCTGTATTTTATGCCTTTTTCTGTACCATTTATGTGCTTCCACTCCACTATTCACCAAGGCTGTGTTGTAATTTTTTTTTTATGTCATTGACCTCCCACTAAACTGAATTCTTTGATGTTATGGCCATATCTTGCTCATTTACTATTCACGAAACCAAAGAGTGCTTGATGCAGAGTTGTTCTACAATATTTATTCAATTAGCTTGAGATAATGGGTCATATGTGTTTAATGACTAGCAAGCAGATTAGGTGCAACTATGAGTGGTTTACAAACCATTTTTAAATAAGTAGTTTATAGAGATTTTTAAAAAGAAGCCTAGGCTAGAGAGGGGGAAGATGGCGGAAGAGAAAGACGCGGAGATCACCTTCCTCCCCACAGATACATCAGAAATACATCTACACGTGGAACAACTCCTACAGAACACCTACTGAACGCTGGCAGAAGACCTCAGACCTCCCAAAGGGCAAGAAACTCCCCACGTACCTGGGTAGGGCAAAAGAAAAAACAGACAAAAGAATAGGGAGGGAACCTGCACCAGCGGGAGGGAGCAGTGAAGGAGGAAAGGTTCCACACACTAGAAGTCCCTTGGCGGGCGGAGACAGCGGGTGGCAGAGGGGGAAAGCTTCGGAGCCGCGGAGGAGAGCACAGCAACAGGGGTGCGGGGGCAAAGCGGAGGGATTTCCGCACAGAGGATCGGTGCCGACCGGCACTCACCAGCCCGAGAGGCTTGTCTGCTCACACGCCGGGGTGGGCGGGGCTGGGAGCTGAGGCTCGGGCTTCGGTCGGAGCGCAGGGAGAGGACTGGCGGCGTGAACACAGCCTGAAGCGGTTACTGCACCACGGCTAGCCAGGAGGGAGTCCGGAGAAAAAGTCTGGACCTGCCGAAGAGGCAGGAGCCTTTTTCTTCCCTCTTTGTTTCCTGGTGTGCGAGGAGAGGGGATTAAGAGCGCCGCTTAAAGGAGCTCCAGAGACGGGTGTGAGCCGCGGCTAACAGCGCTAACCTCAGAGACGGGCATGAGACGCTAAGGCTGCTGCTGCCGCCACCAAAAAGCCTGTGTGCGAGCACAGGTCACTCTCCACACCCCCCTCCCGGGAGCCTGTGCAGCCCGCCACTGCCAGGGTCCCGGGATCCAGGGACAACTTCCCCGGGAGAACGCACGGCGCGGCTCAGGCTGGTGCAACGTCACGCCAGCCTCTGCCGCCGCAGGCTCGCCCCGCATTCCATGCCCCTCCCTTCACCCCGGCCTGAGTGAGCCAGAGCCTCCGAATCAGCGGCTCCTTTAACCACTTCCTGTCTGAGCAAAGAACAGACGCCCTCAGGCGACCTACACGCAGAGGCGGGGCCAAATCCAAAACTGAATCCCTGGAGCTGTGCGAGCAAAGAAGAGAAAGGGAAATTTCTCCCAGCAGCCTCAGGAGCAGCGGATTAAATCTCCACAATCAACGTGAGGTACCCTGCATCTGTGGAATATCTGAATAGACAACGAATCATCCCAAATTGAGGAGGTGGACTTTGAGAGCAAGGTATATTATTTTTTCCCCTTTTCCTCTTTTGGTGAGTGTGTATGTGTATGCTTCTGTGTGAGATTTTGTCTGTATAGCTTTGCTTTCACCATTTGTCCTAGGGTTCTGTCCGTCCATTTTTTTTTAACTTAAAAAAAATTTTTTTAATAATTATTTTTTATTTTAATAAATTTATTTTATTTTATCTTACTTTATTTTATCCTCTTTCTTTCTTACTTTCTTACTACTTTTTCTCACTTTTATTCTGAGCCGTGTGGATGAAAGGATCTTGGTGTTGCAGCCTGGAGTCAGTGCTGTGCCTCTGAGGTGGGAGAGCCAAGTTCAGGACACTGGTCCACAAGAGACCTCCCAGCTCCACGTAATATCAAATGGCGAAAATCTCCCAGAGATCTCCATCTCAACACCAACACCCAGCTTCACTCACGACCAGCAAGCTACCGTGCTGGACACCCTATGCCAAACAACTAGCAAGACAGGACCACAACCCCACCCATTAGCAGAGAGGCTGCCTAAAATCATAATAAGTCCACAGACACCCCAAAACACACCACCAGACGTGGACCTGCCCACCAGAAAGACAAGATCCAGCCTCATCCACCAGAACAGGCACTAGTCCCCTCCACCAGGAAACCTACACAACCCACTGAACCAACTTTAGCCACTGAGGATAGACACCAAAAACAACGGGAGCTACGAACCTGCAGCCTGCAAAAAGGAGACCCCAAACACAGTAAGATAAGCAAAATGAGAAGACAGAAAAACACACAGCAGATGAAGGAGCAAGATAAAAACCCACCAGACCTAACAAATGAAGAGGAAATAGGCAGTCTACCTGAAAAATAATTTAGAATAATGATAGTAAAGATGATCCAAAATCTTGGAAATAGAATAGACAAAATGCAAGAAACAATTAACAAGGACCTAGAAGAACTAAACATGAAACAAGTGACGAAGAACAACACAATAAATGAAATTACAAATACTCCAGGAGGGATCAATAGCAGAATAACTGAGGCAGAAGAACGGATAAGTGACCTGGAAGATAAAATAGTGGGAATAACTACTGCAGAGCAGAATAAAGAAAAAAGAAGGAAAAGAACTGAGGACAGTTTCAGAGACCTCTGGGACAACATTAAACGCACCAACATTCAAATTATAGGGGTTCCAGAAGAAGAAGAGAAAAAGAAAGGGACTGAGAAGATATTTGAAGAGATTATAATTGAAAACTTCTCTAATATGGGAAAGGAAATAGTTAATCAAGTCCATGAAGCACAGAGAGTCCCATACAGGATAAATCAAAGGAGAAATATGCCAAGACACATATTAATCAAACTGTCAAAAATTAAATACAAAGAAAACATATTAAAAGCAGCAAGGGATAAACAACAAATAACACACAAGGGAATCCCCATAAGGTTAACAGCTGATCTTTCAGCAGAAACTCTGCAAGCCAGAAGGGACTGGCAGGACATATTTAAAGTAATGAAGGAGAAAAAGCTACAACCAAGATTACTCTACCAAGCAAGGATCTCATTCAGTTTTGATGGAGAAATTAAAACTTTTACAGACAAGCAAAAGCTCAGAGAGTTCACCACCCCCAAACCAGCTTTACAACCAATGCTAAAGGATCTTCTCTAGGCAAGAAACATAGGAGAAGGAAAAAACCTATAATAACAAACCCAACACAATTAAGGAAAGGGGAATAGGAACATACATATCCATAATTACCTTAAATGTAAATGGATTAAATGCTCCCACCATAAGACACAGACTGGCTGAATGGATACAAAAACAAGACCCATATATATGCTCTATACAAGAGACCCACTTCAGACCTAGAGACACATACAGACTGAAACTGAGGGGATGGGAAAAGATATTCCATGCAAATGGAAACCAAAAGAAAGCTGGAGTAGGAATTCTCATATCAGACAAAATAGACTTTAAAATAAAGACTATTAGAAGAGACAAAGAAGGACACTACATAATGATCAAGGGATCGATCCAAGAAGAAGATATAGCAATTGTAAATATTTATGCACCCAACATAGGAGCACCTCAATACATATGGCAAATATTAACAGCCATAAAAGGGGAAATCGACAGTAACACGTTCATAGTAGGGGACTTTAACACCCCACTTTCACCCATGGACAGATCATCCAAAATGAAAATAAATAAGGAAACACAAGCTTTAAATAATACCTTAAACAAGATGGACTTAATTGATATTTATAGGACATTCCATCCAAAAACAACAGAATACACATTTTTCTCAAGTGCTCATGGAGCATTGTCCAGGATAGGTCATACCTTGGGTCACAAATCAAGCCTTGGTAAATTTAATAAAATTGAAATTTATCAAGTATCTTTTCCGACCACTATGCTATGAGACTAGATATCAATTACAGGAAAAGATCTGTAAAAAATACAAACACATGGAGGCAAAACAATACACTACTTAATAACAAAGTGATCATTGAAGAAATCAAAGAGGAAATCAAAAAATACCTAGAAACAAATGACAATGGAGACACGACGACCAAAACCTATGGGATGCAGCAAAAGCAGTTCTAAGAGGGAAGTTTATAGCAATACAATCCTACCTTAAGAAACAGGAAACATCTCGAATAAACAACCTAACCTTGCACCTAAAGCAATTAGAGAAAGAAGAAGAAAAAAACCCCAAAGTTAGCAGAAGGAAAGAAATCATAAAGATCAGATCAGAAATAAATGAAAAAGAAATGAAGGAAATGATAGCAAAGATCAATAAAACTAAAAGCTGGTACTTTGAGAAGATAAACAAAATTGATAAACCATTAGCCAGACTCATCAAGAAAAAAAGGGAGAAAACTCAAATCAATAGAATTAGAAATGAAAAAGGAGAGATAACAACTGACACTGCAGAAATACAAAAGATCATGAGAGATTACAAGCAACTCTATGCCAATAAAATGGACAACCTGGAAGAAATGGACAAATTCTTAGAAATGCACAACGTGCCAAGACTGAATCAGGAAGAAATAGAAAATATGAACAGACCAATCACAAGCACTGAAATTGGAACTGTGATTAAAAATCTTCCAACAAACAAAAGCCCAGGACCAGATGGCTTCACAGGCGAATTCTATCAAACTTTTAGAGAAAAGCTAACAGCTATCCTTCTCAAGCTCTTCCAAAATATAGCAGAGGGAGGAACACTCCCAAACTCGTTCTACGAGGCCACCATCACCCTGATACCAAAACTAGACAAGGATATCACAAAGAAAGAAAACTACAGGCAATATCACTGATGAACATAGATGCAAAAATCCTCAACAAAATACTAGCAAACAGAATCCAACAGCACATTAAAAGGATCATACACTATGATCAAATGAGGTTTATTCCAGAAATGCAAGGATTCTTCAATATACGCAAATCAATTAATGTGATACACCATATTAAGAAATTGAAGGAGAAGAACCATATGGTCATCTCTCTCTCAGAGAGAGCTTTTGACAAAATTCAACACCCATTTATGATAAAAACCCTCCAGACAGTAGGCATAGAGGGAACTTTTTCAACATAATAAAGGCCATATATGACAAACCCACAGCCAACATTGTCCTCAATGGTGAAAAACTGAAACCATTTCCACTAAGATCAGGAACAAGACAAGGTTGCCCACTCTCACCACTCTTATTCAACATAGTTCTGGAAGTTTTAGCCACAGCAGTCAGAGAAGAAAAGGAAATAAAAGGAATCCAAATCGGAAAAGAAGAAGTAAAGCTGTCACTGTTTGCAGATGACACGATACTATACATAGAGAATCCTAAAGATGCTACCAGAAAACAACTGCAGCTAATCAATGAATTTGGTAAAGTAGCAGGATACAAAATTAATGCACAGAAATCTCTTGCATTCTTATACAGTAATGATGAAAAATCTGAAAGTGAAATCAAGAAAACACTCCCATTTACCGTTGTAACAAAAAGAATAAAATATCTAGGAATAAACCTACCTAAGGAGACAAAAGACCTGTGTGCAGGAAATTATAAGACACTGATGAAAGAAATTAAAAATGATACAAATAGATTGAGAGATATACCATGTTCTTGGATTGGGAGAATCAACATTGTGAAAATGACTCTACTACCCAAAGCAATCTACAGATACAATACAATCCCTATCAAACTACCACTGGCATTTTTCACAGAACTAGAACAAAAAATTTTACAATTTGTATGGAAACACAAAAGACCCCGAATAGCCAAAGCAATCTTAAGAATGAAAAACGGAGCTGGGGGAATCAGGCTCCCTGACTTCAGACTATACTACAAAGCTACAGTAAGCAAGACAGTATGGTACTGGTACAAAAACAGAAAGACAGATCAATGGAACAGGATAGAAAGCCCAGAGATAAACCCACGCACATATGGTCACCTTATCTTTGATAAAGGAGGCAGGAATGTACAGTGGAGAAAGGACATCCTCTTCAATAAGTGGTGCTGGGAAAACTGGACAGGTACATGTAAAAGTATGAGATTAGATCACTCCCTACTACCATACACAAAAGTAAGCTCAAAATGGATTAAAGACATAAATATAAGGCCAGAAACTATGAAACTCTTAGAGGAAAACATAGGCAGAACACTCTGTGACATAAATCACAGCAAGATCCTTTTTGACCCTCCTTTAGAGAAATGGAAATAAAAACAAAAATAAATGGGACCTAATGAAACTTAAAAGCTTTTGCACAGCAAAGGAAACCATAAACAAGACCAAAAGACAACCCTCAGAATGGGAGAAAATATTTGCAAATGAAGCAACTGACAAAGGATTAATCTCCAGAATTTACAAGCAGCTCATGCAGCTCAATAACAAAAAGCAAACAACCCAATTCAAAAATGGGCAGAAGAACTAAATAGACATTTCTCCAAAAAAGATATACACACTGCCAACAAACAGATGAAAGAATACTCAACATCATTAATCATTAGAGAAATGCAAATCAAAGCTACGATGAGATATCATCTCACACCAGTCAGAATGGCCATCATCAAAAAATCTAGAAACAATAGATGCTGGAGAGGGTGTGGAGAAAAGGGAACACTCTTGCACTGCTGTTGGGAGTGTGAATTGGTATAGCCTCTATGGAGAACAGTATGGATGTTCCTTAAAAAACTACAAATAGAGCTACTATATGACCCAGCAATCCCACTACTGGGCATATACCCTGAGAAAACCATAATTCAAAAAGAGTCATGTACCAAAATGTTCATTGCAGCTCTATTTACAATAGCCAGGAGATGGAGGCAACCTAAGTGTTCATCGGATGAATGGATAAAGGAGATGTGGCACATATATACGATGGAAATTTACTCAGCCATAAAAAGAAATGAAATTGAGCTATTTGTAATGAGGTGGATAGACCTAGAGTCTGTCATACAGAGTGAAGTAAGTCAGAAAGAGAAAGAGAAATACTGTATGCTAACACATATATATGGAATTTAAGAAAAAAAATGTCATGAAGAACCTAGGGGTAAGACGGGAATAAGGACACAGACCTACTGGAGAATGGACTTGAGGATATGGGGAGGGGGAAGGGTAAGCTGTGACAAAGTGAGAGAGTGGCGTGGAGATATACACGCTACCAAAGGTAAAATAGATAGCTAGTGGGAAGCAGCCGCATAGCACAGGGAGATCAGTTCGGTGCTTTGTGACCATCTATAGGGGTGGGATAGGGAGGGCTGGAGGGAGGGAGACGCAAGAGGGAAGAGATATGGGAACATATGTATATGTATAACTGATTCTCTTTGTTATAAAGCAGAAACTAACACACCATTGGAAAGCAATTATCCTCCAATAAAGTTGTAAAAAAAATAAAATAAAATAAAATAAAAAGAACCCTAAATGTTTCAAGAGATCAGATTCATACATTTATATCAATCTATTCTCATTGAGTAATTCACAGATCATAAAGTAGTAAGCGTTTTACAAAATCCTATCAGAATGTATGGACTGCTACACTGAGATGTAATAAACTGTCTGTATTTCTTAACCACAGACTCAAGGAGGAAAGCAGGACGAAGAGGTGGAGTAGTGTGGGGAATGGTGCTGGATGGTAGAGAAAGCTTCAGGTACTATGGCTGGCTGAGGAGCGAAGACTGGGGAGCTTGTGGAGACAGGTGGGTTTGTGGAAACAAATTCAACTCTACTTTCTTTTGGAGTGGGGAGTATGACACATATAGAAGACATCGTTTAATCTTAAAAAACAGGTTTTTTTTAAAAAAGTAATTTTATTTCTTTGTTGTGCAGGGCAGAATAAAATAAAGGCATGAGGGAGCAGGGCACAGATGAAGGTGTGACTCAGTTCTTCCCATTTTTTTAAAAAAACACAACCATGGGGAAGGATGAGTAGTTGGTTAAACCTGTCAGTTTTATTTAAGTTCTAGTAATAATGTTTTGTGAGAGTTAGAGATGATGCACTTTCAAAATTGATCTTCTTCATCCTGTACATAACAGCAACCAATGTTGGTATTACCTCTCAGTTTCCCAACGTTTACCATGAGGGGAAGATTGCTTGTCTTCCTATTTAAGTAACCTAATCCCAGCAGAGTGGCTGGTATCCCTGTGCCCCAAAGGAAAGGCCCTGAAAAGAGAAGGCATCCCGCCAGTTTCCTCCAGGATGAAGGTTCCATCCTTCCCTTTCTGTGATGTAGGTGCTTGGAAGCATCTATTTGGCTCCATGCTCCTAGGGGATGGGTATTAGTTTTGCTCAGTGTCACATAATTGTCAAATACTCAATGAGGGTGGTATTGCTGCTACTATGAAACCATCAAAAGTTTATGTGATAACAAAACAAATGTTAAATATTTTCTTTCCTATAATGAATGAGGGAAACTCATTTTTGATTCAGGTTTTAAATTGCTATTGCTTGGAAGGTACAGAAAAATGAAATAGATTAGAAAGATTTCAAAGTTTCAGGAAAAACTAAATTGTATTGATCTAAAAACAGATACTGGTTTAATTTTTAATTGCTTTTTAGCGATAATTGGTCAAGGTGACCCTCTCCCTGCCTTTTTTATTTTGCTATGGATACGTTTTTAAAGTTTTTATACAGAAAGCTTTTGTGAAATATTTCTTTTTCTTAAAGAATCTGTGGTTTCTGGTGTCTTAGTACTTTATGAGAGAAGGTTGATGATCTAAATTAAAGAATAGTTCCTTACCTTTTCTTTTTTAATACTATTTGGATTTGGAATGCCACAGATAAAATGAGCATTCTACCATTCTACCATTTAGTAAACAATTCTACCATTTAGTGACAATTTCATTTTAGATGAATAATCAATCAATAGTTCATGTTGCAGTTACTACCGGGAAAATGGATTTAATGGCCTGTTTCCAGGGCACATGATACTCTTGAAAGTATACAGATAAGGAGACTGTTGGGTTGGAATTGCCCCTTTAAAATGCTGCCTGTTTCTTTTAAAAATGTAAATGTAAATATAACTTATTTCTAGAGAAATTTATTTTCCTTATGAAGTGCTCTCCATGACAGTAGTGGAATGATCTCTCTTCCTCATAAAAGAAAGTTCAAAAACACATGTTGAGGATTGGAAATACCTTCTTGAGCCAGGGAAGATTTTTTTTCCATTGCTCCACTTTTTCTTATTTTACTTTCATATTTGCCAGTGATGTTTCAGGATCAGAATTTAACTTGGAATTGCGAAGCTGCAAGCTTAAATGGACTTTCCATTAATAAACAGGTTTAGACATTATTCTATTTTGAGAACAGTCTTTAATTTGGGCTTAAAATATAAAATTGACAGTTTGGAAAGATCTATAAAGTCAGGTGATTCTTTTCAGTTTTATTAAACCAAGATGGAGAGAGCAGGTATATGATAATGTTAGTGAACATGGTATAAAAACACTGGCTTTGCCAGTATTTCTTCAGTGCCGAGGTGGGAGCCACACTGATTGATGGCATTTCATCATTTCTTCTTGTCCCTGGCCTGTGATACACTGTGCTGCTCTCCATGTACACGTTTACATCAGGACCTCACACTGACCCCCACTTGGGAGGGCTCAGCAGTGCACCAAGTGAGGGCCAGGTCCTTGCTGTCTGTTCCAGAACTCACTGGGGAAAGATGAGAGTTACATGGCAACCTGCAGAGACAAACATGTTAACTTGCAATTTGGTTGCTCCAGGGTTTACATCTAATTGTCTTAGAAAGTTTTGTCCCCAGTACAGTTTGATTTGGAATGGAAGGTTGGGTTAAGTTATTACCTAAAATGTTCATTGTTGAGGCCATCTTTTATTACTAAATTATGTCAATCGAAAGATGATGTTTTTAACCTCTCAACTTTTATACGGATTTAAGGGGCAGATAATCTCATTCCCAAGTTATAATACTATTCCTTAGAACCAGAAACAGCAAGTAAAATATCTTTCCTGCTTCAAGTTGCCTTTTTATTTTCTAGGAGACTGGAAAATACAGTAATTCTAGCCAACAAAGGTGTCATCAGACTCAATTTTCTAGTATTAGTCTACTTGCCAAAACTTAGACCATGTCATACAGAACTCACAAGCCACCCAGGCCTGGAAACCTAACTCCTGTTTCAGCCATCAGTGGGGTGGGAAGTGCTTTTATGTTGATGGGTACATGGAATGTCTCTACCTTGCCTTTCCCCTTAATGTGCTTTCTTGTCCCTCCACATGTTTTGAGTTTCTGAAGGCTTGTAGCTCTGGCATCCTCTTCTGCCCCGGCTGTAGTGACCTGTGTGTACTCATGGTTACTATGTGAGCTCAGCATCTGTGCTTCAAAGTCATCACCTTCACAGAAAGCTTGTGTCTGCGGCTGTGCAGCACAGTGTCGGGTAGATGGGAGAGCGTTTGGGCTAAGTGGCTGCAAACAGAGGCTAAAAGTACATTCTGTTGTTAAAGTGGTGAGTAAAGATGTAGCAGATAAATAATGACATCTTTCCTCCTAGCCCCTAAACTGGACACTCTTCTAAAGATGAACACTAAAAAAAAATCAGCTGGTCTACATGTGAATATTATCATCAAATTTACATTCCCAAAGGAATTAAGTTTTTTGTAACAATATTGTGGTTCTCTTTGATATGCCTGTCTTTGAAGGTCTACTAGTTGTTTGAGGGTCCTACGTGATTCTGGAATTATTGAAAAATATGACCACAGGCAACCCTCATTGACCCATGGTAAAATTTTATACCTTCCTGACATGGGTTTGGAAAATGCAAAATAACTTCTATATTTGTCTAATCAAAACATAAAGGTAAATATAGGTGAATTTGCTTCATGAAAAGTCACCTGGTTATCTCAGGATTAATCCACTGTCTCATCTCATTTATTCCTGAGGATAAGAGAACATGCTCTTCTAAATCTCCAAATACCTTTTCTCCAAAGAGTTCCAGAATGGTGCAGAGTGGAAAATAAAGATTAGAATAAGTCATAAACATCGGCTAATTGGGGGCAAAAAGGGAAGAAGGGAAAGCAGGCTATGATAAACACACACTTTACAAACTTCCAGCCACTATTTGAACGAAGCTTCCCTACAGATGTTAGAATCACATTTTTATTACTGGATTATGATAACCAGGGGTTGGGGGCTTGGTCAAGGAGAATCTGGAAGGGATCAGGATCATGGTTTCCTGTCACTCATGATGATGAGAATCTGAAACACAGGTGGTGATGGGGGCAGAGGAAGGAGGTGGGGAGTAGGTTTAGAAAAGCTAGTAACTGAGCCGTGGATAATGGTTTCAGAATCAGGGTGAGCTGAGGTCAGCATACAAGCAAGACAAGGTATTTGGCAAATACCAAAGGCAGGTATTTCGGAATACCATTTACTGAGTGTGTTTGGGCTGAGTGCTTTATATGTATTATTTCTTTGCATTATTTTCATAACTGCCTTCAGCAGTATTTCCAACCCATTAATGATATTAAATTATTCAGCATTATAGCAATTCAAAATTGTAGGGCCTCACAAACAGCCCTTTACATACAAAATTTAACATGATGGCTTGGGAAAAAGAAGAAATGTCAACCTTTCTGAGTTGCCCCCTTTTAGGGACATTGCCCAATTAGAGATGCAACATTAATGTTGAACCAAAAGAAAGGCTGAGAAAATGCAGTTTTTGTTTTTTTAAGATAGTTTAAAAAATATTATAAAGTAATAAATACTTATTTGAAGAGAATTTTTAAAATACAGAAAAGTGTAAGGAAAACAAATCATCCCAGTTTCCCTCCAGATACAGCTATCGTGATTTTGATGTTTTCCCTGCTCGTCTTTTTTCCCACGTCTCTTAAGTAATTAGGATTACACTCCCCTTCCTCCTTTTAACCTAATATTATACAAAGAGCATTTTCATTACAAATTCTTTAATCACATAATTTTCAAAAACATTTCACCACAGAGATCAAACTGGTGGTGTGTAGCTGAGTCTGGCCCGTAGACATATTTTGTTTGGCCTTTGTGATGTTCATGAATATTTGAATTACTTGCCAGTATATTTTAAAATCAGGAGATTTCACGTCACCTAGCCTACTTCACTCGTCTAGGTGACCTGTCTGGCCACTTTCAGCACGTGCTTTGAGAGTTCTGGGATGGCTTTACCAAAACTTACATTAGCCATTCATTCACGTATTGTGATTACTTTTAGATTATTTCTGATTTTTAAAATTGTCAGAATGAATAATAGAAGGAATACCATTGTATTTTCTGTATTTCTAAATGTTTCTTTAAGAAAGATTTTTAGAACTAGATTTATTTCATTGAGGTTTCAAGGCTTTTCTTATCACATTTTCTTGGCAATCAAACCACAGAACCTTCTTTCCATTGACCAGTCTCCTCGTGTCTGTAAGCAGGGTCTTGGACTGACTGCATGGGCGTTCAGGCTGGGCCTGCTGCTGGCATGGAGGGGCTCTCCGTGGCCAGCATGAGAGCGTATCCAGGCCTGACTTTCCATTTACCTCTTTGCTAGGAGCTTGGTGCAAGTTAATTTGGCCAGGATGTCTTTAATCTGTTATTTTTTAAATCAGAGGTGAATTAGTACAAGTCAGTTTTGTGATATTGACTTACTTTTTACTTGAATATAAGATCATTGTGGTTTTTTTTAGTTATCTTTTTTTAAAAAGTTAATTAATTAATTAATTAATTAATTTATTTTTGGCTGCATTGAGTCTTCCTTGCTGCGCAGGGGCCTTCTCTAGCTGCAGTGAGTGGGGGCTGCTACCTTTTGCTGCGGTGCGCGGGCTTCTCATTGCGGTGGCCTCTCTTGTTGCAGAGCATGGGCTCTAGGCCCACAGGCTTCAGTAGCTGTGGTGCACGGGCCAAGCTGCTCTGTGGCATGTGGCATCCTCCTGAACCCGGGCTCGAACCAGTGTCCCCTGCATCTGCAGGCGGACTCTTAACCACTGCACCACCAGGGAAGTCCCAAGATCATTGTTAAAAAATGAATTTTTACTTCAGTTATTTAAAAATATTCTTAATTTTTTGTTCTGAATTACAGACTTTTGGGTGTTGAGTATATGGCCATACTTTAATGTTTAGAAAAATATGTTTTATTTGATAAAAGTTTGTATTGAACTAGGATTTATAAACACCCTATACCAAATGAGAAACCCATAATAATTATATATAAAATATCAGTATAGAGCGATGAGTAATATTCATTTGATCTTGATACTTTTATTAAAGGAGAAACTATGTTTATCTCTTCCCCTCAGTTCATCTCCATTACTTTAGATTATATCTCAAGACTCACCTTTCTTCAGAGATTTTCCCAACTCATTGCTTCAAGAATATTTTTAAAAGCAGCTATTTATTAAATACTTCTACACACTCAGCATATTGTTGTGGGAAAGGCAAAGATGTATGAAGCACAACCTTTGCCCTTAAAGAGTTGCAATCTAGTTGGGAAGACAGGGCACAAACGCAGAATAAAATCAAGTACAGGATTGGGTGGAGCAGACTACCTCTAGTGCTCAGGAGAGTCAGAGGAAGAAATAATTCATTGTGGGGTCAGTAGGCTGAACCGGCAGGTTAGTCCTGAACATGGCCCTAGATTGAATTTAGGTTCTAGTGGACATTGTGGGTGAGTAGTACAGGAGTAGCTGTTTAGGGCAGGTGAGGAGACTGGCCTACCTGGGCAGAGCATTTAGGCTGGGAAGCTGGAGGGGATACATTCAGATGGGTAGGAGGGGCGGTGGCTATAAGATGTGGAGCACCAGACAGAGCATTGTAAACTTACTCTGACAAACACTGGGAAGCCTTTGGAAGTAGAAAACATGCTGATGGCAGCACTTGGGGGACTCTTCTTTCCCTTTCCTGGGACTTTTCTTTCCCTTTCTATTAGAATAGAAAAGGAATAGAGGCAAGGAGGACAGTTAAATGGCTGTCGCCGTAGTCTAGGCATGATGTGAAGAGGGTAGGGATGTGGAATATTTCAGAAAAATGAATGCATTGAAGAAATTTTATATGGGCAAAGTTGCCAATATTTAAAGAATAGTTGGATATGGAGTAGAGGAAAAGGAAAAAAAGAAGTCAGATGACTAAAATTTCAAGTTCTAGGCACAAGGAGCATTATGGAGTCTTTAAGTAGGAACAGAAATGCTTAGACTGTATACTACTTTAGGCAGAAAGGGTTATATGTCCAGCTTTAGAAATGGTTTCAGCTTGTCCATCAGCCCATTCTTCTTTTGAGGTTTGGTTTGGTTTTGTTTATATTAGAATGCTAAGTGGCAAATTTAAAGGTGAGAAGAGAATAAATAGTAGGTTAACTGTTTAGTCTTGAAGGATATAAGGTTTTCTTCTAAGATTAATGAATTCTTTATGTTCCAGCCTCATCATGTTACCAAGACAAACATCATGAGTTTTGTTTTTTTTGTTGTTCCCATGTGAACCGGTTAGCTTTGCTCTGCTCTTCGGCAACAGACTTTGTTTCTAATTGTGAACTCACCAATTTCAAATTTATGCTGTTGAAATGGGGGAAATTGGGAGTTTAAGAGAATGAATAAATGCAAATTCATTTGCTTCCAAAACATGTATGTGAGCATCCATGCACCCACATGTGCACACGCACTATATGCATGTACACATACACACATACATACACAAATCCAGATCTATGCCTTACCTATAGTGGGTTAGTGTATTTTTTTAGAGCCTTGACCATATATATTTCTTTATTGACTTATTTACTCTTCAACGATAGATGTCAAAGAAGGAATAAGAAACACTCCTTAGAATGTGCATTCCTTAGAAATGAATAGAATAGTGTCTTAATGTTTAAAAGGTTGGGTTGGGTTGGGTTGTAGAGCATGGGATAGAGATAAACAGGTCTTCTTTTGCTGCAGACGTTACTCTGGGGAATTCTACCTCAAACATTATAACAAATGATTGCACACACTTAAAAGAAATTTTGAACTCCTTGGCAAAGAAATTAAGTAATAAGATTAATTCTTTTAATAAGCCTGTTGGAATCTATTTTTGAGGCTGTTCCTAGGTTATCAGATGAGTATAAAAGGGACATCAAGTATTTCTATTACCATCACCAGTTGTAAAAGGCAGAAAACAATGATTTCTTTCTTCACATTTGTGGGTGAGATGACCTCTTGGTTGGTCTATGTGAAAAAGCATCAACAAATAGTAATGGTAGCCAAGTTTCCCTGTGAGGGAATAGTGACTTCCCAGCCCATAAACATGGAATTGCCACATACCTGTCAGCAGCCTTGGCTTCGTATGATATATTCCTAAATCCCTCTCTGTAGGGGTTTGGATTCCAAAGGAATGGCAAGAGAAAGGGTGAGTTAAGGCACTTAGGGCCAAGAGAAACCAAGCAGTGAATTGATTCTTTAAAGTGCAACAAAGATACCAAATTGATTAAGACAAAGTTAAACACAGAGTATAAATGGTAAGAGAGGGGTTGGAAACTCCCAAACTGGGATAGAGTGGAGCAAGAGCAAGATTAAGGAACTAAACAAGGGGATACCAGGTTTATAGAGTAGGATCACCTGTGACTTGTTTTTATAGACTGCCGGCTGAATGCTGCATGGATAGTTTGGTTTGATTTAAAGGATAGAGTGGATGACACAGGATCTGGCAACTTAATTGGAATGATAAAGCTTTACACTGATTTGATTCTGGTCTCTTGTGCTGAAAGTAAGCTAATAGTAGATGTAGCAAAAAACTAAGACAGTATATTATAGTTTGTGTGGAACATTGTCAGCCAGATCTGGGAGAAGGTAGTTACCATAGCTGTTGAAAACTTCCATTGTTAAGTCAGTGGAACTTCTTCCAGTTGCTGAACATGGAGAGACGTTTTGAATAACTTAGTTGGCCAGGGTGTTCTCACAGTCCAGACCAGGATGTCCTTCGTCTTCTACATCATTCATTCATACTGGTACTTTCCTTGTGTGTGTGGTGATAAAAATAGAAATGAAAGTATCTGACCAATCCATGTATTACAAATGGCAAGAGCTATGAGGAAAGAGTGGGAAAAGCACTAGTTGGGGAATGGGGCTGGTTAGGACTTAACTTTCAGCCATGGATCAGCCACAAAATAACTAAGTGACCTTGGTCAAGTCACTTCTTTGGGTTTGAATTCCTCATGGAAAAAGGTAAGAAGGTTAAAAGATTGGCAACTCAATTAGATTGATTGGTACTCATACAACAGAGTTTATTGTCTCCTTACCTTTAAGTGTGTTTAAAAATGTAATAAAAAGTAAAAAAAGTTGGAACGCACATAAAAAAGACACAAATGTCATCCTGCCTCCTTCCCATCCAACTAAACTGTGGAGGTTGAACCAGATGATAAGGTCTCTTGTATTCTAAAGTCTGTGATTCATTTTCTAGTACTGCAAGATGGAGCCAGGATTGTTTCAAGCTGTTTTGAGTAGGAGTCTTATGCGATCAAAAATGTCTTCCATGGAATGATTTTTCCAAATCAATATTACATTCTTGATTATCCTTCCTTGGTCAATTTACATAGAAATGTATGTATATTTCATGGGCTATACTGAGTGGCCTGGCATGTTTTACAGTGATTTATAGTCTTTTCATATCAAAATCAATGTCAGGTCTGCAGATGTAGTTTGAAGGCAATATATTCATGTGAACACTTTCAAAATGAGCTAGAAACAACAGCCTTTTGGATAACTACGTAACTTCCCGTGAAAGACATCATTTATGGAAAGGTGATTCATGCTCAGTCTTTGTCAAAATTTAAATTTCTCCAGCAGTTTTTCTATCCACACCCAGCTTAAGATATGAGACAATTAACAATTGATTTGATCAGCTTGCAAAGGTGAGTTGGATAGTTTTTCTTACATAAAAATTTCCAGCAAAGGGCTGCACTTATATGGTAATGTTAGTGGTATCAGCGAGCAATTCTGTCCTTTGAGGTTTATATGTAAGTAGGGGTCATGGGTACTGAGTAAAAGACTCACAGTAGCCTCCATAGTAATAGAAGCAACAGAAAAGGCTTATTTTTAGAGAAAAGACCTACCAACGGCTTGATGATAGAATAAACAGTCAAGGCATGATGTTAGGATTATTTTGGAAATTCTTGCCTTCTGTGATAACCACAAAAGCTCCTTTGTCAATTTGTGTGCAGTTCTTTTTGGTATGGGACATTATTTATGAGCAGGGCTCCCTGACAGCTGGTATTTTGTGGCAAAGCTCAGTTCCAGCATTTTTAGATGGAATGTCAGTAGTAAGAAACAGAAATTTATATTCATACTAATATGCTAGCCCAGAAATTGAAGTTAAAAGTCTCTTGACATTTTGGAAATCGTCCTCCAGCAAAGATCTCCCAAGGAGAGCCTTTCTTGTTAGGTAATGATGACTTGGCAGTACCTGACTTTTATGAAAGGAGAATACGGTAGAAATAAAGTAGCAGCAGGAAGCCTGAAAACTAGTTTTGTTTTGACAGAATGAGTACAAGTTGCATAGTTATGGTTTTATATATCTCTTGCTTTCACTTGTATTTTGAAATATTGTATGGCTGCCTCTAAAATTTAAACTTTGATCTCCTCATCATTGGTCAGAGAACATGATGTAGAAAAAAGGCCAAAGAAGTCATACTCAGAAAATCCAAGTTCAAGTCTTGACTTCTTCATAGGCTGCATGATATTGGGGAAGATAATTTGTCCCTGGGAGCCTCAGTGTCCCCATCTGTTAGTTGGGAATCATGGTAAGACCAACCTCACAGGTATTAAATGAGATAATATTTATGAAAAATTATATCACAAAATGCAAAAACTATATAATAGTAATTATTGATTATATCATTAGCAAATCTGGAATCTTAGCAAGGTTTCTATAAAGCAATAGAATATTAAAGGGGCAAAGGGAATTTCTAAGTGAAGAATTCCTTAACTGGGAATGCTCTTCACAGATTGAGAAATATTTGTGTGTTCACTATAGTGTCTCGTATTTGTTGTTCTACTTGGGCATGGTCACACTCTGCAAGGATCTCAAGAAGAAAAATACAGAGTTGATGCATTAGGAATATATACTACTTTAGGGCCTCATTCTCACGGCTCATTTCCCCTCAGTCTTGCTTACCATCATTATTTGTTCATGGTATAACCAGTGTGATCCTCTGAGTACATACAATTGATATCCAGGTTCTGTTTCAACCAACCTCCCTCCTTCCCTCCCTCCCTCCCTCCTTCCCTTACTTTTTCTTTTTGAGAAGATTAAGTGAATTGAAGAAAAGGCTTGATCCAGGTAGGCTGACACCATTTCCTTCTTTTGTATGTTTGGAATTCTTCTGGAATATGTTGGGGAATTTGTTAACAGCTTCTATAGCTAGACTATTTCACTATTATGCACAGAGCAGCACTAATTACTAGTACTGTGTAATTGTTTCTCTCAAGGAAATACCTCTTATAAGGGGTCTCTTCCATCTGGAGGAGCCCTACTGTATAATCTCACCTCTGGTTTTAGCCATGTGAACAGCAAGAGCTTTGTAATCCCTTACAAAGAAAATGGCTGGTGATCTTAGCATCTTTGATATACACGTTTATGAAAAAATGTTGTAAAAGTTATCTTTATTGAGTGTGGTTTTATCACTGCTGGAGTGACTTCCACTTTACTTATGGACATTTATAAGTACTGTTCCAAATTCAGCTTTATGTTAGGCAGTCTGCTTGGCTATATTCAAGATCCCTCACTGCCAGGTGAAGGGCTGTGAAAATTCTTGACATTATTTTGGTGACTGTAAAGAACATACCTCTGTCAGGGCGGTCTTTCCTTCCTCTTTTAAACTTCCTTGCATATGTAAGCAGAGCACTGTATGACCTTGCTCAGTGTGACGGAGGGTTGGTGTTTCTTAAATGATATTCAGATACCCTGTGTTCTGCTCACCCTGCTGGCTTTTGCAGGCAGCATTTATGTTAGGTCTTTCCCCCTTACTTTCTATGAGGTGTAATGATTGTGCAGGCCTTTCCTTTGGTCATTACAATTGTCAAATTGGTTTCGCCAAGTGGCCCTGACTAATGAACTCTGTGTACAAGATACTCTCTTAACCATGTTATCTAGGAAAGCCTTCTCATTTTGCAAAATTACTCTGAACCCATGCAACCCTAAACTCATGGCACGGAGGAACAGAAACACAAAACTATTGAGCCTACTAACGATTCACCACATATATCACGGTAATAATAAGTAATAAACATCAACAGAGTCAATAGGTACTAGGGCGGTTACCATTTTGTCTCACATTTCCTAACTTATTCTTTCAATAATTGTCAGAAAAGCATATAAAAGTTTTTTTGATTATCACTGGCCAAATGTAACAAACTATATATAGATACACATGTGGGTGTAGATGATTCCTCAGTAAGGACATAAATGACAAAGAATTACAACAAATGACACAAAGAATTAGAAAGTTATATGGAGATCTAGACAGACACTGTCTTAGGAAAAGTGTTTTTTTTTTTTTCTCATCTCCTCACCAAAAACCTCATACACAGTTTATAGAAAAAGAATGGGCTTCAAGAATATCATAAGGAAATAACAGATTATTGCTGAGGAAATTAATCCTGATGGAAAATATATACTTTCTTGTTTTTGCAGTTTGGGTAGGTTCTGTGCTCTGGGTACTGCACGTACTGTTTGAAGCAGAAGGAAATTGTTGTTCTGAAGTTTAAAAAGTCAGATTTAGTCATGTGCAGGGGGGGAGTTGAGTGCTCCCAGAGCCTCATGTCTCTGGAAGACGTGAAAGAACAAGAGATTTTGCCAAGATTGACTTTGCTTTTAGACTTTCCTTCACCGCATTCCAGGGCAGAGAGCGTGTAGTGTTGGAAGCGACCCACTGGCAGGATGTTTAGGATCACATGGCAATGTGTTGTGGGTGAACAGGACTGGCAGTTCACGGACTGCTTTTATTTATATCCCATTGTGAGTTTTTAGGTGGTTTGGAGAGTTTTGGTTCTTTCAGGACAGGTTTTATTCAGAGTATAAAGTATTAAAACTTTTCTCCTGCAACGAATGATAGTTGAAATACTTTCTCTAATTGCCTAAGCTACTCCATGGCTATAATTTAAGCACATTTGGAAGCTGTGTTATTTCTGTCGTGCCATCAGGTTACTGTTTACTGTTACAGCTCATCAAGTTTTTATTGAGTAACTAAAGGAAAATTAATATTTTGGTAAGTACTTGGACAAAGATATTAAGGGTTAATAAGTCTGGGGTTCAGAAAGATACCTCAGTTTTATCCAGGGGAGAGCTTAGGCACTAGAAGAATCAGAGTTGGTAATTACGCAAACATGCTTTTCTGATAAATGAGCAGATGTTGTTAATTTTGACATACCACGGCTGGACTGCAGTATTATGCCTCTTCCATGGGTATGAATTGAACTACTGGAAAGTAGTTCATCTGGAAAATGTGGCTGTGGAGAATGTGCAGGAGAACTCACAGAGCCATGGCCTGGGAGCCTAGGAGGGCAGGTCACATGCTGGGAACCAGGAACTTACCCAAACTTGATACTGTGCATTTAGAATACTGTATTCACCCAGAAACTTAAGGTCCACTGAGTGATGTTTCCAGTATAATCACAAGAATTCTAAAACTTCCAGGACTAAGTATTAGCTAGGCCCTTTCCTGGAGGAATTGACATACAGGTAGAGAAGGAGCCACGAGCCAGATCAGGCCTAGCCCTGAGTATCGTCATTCAGCAGGTGTTTATGGAATGCCAGCTCTATGCCAGGTGCTGGGCGAGGTGCACGGGGAACAAAGACAGATGAGCCATAGTCTGACCTTGGGGCACTCACACACTAGGTGGGTGATGGATATGTTTATAACTAATGATGAGAAACTGAGCAACCCTGCAATAAGGTTATGAATGAAGTGCTGTAGGGCACAGGAGAGAGAAATTGAAGTGCTAGTTAACAACGGTGAAGAATTGTTGCATTGGAACGGTCCTTACCGGTTATCTAGTTCTACCCAATGCAGGATTCTCACCGCTTCTTCCCTGGCAGATGGTCATTTAGCCTGTGCTCAAACCCCCCTCTAGAGGCAGCTCATTGCATTTTCAGGCATCTCTGTTTAATTGATTCAAACCAATATTATGTGAACACTTACCAGGCATTGTGCTGAGTCTGTTGTACCTGTTATCTCATTTAATCCTTACCCAGGAGTAGGTACTTCTAATACCCCTCTTTTCAGATGAACAACTGAGGCTCATAGAAGTTAACCAGTTTGTCCAAGTTTATATGTTCAGCAGTGTCTGGAACAAGGTCTTAAATCTATTGCCTGACTTCAAATCTGTGTTCTTGATCTACCTGATACTCTCATAGGTTCCTATTCTTTCACTTGCTGAGAAAAAGATCAAGTGTAATTTCTCTTCCTTGTGACAGCTCTTCAAATATTTCCAGAGAACGTGTATGTGTCCCTTCCCCCCACATCCAACTCTTTTCCCGTCATTCTAAGTTCTTTCAAATGTTCCCCCAAAGACATGCTTTTCAGACCTTCCACCATCCTGGTCACCTCCGGGGGCTCTCCTGTGTGTTGATGGCTTTCCTAAGATGGAGTTTGCAGCATCACCGCAGCATTCCTGCAGCAGTAGAAGAAGTAGAAGTAGCAGAAGTAGCCTGTCTCCCGTTGAGGAAGATAGGCATGACATCTCTTTACCTGAGATGTATTCATATTAGCAGCAGCTGCATCACTTTTATGGCTCAGGCTTCGTTTGTTGTCCATAAAATTCATAGGTCTATTTTTCTCCCCCCTTTTTGGCCTTTATTACATTTATTTATAACCATGCCTCATTTGCAGCTTTTTTTTTTTTTGTATTGTGCTCAGGTCACATGATGATCTGAAAAGAGATACAGCCAGAAATATTTCGTCTTCACATAGGTAGAAGCTGGGTAGGTACACTCCAAAGAGGCAGTGGCCAAGCAGTTTGCAAGGGCTTTCCTTCACCCCCTCGAGCCCCGTGAGTTTTTCTCACATACAAGAGGGCATCCAGTCGACTCCTGATGAGAGCCTGGGTCATTGTGCTCTTCAGGGAGGAGAGGATATGTTCTCCCCAGGCACATGGCTCAGGCTCTTCATCTTGTCCCATGGGATCTTGTCTTCTTGAGCTCCTTGAGAATAGGGAAGCTGGAGGATGAGGGAGTGTGCTCTTCTGGCAGGAAGAACTTGGCTAAGTGTTCTAAAAGACCTAGTCCAAATACTAGTTTAGAAAGATCACTTAAACATTCATTAGAGGCTTAATTGGTGGCCTCGGTCATCTTAATGTTCATTAGTGGTTTGTATAAATGTTTTAGTGGTAATTAATATTTGAAAACCTGGATATCTAGTCTTTTAAAAGTTGCGGGGCCTCTGGTAATCCTGAAGTGCCACTGACAGGTTTAGATAATTTAGAAAATTATTAGATTTTTCAAGGTGAACTAGATTTTAAATAAACTCTAGGTGCGTTTGATAATATTTCAAAAACTTTTTTACGGTTACTTGAAACTGAGTGGATTTAAGCATGAAAGTGTGTATTAGGAGCACAACAACAAAAAAGCCATGTAATAGTGAAGTGGCAATTTTTTTACACTGATTAAAATTCAAGGAATATAGTTCATTTTTCCAGGGCTTTCCCTAGTAGAAATAATCACCATGGAAAATGACTGTATTTCATATCAAATGTTATGCTCTGCATTCATAAGTTATTTAATCAAGCATAGAAAAACCATCTTTATGAAGCAGATTTTGATGCTCATGTTTAATATTTTGAAAAATGACCTTAATAAGTTGTTTGAAAGTATTTTAGAGGGGAGCTTTCAATCTGAATTCTGAAAGAACAGCTCTTATGTTTATTCTTGCATTTCTTTATTGGAATAATCTGTTCTAGATCAGTGATTCTCAAAGTGTAGTCCCTGGACCAGCAACATTAGTACCACCTACGAACATGTCAGAAATGCAGATTCTCAGATTCCCCCATCCCCGACCTGCTGAATAGGAAACTAGGAGAGTGGATCACACACTGTGTGTTTTAACAAGCCCTCTAGCTAATTCTGGTGCTTGCTAAGTTTGAGAACCACTGATCCAGATTGTTTCAAGCTTTGTAGAATTATTCAATATTCCATGTGGTGGCCAAATTCTGTTAGAATGGAATGAGGAGAAGCCTCTACTTCTACTGCAGTTATTACAAGTGGTCAGAGAACTTGGTCCATATAAGAGATGTGTGCATGGCAAGGAGAAATCTCACTGCTGTTTTCTTCCCTCACTCATATAAAAGAATGAATTATTTTCTTTTTCTTTAGGAAATCAAACTAGATTTCCTGGAATGCCTAGGACTTATCCTGATGGAAAAATGCTTAACTCGGTAGTTCAGTCAAACTCTCTGCCCTAAAATAAAGAGAAATACCCCAAGAAAAGACCCCCGAAGATGAGGAAGTTCTTACCCTTGAAGGGCTGCATGAAACAGCTTAGTGACCTAAGTCTGTGTAGCTGGATAGAGCTGGGAGAACTTTTATTTCATTGCCCTATAAAGGAATATTCTGCTCAGATAGTTAAGGTTTTTCTCTGATCTTAAAGACCTCCAAAGACAAAGATAGTCACAATTAATTATCGTTTTGTTATTAAATTTGAAGTTAATAGCCATAAATGTCAGAAAATGCATTTTTACATTTCCTATGTAAGTAATGTTAGGGTCACACGGCAGTTCAAATATTGCCTAAAATCATCTTTCACAGTTGGCAGTTCTGACACATCAGTTGTCAAATTCTGTCGTTCCAGGCTTGGGAGCAGATAACCCTCCAGGGCTTATGAAGAGGGAGAAGTGACCCTTCCCAAATCAGTATAGACCCCTCTCGTCCCAACCCAAATCTCTTTAATCTGAATAGTGGGAAAGAGGAAATGCTTGGAGTTGGGTCACTAGCCTGTGTATGTGTGTGTGTGTGTGTATGTGTATGTGTAAGGAGGTGGTGCTTCCTCTCTAAAGCTAGTGGGAGTCACTCATAAAGCCTGCACATATTCATGACGGAGTAAAATGAGTAAAGTGAAATGATTTCATATTTAACCCACTGTCTCCAGACTATTCAGCAAACAATTTTAAAAGGTTTAAACTTTTTAAAAATATGTAAGTTTTATTGGATTTTTAAATTTTATATAGTTGATTTACAATATTATATAATTTCAGGTATACAATGTAGTGATTCAATATTTTTACATGTTATATTCTGTTTAAAGTTATAAAATATTGGCTATCTTACATGTACTATACAATATATTCTTGTAGCTTATTTATTTTATACATAGTAGTTTGTACCTCTTAATCCCCCAGCCCTATCTTGCCCCTCTCCCCTTCCCTCTCACCATTGGTAAT
This sequence comes from Aethalodelphis obliquidens, assembly GCF_003676395.1. Classification (NCBI taxonomy): domain Eukaryota; kingdom Metazoa; phylum Chordata; class Mammalia; order Artiodactyla; family Delphinidae; genus Aethalodelphis; species Aethalodelphis obliquidens. The sequence continues at coordinate 48,598,455 of NW_020837945.1, read as the reverse complement.
AACTAGTTCTCTATATCTGTGAGTTTGTTTCTGTTTTATTAAATTCATTTGTTTGTTTCAATTTTAGATTTCACATATAAGTGATAACATACAGTGTTTGTCTTTCTGTGACTTATTTCACTAAGCATAATACCCTCCTGGTCCATCCATGTTGTTGCAAATGGCAAAATTTCATTCTTTTTTATGGCTGAGTAGTATTCCATTGTATGTATATACGTTACTTTTTCTTTATCCAATCATCTGTTGATGGACACTTAAGTTGCTTCCATATCTTGGCAATTGTAAATAATGCTACTATGAACATTGGGGTGCATGTATGTTTTCAAATTAGTGTTTTTATTTTCTTTGGATAGATACCTGGAAGTGGAGTTGCCAGATCATATGGTAGTTCTATTTTTAGTTTTCTGAGAAATCTCCATACTGTTTTTTTATAGTGGCTATACCAAGTTACATTCCCACCAGTAGTGTACTGGGGTTCCCTTTTCTCCACATCTTTGCCAGCATTTGCTATTTGTGTTCTTTTGATGATAGCCATTCTGACATCTGTGAGGTAATATCTCATTGTGGTTTTAATTTGCATTTCCCTGATGATTAACAATGCTGAACATCTTTTCATGTACCTGTTGGCCATCTGTATGTCTTATGTGGAAGAATGTCTATTCAGGTCTTCTGCCCATTTTTGAAAATTTTTTTTGATATTGAGTTGGATAAGCTGTTTATATATTTTGGGTATTAATCCCTAATTGGTCATATCATTTGCAAATATTTTCTCCCATGCAGTATGTTTTCTTTTCATTTTGTTGATGGTTTCCTTTGCTGTGCAAAAGTTTTAAGTTTAATTAGGTCCCATTTATTTATTTTTGCTTCTGTTTCCTTTGCCCGAGGAGACAGATTTTTAAAAATTTCTACGAAATTTATGTCAAAAAGTATTCTGCCTGTGTTCTCTTGTAGGATATTTATGGTTTTAGGTCTTATTACATTTAGGTCTCTAATCCCTTTTGGGTTTATTTTTGTATATGGTATGAGAAAATATAATCTCATTCTTTTACATGTAGCTGCTCAGTTTCCCCAGTACCACTTACTGAAGAAGCTGTCTTTTCTCTATTGTATATTCTTGCCTCCTTTGTCATAGATTAATTGACCATAAGTTTGTGGGTTTATTTCTGGGCTCTTTATTCTATTCTGTTGATCTATATGTCTGTTTTTGTGCGAGTACCATACTGTTTTGATTACTGTAGCTTTGTAGTTAAGTTTGAAGTCAGGGAGCATGATAACCTCCAGCTTTGTTCTTTTTTCTCAAGATTGCTTTGGCATACACTACCAGATATAAAATGGATGGCTAGTGGGAAGCAGCTGCATAGCACAGGGAGATCAGCTCAAAGCTTTGTGATGACCTAGAGGGGTGGGATAGGGAGCGTGGGAGGGAGGCTCAAGAGGGAAGGGATATGGGAATATATGTATACATATAGCTGATTCACTTTGTTGTACAGCAGAAACTAACATAACATTGTAAAGCAATTATACTCCAATAAAGATATTTAAAAAAAAAGATTGCTTTGGCTATTTGGGGTCTTTTTGGTTCCATATAAATTTTAGAATTATTTGTTCTAGTTCTGTAAAAAATGTCCTGGGTATTTTGATAGGGATTGCATTACATCTTTAGATTGCTTTGGGTAGTATAGAAAGTTTAACAATATTAATTTTTTCCAACCCATGAACATGGGATATCTTTTCATTTCTTTGTGTCATCTTCAATTTACTTCATCATTGTTTAATAGTTTTCAGAGTAAAGATCTTTCACCTCCTTGGTTGTTTATTCCTAAGTATTTTATGCTTTTTGATGCAATTTTAAATGGGATTTTTTTTCTCTTTGTGAAAGTTCATTATTAGTGTATAGAAAAGTAACAGATTTCTGTATATTAATCTTGTATCCTGCAACTTTACCAGATTCACTTATTTCTAATAGTTTTTTTTTTTTGGTAGAGACTTTAAGGTTTCTTGTATATAGTATCATGTCATCTACAAATATTAACAGTTTTACTTGTCCCCCTCCAATTTGGATGCCTTTTATTTCTTTTTCTTGTCTGATTGCTGTGACTGGGACTTCCAATACTATGTTAAATAGAAATAGCAAGTGTGGGTATCATTGTCTTGTTTTTGAATTTAAGGGAAAGGCTTTCAGCTTTTCACCATTGAGTATGATGCTAGCTGGGTTTGTCATAAATGGCCTTTATTATTTTGAGATATGTTCCCTCTGTACCCACTTTGATGAGGGTTTTTTTTTTTTTATTATCATGAATGGATGTTGAATTTTGTCAAATGTTTTTTCTGTGTCTATTGAGATGATCATATGATTTTTACCTTTCCTTTTGTTACTGTGGTCTATCGCATTGATTGATTTGAAGATATAGAACCATTCTTGCATCCCTGGAATAAATTAAAGGGCTTAAACTTTTAAAGTACAGGTACGCTGTCAAATGATACTCAGATGGATTTTTAAGAACTGAATTATCACTGTATTACCTAAGGATTATGCTTGTCCTAAACATCATATGCATTTTTAACTGAAGGGTTATTACTCGTGATTACATGTATAAGTTGTAGTCATATAGTAAAATAACTGTACATTTTATAATAACTGATTAAGATTTATTGTTTTTTTCTATCATGGAGCTTCTAAGAACTTTTTTTTCCTTTCCTATTTTTAGCTGCTATGACATTTTAGATACTGTAAAATGTAGGATTTTCCTGCTATCTGGGATAGTGTCTAGCCAAGTTGACCATTCTTATTCTGTTAGAAAATTCTTCCTTTTACTGAGCTGAGGCAATTCTTCTTATACACCATCTCCAGGGTAATGGGAGTCTATAATTATGAGAGGCTCATAATGAGTCTTTGGCTCTCTGTGGAGGTAGAGAGAAGAAAATATTATTTCCATTTCATAGCCAAGGGAACATACATAGACAAAAGCACCACAAAAGTGTGGACAAGATTTAAATTGTAAAGTAAAGATTTTGATTTCCATAGTAAAAGTGGACCAGGGTTTCCAAATCAGTGTCTCCTAAAGCCATCACTTTTATTTGGCTAAACTGAGAGAAAGACAAAATGTGTTTTTTAGACCAGTGCTATCCAGTAGAAATATATTGTGGGCTATACATGTACTTTTAGGTGTTCTAGCAATCACATTAAAAACGTAAAAAGAGGGCTTCCCTGGTGGCGCAGTGGTTGAGAGTCCGCCTGCCGATGCAGGGGACACGGGTTCGTGCCCCGGTCTGGGAGGATCCCACATGCCGCGAAGCGGCTGGGCCCGTGAGCCATGGCCACTGAGCCTACGTGTCCGGAGCCTGGGCTCCGCAATGGGAGAGGCCACAACAGTGAGAGGCCTGCGTACCGCAAAAAACAAAACAAAAAAAGTTAAAAGAAACAGGTGCCATTAATTTTAATAATGTATTTTACTTAACTGAAGGTACACAGGATAGTATGATTTCACCATATAATCATTATAAAGAATGAATGGAATACTGTACATCCTTTTTTTTTGTACTAAGTCTTCAAAATCATAGCATACCTCAGTTCGAACTTGTCACATTTTAGATGCTCAATAGCCACTTGTGGCTACTGGCTACCATATTAAACAGCACAGCTCCGGAATCTTCCTTTTCTACCCTTGCTGGCTGCTCCAACTCCCTTTCCCACCCAAAATACAAAATGTATTTGCAGATGTTGAGTTCCCTGTCTCTGGAAGTGTTTGAGCAGAGGCTGGGTAACCAATGCTTGGTGGGAATATTGTGAATAAAGACCATCAGGTGGATTTTTGGACAAGAAAAGCCTTAAAATCCCTTGCAACTCCAATGTTCTGTGATACTGTGATACTGAGAAATGAGTCATGGAATTATGAGTTTGGAAAGAACTTCCTTCCATATTAGCCGTGCCATTTTCTGTCATTATCTCCTGATTTGTTATTTACCTCTTCTCTACTTCTAATATGGATAAAATGATCATTTGTAGAGTACTGTATAGTTTATAAACCACTCTCATAAACGCTAATGGTTAATTCATTTATTTCTCCACCGATTCAGTAATGGTGTATTGAGTCCCTACAATGTATTAGTCTCTGTGCCGGAGCTGGAATGCATTAACTGCAGTGTGTGGAAGAGCATGACCCTGGTGCTCAGAGTATTCAAGCTATCCTGTTCCTACCATTCCTTATCCCTGGTTTCTGCAATCTGTTTCCTCCTTATTTGGCTTGAGTCACTAGGAACCACAAATGTGCTGATATGAACATAGCGGTCTGACTTTGTTTTCTGATATGAAATGTGAATCCCTCCCCAAAGGATAGTTTTCAGTGATGAGAAAACTGCAGGTGGGTTCTCTGCTCCTCTGGTGTGATTAAGCCATTAGAAATAAGGTATCTTTTTTTTTTTCAGCATTAGAGAGAAGTAGAATCTGCTGTCATTTAGCTACATGTCACCTGGAATTGTAATTTCCATTAAAAACTCCTTTGCTGTCAGCCAACTGCCAGGTAGACACTTAATCTCCTTTGACTCTATGCTGCACTTTTTTGTGCCCTATCCAAAAATTGTGAAAGAATTAAAGCTGCTTCTGAGCCATGGTTTATCAATTATGATGCTCCTGCTTTAGAGAAAGAAAAAAATACAGAAACTTCTGGTGTCAGAAAAACTGGCTCTTGTCCTGATAGTAAAAAATCAGGATTTAAGACCAAGGAAAACCATTTATGGAAGTATTTTAGGGATTTGGTTATAATTCTGCCTAGTAAGTTTGAAAATTCTCCATCTCACTCTTGTTTCGTTCTTTAATTGTCCTAGAGTATTTTATAAATTCAGTTTCTAAATTCTACTGTACCCAACTTTACTGGAATGTCTTCTAACAGTTTCATGTTACCACCAGAGAGCAGCAGAGATTTATAGGTAGTTAATGAGTACCCTAAATACCAAAAAACACAGAAGCTTGGCCACTTGATTTGATCTCATTAATTAAATGGCTAGGAGGAAAAAGAGGCAGCTGATTCATAACCAGAACTTTCACTCATTGGCTTGTCTCCCCACCCTTTCACACTTACTTTCTCTGAGGTATGTGTATAAGTGTGTGATTTTAATAATTTATGACATTGGTTGGGGAGAGTTTTTTGTCTTTTCTAGACGCTTTGGGGATATGGGTCAAAATGCAACTCTTATTCCACACTCACACATGCATAGACTGAACAATGAATCTGAAGGCAGTGAATCCAGAGATGTAGGAAGTGCAGTGCTGTTCCTCTAGAGCAGGAGGGGTCATCAAACTACTGCCCACAGGGCAAATCCAGCCCAGTGCCTCTTGTTGTAAATAAAATTTTATTGGAACACAGGCACATTTGTTTATGTTTTGTCTTTGGTGGCTTTCATGCGACAGTGGCAGACTTGAGTGACCATAGTAGAACATATGGCCAACAAAGCCTAAATTAGTTACTATCTTGCCCTTTACAGAAAAAGTTTCCTAACCTTACTCTACACCATATTTGCATTTTAAATTTAAATTATGGAAAATATGGAGAAGCTGAAGGAGTCGTGGATTGGGACTTTCAACAACTATTTTTCTATTCCTAATTCTTCTACCTGGGTGGGTCTTTCACCATTTCTAGCCCTGGAGTCCTCATCTGCAAGTAGGGGTGGGAGTGGGGGGAGGTTGAACTTGGTAGCATCTAAGATCCTTTCCAGATCCAGAGTTCTATGACTTTTTTGATTGCCTTTGTTCTTACATGAATATGCTATATAGTGAACAAGTTGTTTTAATTTTTAAGTTTTTTTAATGAACAGTTATTTCTTTTTTTTTAAAGAATCATTGTTATTTTATTTACTTTATTTATTTTGGCTGCGCCAGGTCTTAGTTGCAGCACCCAGGATCTTTTAGTTGCAGCATATGGGAATGTTTTAGTTGCAGCATGTGGACTCTTAGTTGCGGCATGTGGACTTCTTAGTTGCGGCATGCATGCGGGATCTGGTTCCCCAACCAGGGATTGAACCCAGGCCCCCTGCGTTGGGAGCATGGAAGGGGAAGTCCCATGAACAAGTTGTTTTATGGGGGCATCATTTTGCTTGGTCTATGTTCCCCAGGCTCCACTTTTAATCCCACAGGATTTGTCAGATGACTGGGCCACTTTGCACTATACATCAGGGAAGTCTGGCGCCACACTTACATATCCTTAGAAATTATGTTAATGTCATTTAAGAGAAAAAGGGAAAGCATAAGGTCAGTGCTTAGTTTCCTAACTCTAGCTAAGCAGGACTATATTTTTCTTGTTTTGAAGTCTCCATTTTGACTACATTCCTATACCTGCCTTTTTTGACAAGCTCCTTTTTTTTTTTTGCAGTAGAGTTATTAAATGTTGTACTAAATATTAACTCAGCAGTGTCTACAATTTTGCCTTTTAACATCTTGTTGGAATGTCTGGTAATCTGAAGCAGTACTGATTTCCAAAATGTAAATATGAAGAGAAGCATGTGAAGTAAAAATTTAATACTATAGACAGTTTGATTCCACATTTTAGTTTATTATTCTGTTTTTGATTGATTTATTGATTCATTAATCTAACAAAGATCCACTTAGTAACCTATTTAGTGTTGGGAATATAGCAATGATAAAGCAGATGATTAAGGAGAAGATGCTCACTGTGAAAACTTTGGAAAACAGAGCAAAGTGTAAAATAGAACCTAATTCAGTTTAAGTATTTGTACCCGTGCATTCTTTTTTCAAAATGTAAATATTTATGTAGCTAACATGCTTCAGTATCAAGCCTAGTGTTTGTGTTTCTTGATTTATTTACTGTTAATCTGTAGAATATTTATTAGCAAGATGCCTTTTTAGGCATTTGAAAATCACTGTTTAGTTTTTTATGCCCCACATTTCTGATGTCTAAGAGGTTTTACAGTACAATTATTTATAAATGTGTTATTGCCTATATCATCTGAAGGGTCTTTAAGTCTGTGTTGGTAAGATGCTACTCAAATTCTCTGTCAAAGAGAGAGGGAGCTTACTTTAAGAGGTAGACATTATCATCTAACCATGTGATCCTTCATATGTGGATTTGAAGCTGTTGACACCCTTAGCCACTCAAATCCTTTTTGGAACAATTGGCTGGATGAGTCACCTACAGGAACACTCCTTTCCTAGTTCTTTACACGCTCAGAGATGTGTGTGGAAGATTTGGAGTTGAAATAGCTGAGTTTAAATCTCTGCTCTGCTACTTCCTAACTGGGTAATTTTGGCTGAATCACTTAACTCTCTCTCCTTTGTCCTCATCTATAGAGTAGAGGTGAAATACCAACCCTGCCTATCTCACAGGGTTGCTGTGTAGGCAAAAAGACAATGTGAGGGTTTAAATAAAAGCATGCTATTAAACCCAAATAACCAATGCTTAGGCTGGGGTTAAAATGAAGCCCAACAGTCAGCATGTTACCACAGATCATAAGGACGGATAATTGACTTTGGAGCCTTCAGACCAATTTAGTCAGTTGGACTGATTAGCTTTGCCAGTTGAAGTTTACAAATTCACTAAAATGGACTATCGAGTTCTTCCATTAGTCAAACCAACAAATACATGTTTGGTATTAACTACGTGCATGCCACTGGGCTTGTGTTGTGGAAGATATAAAGAAGCTCTCTGCCTATAAGAGCTTACTATTTAGAAGGTAAGGATGTCAATCAAGTATACAGAAAACAAAAATCACTTTAAGGGCTCCCCTGGTGGCGCAGTGGTTGAGAGTCCTCCTGCCGATGCAGGGGACGTGGGTTCGTGCCCTGGTCTGGGAAGATCCCACATGCCGCGGAGCGGCTGGACCCGTGGGCCATGGCTGCTGAGCCTGCGCGTCCGGAGCCTGTGCTCCGCAACGAGAGAGGCCACAACAGTGAGAGGCCTGCGTACCGCAAAAAAACAAACAAAAAAAGAAAAGAAATCACTTTAAGTTTTCAACAGAGGGGTTTATTTATTTCTTTTTACTTTGAAACAACCATAAACTTTCATGAGCTTGTCACTTTTGAAGATTCTAGGCCATTTACTTTGTAGAATATCTCTCAATTTGGCTTTGATGTTTCCTCATGATTAGATTCAGGTTACATAGGAGTGATGAGTGATGCTGTGTTCTCAATGCATCCCATCAGGTGGCACACATTTTTGGTTTGTCCTGTTATTGATCATGTTCCCTTTGATCACTTTCTTGTAGTCTGTCAGACTTCTCTACCATAAAGCTAATCTTTCCCCCTTTATAGCTACTATTTGAAGAGATAGTTTACTTTGAGACTATGTGAATATCCTGTTCCTCATCAAACTTTAATTAATCCATTCATATCAGTACAAAATCTTGTTTTCATAATTTGTTTAATGAATTATAATGTTACTATCATTATCTTGATGTTCAAATTGTCCCTATTTTGTCCAGAGGGAACCACTTCATTCTGGCTTCTGTGTCCTTTTGACATGTCCCCTTTATTATTTGAGTATTTTCTTACATTCTGATCCCAAAAGATGTTCCAGGCTCGTCTTAATCTTTCCCTACCACAGCGCTGGAGAATGACTTACAGAGATAAAGACCTGGCTCTGAGTGTGCTCATTGCCTTTGAGGTATTGCTGCTTTCAGATTCTAACAGAGGAGATTTAATTCAGGGAATAGATTAAACTGCTGATGGGGAAGCTGGAGGCAAATAGGGGTCAGTAAGGCAACCCAGAGAAACCACTAACGCCCTTAGGCTAGAGGGCCAAAAGGGGGATGTAGTATGCTCAGGAGGTCAGGTCATCTGGAAGAAGTTTGAGAAGTACTGGACTGTCTAGAGGGAACCTGAGCCATGGAGGATGTGCAGCTGCTACAAGAGAAGCCGCGTGAGGAGGAGAGGTTTTTCCCTTCCTCTTGCACTCCCATCTACTCTCAGTACCTCCCGTTGGCCTGACTTGGCCAGAATCCACCTGTCATAGGATCCTGGGAAACAAAGCCTGCAGAGTCAGCCCCCTGAGACGGAATGTAGAGGAGTGGAAGGGATAAAAATAGAACTGAGTGTAAAAGGTCCAGGACTCGCACAAAAATATATACATTCTTGCATCCTGGTAATTGCCATTTGAACAAAACAAATAACGAGTGTTTTTGTGACTTGAGATGGGTAACATCTTCTCTGATGTGGCCACTTAAATTTAACGTGTTCCCAAGAATCCTCACCCTGCCTTTTAGAACCCAGGCATTCACTGGGTCACTTATTACTACTAGAGGGCAGATAGCTGCACCTTAACCCGTGCTCTGACTCACTCTTCCCTTCCTGATTCCAGGCAATCTCTATTTTGTGAGAAGGGAGCCTTTAGGCTCTAGGCTGAGTCACAGAGTCCAGTTCACCTCTTTACGAGATATTTTTATCTCGCATATTTTTTTTTTTTTTTTTTTTTTTTTGCGGTACGCGGGCCTTTCACTGTTGCCGCCTCTCCCGTTGCAGAACACAGGCTCCGGACGCGCAGGCTCAGCGGCCATGGCTCACGGGCCCCGCCGCTCTGCGGCATGCGGGATCCTCCCGGACCAGGGCATGAACCCGCGTCCCCTGCATCGGCAGGCGGACTCTCAATCACTGTGCAACCAGGGAAGCCCCTCTCGCATGTTTTTGATTGAATTATGTCCCCCAAAAGATGTTGAAGTCCTGAATAATAAAGTCACACCTGAATATGTGACTTTATTTAGAAATAGCATCTTTGCAGATGATCAAATTTAAATGAGATCAGTAGGGTGGGCCCTAATCTAATACAACTTTATAAAAAGGGGTAATTTGGACACAGACATACACACAGGGAAGATACCATGTGAACATCATGGCAGAGATCAGAATCATGCATCCATAAACAGAAATGCCAACCACCAGAGTCCAGGAGAGAGGCGTGGAACAGTTCCCTCACAGTCCTGAGACGGAACCAACCCTGTCGACACCTTGGTCTCAGACTTCTAGCCTCCAGAACTGTGAGACAATAAATTTCTGTTGTTTAAGTCACTCAGTTTGCAATACTTTGTTGTGACAGCCCTAGCAAACGAATACACTGTATTAGAGGTAGATGTCAGGTATTCAGTTATCTACTGATCAAGTGCTACTTGGTCTCCAGCAGTGGAAAGTGGTGTAGTAAAGGGGCTGGAAGGAGTGCAGGTGTGACCTGAAGACCTGCATTTTCTTCTTTACTTCTGCCTGGGAACAACTTGGTTAGTATTGAGTTTGTCGCTCCCTGTTCCTCTGCATTCCCTGGTGGCAGGCCTGCCTTTGCCCATTGCTGACAAGGTACCAGAGGATGGTCAAAGCTGATACCCAGCTCTCTTTGAGCTGGTGTTCAGGCCTGGCCTCTGCAGCTGGTCAAAGGCTGGGAGCAGGGATTCCACATGTCATTTTACTTTCCTCCTGTGTGAGCAAGCTTGGGTTCCTGCTGTAGGCCTCAGGTTTATGTAGGTCTGGCATTGGCTCAGCACTTGGATGGAGGAGCAAAACCACATGTAAACAATATGTTGCTGGTATGACAGTCAAAATGCTACCGTCTGTTCATGGGACAACGTTCCTGCACTCTTGGATACAGAAAAAGAAAAAAAAAGTGTTGCTGTTCTGGTTGGTTTGTTGGTTTATTTGATTATTTTGTCTATATATAGAATGTCACCTGCTAAAGCCAACTAAAGGTCAGCCTTTAGGATTTCAGTTTATATTGGCCAAGTTTCTCACATAGGATTAATTATATACATTTCGAAGGTTACTCATCAAATACTGGAGATTAAGATCACATACCTTAGGAGATGACACATAACTGAAAGTATGCAATGTTGTATCATGTGGCAGACACAATACAGTTCTAGAGAGTTGTCCCAGGAATCTCCAGAGAATTGATCTTTATGGAATTTGGCCTCAGTATTGAGTATATTACTGACATATGCTATGTGTTATTTCATGCTTGTAATTATCTGTAATTTGCTACACAATGCTTTGTTGCTATTAACCCTAAACATTTTGGCTTATGGGGATTTGAGATGACGTAGAACTTTTACCTCCAAGTACTTAGATGTGAAACATGTCACTGATGTTAGGAAAGGTGACAGGACAAAGGCTCGAGGGTCTTGAACTGAGGAATAAGAAGTGAGGCCTAGAGCTCTAAAAAAACTATTTACTTTCATGACCATTTATATGACCCAACTTAATGGCTCCCTATAATTAATAATGACTATTTCTTTTATTTTCTCTGTGAAAGTAGGAAGTGATTTTCAAATGCTGTCAATCTGTATATTTATTATAAGTGAAAATATTTATTTCTCTTTTTCTTTTTTACTAGAATATCCTAGGCCTTCTTTCTTTTTTGAACCCTCCACCCCATTGTTCATAGAAACGCATGTGGGATGGATGGATGGATGGATGGAGAACCTCATCATGTCATCCGCTTTCTGAGTTCACAGATTTTATCATTTGGTGTAGGCAGAGCAAAATCAAATGCTCTGTTGCTGTTTCTCTCACACTGTACCCGAACTCCCGGAGGAAGTTCCTCAGGGAACAGAGCCTCAGGATAAATATGTCATCTCTTGTTGGAGTATCAACTTTACTAAGATGTTTGGGAAATAATATAATTTTTATATTAAAACACTCAGGTTTATTATAGAGTAGAATATGTAATCAGCATGACTTAAAACCATAGAACACAATTGTGCCTGACTGCTTTTTCCAAGATACAAGCAATAAAATGTAATATTTAGAGTAGAAATTCTGGACTCATGTGAACCACTTAAAACCTTGCTAGACCTTGGGCAAGTTGCTTAACCTCTTTACCTCTCAGTTTCCTCCTCTATAAAATGGGGCTAATAGTCATATGCAACTTACAGAGTTGGTAGAACATTAAAGGTGCTTAGCTTAATGTCTGGCACATAGTAAATACACAAATTTTAGCTGTGCTGCTGCTGGTGACGTGGTCAGACCCTTGGAGCTAAAACTTGATGCTTCTCAGTCACTAGGGGTAGATATGCAGCACTGCTCTGGAGAAATTAAGCCCACTTCTGCCATCTCCTTTTTGGGTCTGGGCATTCAGAACATGCTGAGGAATTAACCCTAAGCACAACTGTGAAGAGACAATTGTTGCTCTTGAATTCAGAGTCAGTGGTGCTTGCTGGATGGTACATAGTCTCTGGGCCACCAGGAGTTAAACATTATCACAAAGAGAGAAACTTGGACCAGATGGCTGGATTGGTCAGTGAGTGGGGAAAGGATGAAGCGTCAAAGTCTTTAGTTTGAGGGTCTACAAATGGTGCTGCTTCCCTCAAGAGCAGCATATGGGGCTGAAGTCAAAGGATTAGATCAGGATAAGAAATATGAGGCACAGATCCTGCTACTCCCCTCTCCTGTGGTCTTACAGACCTTACTAATGGATTACCACACTCTTTTTTAACAGAGCTCAGGTGTGGCTTCAGAATCCTTCTCAATATGATGCTCTGGGTAGACACTAGTAAATGATGATCATTTGAGAAGTGTCTTTCTGGGTAACTCTTGAGAAATTCTAGGAGTTTTGGACACTAGTAGCAAGAAAAGTTAGCAACAGAAGTGGCTTCAAAGACTCATCTGCTTGAATGAAAGGCCTTCCATGACTCACCATATTTTAATCTCTATTTCTCCCAAACAGCTCTTTTAATTCAGCTTTCAGGATGCAAAGCAGTAGGATAAAACTAATGCATATGGAAGCTAGAATGATAGATACTGATGTCCTAGCTTTCCCACTATATTTGCATTTTAAGAAGAGCTAATAAAAATGAGAGGATGTTATGTTGGAATTCCATCCCATGTGTTTTTTTATAAACTCCTGCCTGATTCTGTCTAGTTGGTATTTTCTGTTCTCAGATGGGGAGGGGTATATACAGGCTACGTCAATGCACAGTCACTCATACCAGTGCCAAGAGAGGCTCAAAGGAGGAAAGCTCAGGTCATGGGTAAGAAGGGTAAGGCCACATCCCTGTGGTCAGTGGGTGGAGCACAAACAAGAAATATTTTTACTTTTTGCCCATCATTTCCACCAGCTTCATTGAATTGAATCTCCGTTCCCTGCTGTGTAGTAAAGAATTTAACTTTGCTCAGAGAGAGGTCTGGCCTTTGACCTTGACTCCTGGGAGGTAATCTCTAAGCCTTTGAAATATTCTGCCTGATAAAAGTTTCTTTGTTTATCTGGGGACCTTGGGCCACACCAGATAGTCTAACAGTGTAGTTTGTAGTGGGGACTTTGGGTCGTGTGGTATCAGCTCACTCTCGAGAGGGGCTGGAGGTGGAGGTCAGCCATGTGAGCCTCAGTAAAGGCTCTGGTCACCAAGGTTTGGGTGAGCTTGCCTGTTGGTAATACTCAGTGTGTATTGTCACACATTATTAATGGGAACGTTAATGTTGTCTGTGAATGCACTGGAGGGGACAACTGGAAGCTCTGTGTTCGGAGCTTTCCTGGACTCTGTCCCATGCATCTATTCAATAGCTATTAAAATGCTATTTTTTTTTTCTTTTTTGCCGTACTTGGGCCTCTCACTGCTGTGGCCTCTCCTGTTGCGGAGCACAGGCTCCGGACACGCAGGCTCAGCGGCCATGGCTCACAGGCCCAGCCTCTCCGCGGCACATGGGATCTTCCCGGACCGGGCATGAACCCGTGTCCCCTTTATCGGCAGGTGGACTCTCAACCACTGCGCCACCAGGGAAGCCCTAAAATGCTATTTTAATCTGCATTAACACTGTAACACTGTAACAAAACAAAACCATGTGTATAACAGCTTTCAGTGAGTTTTTTGAGTCCTTCTAGTCAATTATTGAATCTGAGGTAGTCTTGGGGATCCCTGAACTTGCAATTGGTGCCTTAAGTGACAGTGGTTTGGGGGACTGTTCCCTAACTTTACACCCTCTGAGTAACAGATTCCTTCCTGTTATATTGGATAGATTCATTAACTTTCCAGATCCTTTGGTTAGTGAGAATCTATCAGATTCAAAGTTCTCATTTTAAAGTTTCAGTCTCCTCCATTACTAGCCAGATTTGTGGCTGGAGGAACTTGAGATGGGATGGGTCTTGGTCTTTCTTTCTAGTCCTGTACCCTTCTCATTTTGATGGTGTGTGGTCTTCTTCTGGATTTCCCCCTTCTCCTTCTGGATTTCCCCCTTCTCCTTCTGATTCCCTAGTTCCTCAGGTGGATTGGGACCCTGATAAAAGAGAAGGAAAGGGACAAATATCACACTGTGTTGGTTGACTTTGCCTTTCTAGCTAACCCTGGACCAGTGCTGATGCCTTCTATATGGCAGGTGTCACAGGTGCTGGTGCCCTCGTGGGGGCACATGACTCTATTCTCCCAGGGTTTGATAGGGGGATGCTTACTGCACTGTGTCCTGCCTACACCTCTTCAACCCCCTTCAACTGCCTTGTGCTTGTTCCCCTCTCCCTGGGGACAGGGCATTGAGAAGATGGTGTAAGTTACATTACTCAGGGTCACTTGAAATCATTATTAGGGTTCACTGTGGCTCCGCTCTACCCTATCATCTCTTCACTTCTGTTTCTTGCTCTGGTAGGTTTAGGGTAGATGAGTGGTTATTGGTGTTAGGACCACTTTATCCTCTTGAAATTATTGAGGACTCTGAATGTCTTTTGTTTGTGTGAATTATAGCTCTCAATATTTGCCATGCTAAAATTACAACTGAGAAATTGAAAAATATTTATTAATTCAGTTAAAAATAACAATGATAAACCCATTACATATCAACTTAATTATTTTTAATGAAAAATAACTATATTTTCCCAAACAAGCGTCAATGAGAAGAGTAGCATTGTTTTTCATTTTTGCAAATATCTTTAGTGCCTGGCTTAATAGATTATAACTGGATTCTAATACCTTATTCTGCATTTAGTCTTTAAAGTTGTGATCTTTTTAAAATTGAGACATAAAAAAAATCTGGCATGACACAGATACACAGTTGGAAAGGGAGGAATATTCTGATAGTGTCTTCAGGTAATTGTGAGTAGTCTTTTTTTTTTCTTTTTTCTTTATCTTCTATATTGGAGTATATTTGGTTTATAATGTTGTGTTAGTTTCAGGTGTACAACGAAGTGATTTAGTTATACCTATTCTTTTTCAGATTCTTTTCCCATATAGGTTATTACAGACGTGAGTAATCTTCTTAAATACTATACCAAAATTTGAAAGTGGTAGTTTCTTAGAGATTGGTTGCAATGTGGAATTTAAAACCATATCAACAAACTTTTCATACTATGTTGCATTAAAATCCATTGATCCCTCTTGCACATTGAATAATCATTAACCCATGCATGATTTCTTAATATGCAGTGACTATTTGAAAAATATTGGTTCACCTAATCAGATCTTCCAACTGTGAACATATTTCATTATGCAATATCCAAAGTATCACATACCAATGTCATTAGAAAAGTCCTTAAGTATCAGGAAGTTTTCAAGGTCATTGTGGTAGACACAAATTTTCCAAAATTTTAATTTTCACTTGAGAACTTGAATTTTTTTTTTGATAACAAATACTATGAGCTGTTTTCCTAGAAGTGACAGGCTTACTTTGCTGATTTTGAGAAAGTATCTGGCAAATACCCAAGTCTGAAAAATGATAGTTTGTCTATTATTCATTCCTTCAAGTAAAAATAATGTTTACGGAAAGCAGAATAATGGTCCACCAAAGATGTCTGCGTCCTAATCCCTGGAACCTGTGAATATGTTACTTTGCTAGTGAAAGAGACATTGAAGACGTGATTCAGGTAAGCATTTGAAGACAGGGCGACTGTCCTGGATGACCAGGCTGAGCCCAGTGTAATCACAGGGGTCCTTATAGGTGAATGAGGGAGGCAGGGAATTTGGAGATGCTCTCCTGCTGGCTTTGAGATTAGAAGAAGAAGCCATGAGCTGAAGAAAGCAGATGGATTCTGCAAGCTGGAAAAGGCCTCCCAAAAAAACAAAAAGAGGGATTTTTTTTCTTAGAGCTTCCAGAAGGAATTTACTGCTGACACCTTGAGCCCAGTGAGATCTACATCAGACTACTGCCCTCCAGAAATGTAAGATAGTAAATTTGTGTTGTTCTAAGTTTGTGGCATTTTGTTATAACAACAATAGGAAACTAATACAGTATTCCATGAAAAGAGCAGCTACCTCAGCTCACAACTCCATCACATAATACTTTCCCTGAAGACAACAGGCTACTTCAGTATGCAGCTGAAGTGCTTTACGTGTACTTCCCTTCATTTTCTTGCAGGATATTAAGAAGACAGGTAATCAAGTGACAGGGTATAATAAAATTAATAACTTTTAGTACTTCATCAAGGACATCCTTGTGGGTATCATTTTTCTCCTTCTAACTGTGAGTGGTGGATGTTAAGAATACAATGATTAAGTTTGGTGCCACTGCCTTGATTCCTGCTAAGGTACCCATGGGTTTTACTCTCCACTGCTTTCGTACTATCTGTGCAAAAATCAAAACAGTGAGAAGGCAAGTAATATCTTAGGATTCTTATGAAATGAGTTTTGACCTTGTGAATCCCCTGAAAATGTTTAGGAGACAGCCGGGGGCCCACAGTGTGAAGATTGCTGAGGCTAATCTTCGTATTACAAGACATTCACTTTTAGCAATACTGCTCCTGCCTCTCAAAGAAGGGGAGGAAAAGCCAAAAAACCTCTCCATAGACTTCTAGAAAATTCCCACTCCTTCCCAGCTGTCTTTTTATACCCACAGGAAGGGGGTGGTACTGGATTGATGGCTGAGGGTAATAGGATTGGCCGTGGAGAGGGCATTTGTGCCTCAAGGGTACAGAATATCTTTTCTCTCAAGTTTGAGGTCGCTCAGTAGTCAGTTCTAAAGGCTCTGGATTTTGCATTGGGGCTTAAGTTACAAGTGGCAGTTCTATTTTCAAGAGAATTCCCAGTTCTGCTTTTAGCAAGAGTTAAATACTCCAAACCATGTTGTGCTTTAAAAACTGAATACAAATCAGGAAGCAATTTGGAAAAAAGTTTTATTATAACCCACTATTAGCTCCATCCAGAAGGCCAGATGTGCTCCTGCAGAAGTGAAAAAGTCAACTGGTACACATGAAAAGTACTCTCAGGCCTTAGAGTGTCCTGAGCTCCTGTAAGAGCAATTGGGGGCCTTTGAGTTCCTGTATTTGGCCTTCTGAAGACAGCGGGTGCCAAGTAAATGTCACTAACTGACTGATGGAAGGACTAGGAGAGAAATTGGAGCCACTTGATGGTGGCAAACTTCTAAGTAGGAAAAGCTGATTCATCCCATTTGGACCCTTCAGGGAAGCAGTAGGAGGATTGTGTGCCTCCAGGGTAAATTTGTGTCTGGCTCTTCTACTTTCTTGCTGTGTGATTTTGGACAGTTAACTATTTTGAGTGTCATTTCAATCTCCTGTGATATAAAGGTAATAAAATTACCTGATGTTTATTATGGGGGCATAATAATCTAGTGGTATACATTGAAGTATATATTGCACCATGTCGTTCAAATTTTAATTCCAATATAATCTTAACTTAGATAGCTTTCAGGGCAAGTACAAGGGCAGCCTGGCAGTGAGGAGCAGGGCAGAGGAGGGAGAGTCAGGCCCAAGAGCCCGGACAGCTTCCTTATCCCTCATCTCAGTCCCCACATTCTAAGCTCAGACTCTGCTGGTTTTGTTTTCATGACTCTGGGGGGTGGTTTCAATATCTTTTCATAGTTCATTCTGGACATCACCTGCAACAGAATCACCTGGGGTGATTGTTAAATATGTAGGTTATACCCTCCTGCAGGCAGATTCCTGGCCCTCCCCTCCAGACCCACTGCAGCAATCTCTGATGCTGGAGTTGACACGTCCCAGGAGATTCTGATACACGTTCAGTTTGAGAGCTGCTGCCTTAAGCGCTTTGTGAGTCAAGGTCCTCATCTATAGAAGAGCGTGTTTTATTAGATGTCAGGTCTCCTGCATAACGTCAGAAGAATCAATTTCACTTATTTTTTTTCATGATTTCAGAACTGTCATACTTTTACCCTCAACCAAGATATCAGCTTATTTATTTTAAAGATTAAATGTATAGGTCCATGGTGGAGAATAATCAATGAATGGAAGTAATTTTTATTTTCTGTAATGATTTTTTAGAAATGGAAATATTCACTGTTTTTGCTCTGGCCAAAATATTCATCTGCTGATGAATTAATTTGAGATGCAAAGCACGAGATGTAACTAACAGAATCGGCAAACATGCAGGAAAGTCCATCTCGTGGTTAGGTCTGTTAGAAAGAGACCTCAGACATCCATGGAGCAACACAAGTATGCTTAGGTTGGAAAGGAGCACATAGGGGCCTGCTGACAGTAGACCAGGGACTGTCTGAATGCAGTCAAAGGAAATTGGATCCGAGCACATGCTTTGCTTCAGCCTGTGGAATCATTCTTTTCTCATTATCATCACCAGATGATAGTTAGGTCTTCCTTGGCACATGAGGCTGAGCTGGACCTTGCACTCACAGAGCGATCAATTTTCTGGAGGTAAATTCCTCTGCTGCCAGAAACAAGGGACAGTTTCCAGATGACTGCTGCTCTCTCCTTTACAAAGCCCAGTTTTCCTCGTCTGATGACCATATGTCCTGGATTTTCTTGCCAAGACTCAGTTTCATGTAATTTTATTCTTTTCAGTAAAATGAATAAACCTCTAATTAAATCTGACATAATTGGTCCTCATTTATAAGACTATAAATATATATATATATACATTACACAAATAAATTCGCAGATCAGAAAAAAAAGATTCCCTTGTCAGATCAGACTTTCCAAATTTGGTTCAGAAATCACGGTCATCTAAGAGGTCAGGTGAAAGGCAGAACTACTCAGTGTTGCTAAAATGGGTAGGTAGAACTATTTAACAATGAACATATCAAATGGATACAGGCCAGTCCTGTCTGCAAAGACAGCATCAAGTTGTGTATGTATAAATACGTCTGCTTTTGGTCGATGTTCTTCTAAAAGTGGTTTTGTTAGCAGAGTACATTTTTTACAGCTGGGGAGCCGCTCATGGTTAAGATAATGTTGGCAGATGGATTTAAGAGAAGCAGCAAGGCGTGCCCAGCTACCATTGGAATCCTTTTCACAGATCTCGCTTTGCTTCCCACCTATTGCTTTCTTCTGCCAGTTTCATTTTTGTGGGCAAGACTGACCAGCTCTTGTTGGTCTGAGTTCCTTTTATACTCTTATATCCTGGACAGCATGCCAGATACTTTTTGTTTCTTCTTCTTTAGATATGAACTGAACAGTTGATAAAAGTTGAATCATTGGTTCCAAGTTTCAGCTCTAATTCAATTTTAGTTCCTATCCTTGGTGCTCTTAGAAACACTGAATAACTTTCCCTTTTGCTGGATTTTTTTGGTGACTATGATTCCTGAACCCAAAATTGAAATTTGTGATCTGACAAGGGATGTATTTTTCTGATTTGTACATTTATTTATTTGAAATGTCTTATAAATGGGAACAAACTATGTCAGATTTAGTAATCAGTTTAATGAATCACTTTTTTTGTTGCTGCGTGTTGGGCAAGAAGCCCCTTCAATTCTTGGCTTTTGTAGGTCTCTGTTGAGGTGACCCTTAGCTGTTCACATGGCCCTGGGCCCTCTGCTGATGCTGGGCCACACCTGGGACAGAAATACCTGTGAGGCTGTCCATGGTCTTTTCTGCTGCAGTTTTTCCCTCACTGGCATTTGACCCCCTCCCAACCTGAGTGGGTCTACTAGGAATCAGAAAGTAAGCCCCCTTTCTCTTTTTTCTTCCATGCCAATGCCAAAAGAATCCTTCTCACGTCTAAGGTGCAGGGATGAGATTCTGCCTCCAAATTTTTGCCCAAAGTATTGTGGCTACACACCTAATCTTCTTCTCACTCTGGAATACAAAACCCAGAGAGGCTGACTCTCTACTGCTGTTTTCTGTGCTGCCAAAAAACTTTCCTTGAGGCAGCCAGCTGGCTGGATACTGGGACAACAATGAACCATAACGTATCTTAGTATTTCAGAAGTACTGCACTGAATTGCTATGCCTGTGAGCTCTTTCTTCATATCTTCAAATTCCCCTTGTGTAATTTTTCACAAGTGTCTTCCCTCCCTCTGATACATATTCTGGAAACTAAGAACAGATCTGTAGCCCTGACTGAGGATTTCCTGAGGAATCTCCTTGCAAATAGAGTTTATTTACTGCTGACTGATATAAAACCTTCCAGACACCATTTCGTTCATTTTGGTTCCTTTTGCAGAACTTAAATTTTTGGAAGAAAATGTAAAAGAAGAGTGTAAACTTCTATGGGTTGAATCATGTCCCTCCCAGTTGTATGTTGAAATCCTAACCCCCAGTACCTCAGAATATGACCTTATTTGAAAATAGGGCTGTTGCAAATGTAATTAGTTGAGGTCAAATGGGAAGAGTGGGCCCCTAATTCAATATGATTGGTGTCCTTATAAGAATACGGCCATGTGAAGACAAGAGACACAGCAAGGACATCATATGAAGACAGAGAATTGGAGTGATGCATCTGTAAGCCGAGGGATGCCAAAGATTGCTGGCAAACCACCAGAAGCTAGGAAGAGGCAAGGAAGGAGTTCCCCCTACAGGTTTCAGAGGGAGCATGGCCTTGCTGACATCTTGTTTTCAGCTCGTGGATTCCAGGACGGTGAGAGAATAAAATTCTGTTGTTTTAAGATGACCAGTTGTGGTACTTTGTTATGACAGCCCTAGGAAACGAATACATAAACCACTGATTTAGAACTTGATTTTTTTGGAGTTTTTAAAAAAATCAAAGTACAACATACAACAGTAAAGTACATAAAGTAAAAGTACACAAATTTTAAATATATTGTTCAATTTTTTATATGTACATTTCAATAATCTCTTCCGTATCCCTGTGCAGCTGTCATCCAGGCCAAAGATAGAATATCTCCAGGACCCAAGAGGGCTCCCTTGGGCTGCATCCCAGTCAGTCATCTTCCATGACCTCAAGAGGTCACCACTATTTTGACTTCTCTCCCTCACTATGAGTTCTGCTTATTCTTGAACTTTACATAAACAGAATCATAAATATGTGCTCGTTTGTGTCTGGCTTCATCTGCTCAGCACAATGCCTATTGATTTATTCATGTTGTTGTGTGTGCCTGCACTGATTTCAGATTTAAGAATAATACAGTTCTCTATACTACTTTGGACAGAAATGAGCCCTTTCTTGCTTTTACAAGGTTTAGTTGCTTTCATGGATTGATTTAATTTTGCGACGCAGTTTAATGAACTGGAAATGACTGGAGTCATCAGCATAAGAAAGTTACGGTGACTGATTTTTTAAAAAATTTAATAGACATGTGTTTAACATCTGCCACTTGGTAGAATGAAATTAGAAATTGTAAATGAATTATGCAAGAAGAAATATGCTTGTAAACTGCATACATCACCAAAATGGCCCATGTGGAGATCTTGCTTAATTTTAGAAAAATTCAGGAGGAAAACAGAAACATTTGGTTCAGGAAGCATAGTAAATTCCCTTTGACCCAGCACTTACACTTCTAGGAATTTATCTTAAGGAAATAACTAGATGTGCAAAAAGGTTAGCTACAAGTATGTCCTATTTATTATTGCTAATGGGGAGAGAAAAGAGAGCGAGAGCGAGGGAACTGGTGTGGGGAATAATCTAAATTCTTGGTAAATGAGGAGGATTGGTTAAATAAATTAAGGCACATCTGTAAGATAAAATCAATGTTTTGTTTTGTTCTCATCTCTTCTCAAATTTAGTGCCTTTTCACTTACGTTCAGTGTACAATATTTTATGGTGCTTGATTAAAAGATACACACTACTACATATAAAATAGATAAACAACAAGGACATACCGTATAGCACAGGGAACTATACTCAATATCTTGTAATAACCTATAATGGAAAAGAATCTGAAGAAGTATGTATAGCTGAATCACTTTGTTGTACACCTGAAACTAACACATTGTAAATCAGCTATACTTCAATAAAAAAAATTACCTATGTGTTTTAGAAGAATATTTAATGATGTAAGCATGTTGCCCGTATACGTTTATTGGTAAAGTTGTTACTAAACAATAAGCACAGGATGATTTCATTTTTATAATAACATTATGTAAATACAGAACAAAGACTAGGAGGCTAAATAACAACATATAAATTAATAGTAGTTACTTCTAAGTGATAGGATTATGGGTGATTTAAATTTTCTTCTTTGTGCTTTTGGTTTCCCAAACTTTTGATATTGTTTTGTTTTTGAATTTTTATTTGTTTACTTATTTACTTTTTGGCTGCACCACAGGGCATGAGGGATCTTAGTTACCCAACCAGGGATTGAACCCGTGCCTCCTGCATTGCAAGTGTGGAGTCTTAACCACGGGGCCACCAGGGAAGTCCCTTGATATTATTTTTGAAATAAGAAAACTATTTCTTAAAAAAAAGAAAGAATAGGAATTAATCACCTGTTTTAAGGCTGTGTTCACTTTGCAGTAGATGATTTGATCCGAAAGCATGGTTTCTAATGAAGCTTTGGTTCATAAGAACATCCAACTGAGATTATTTTTAACATGGCTCACCTCTATTGTACATTGTTTCATACAAACAAAGCTTAACTTTCCTTTTTTTTTTATTATATGTTTTGGAATGTCTCCAAATAACCCTACTTTTTAATTGCAATAAATATGCAACATATATATTCAAGTCTAGTGTAACATATGAACCTCATGAGTGAAAACTACTTTTTATTTTAACTTGATGTAAAGAACTGGGTGGGAAGATCAACCTACATGACCCACCCCACTGCTGTGCCTGCTTCTGGAAAGAAGAGGCTGTCTCCATCTTGGAACCCGGAATGAGTATACTTAGTTTTATTGCAGGGGAGGATGGATTGAAAGGGGAAGGGAATAGGAAGAGGGGGTTTTAGGCGTTTCAGCTTTGAATAGTTCAAAGCTGGACTCTAGACTATAATTTCAGATTGGGATTGAATGTGAAGAACTGAGACTACCAGCTACTGTCGAAGCTCAGGGGTCTGGGGCAGAAGGCTGGGGCTAAGGGGTATATGGACAAATGACCATGTGGGTACTTCTCGATTTGAAATCTGAGGCTGCGCCTTTGCACTCTGTCGTCTCTAATGTCTCTTCTTTTGGTATCCTTTAAAAATATTTTGTACATCTCTCTTGTCTCTTAGAGATGAAAGCAGATGTCTGGTTTGGTAAGACTCTTTTTCACCATCTGGTGTTCACTACAGTCCTATGAAATTTATTGGTTTTGTTCTCATCTGTCCTCAAACTTAGTGTATTTCCACTTAAGGTCAACAGTTTATTCAAGTTGCAAACAGAAGAAAAATATTCTATCTTCAGTCTTTCTCTTGTGTCCATTAAAAACTCAGATTTGCTACAAGCCTATCTATGGAAAATTTATTTATGAATAAATAAATTTATTCTTCCCATTTAATTTCTTCATCAAACACTACTGTTCTTCATATCAGGACTAAGAAAGCAGTCCTTTGCTCCCCATTCCCGGTCTATTTTGTTTGTTTTCTGCTGTTGTAAACTTTCTTCCTCCCAGTGGACATGCTGTTTCTCATCCATTTCCTTCAGAGTCAGAGGTGGGGCCTATGTACTGAGACTGGACCACAAGACTTGGGCACAAGGCTCTATTATAATGAGCTGCCAGAAGACAAACACACATGCATTTAGATGTGCTTTCATCCACCAGAATTCTCAAGAACCACAAGGTGGTCACCACCTTGTCTGTGCGTGACCGGGAGTCCAAGGATGGCTGACCCTGCTGTTTGATGACTGCAGGTCTCTTTTCTCTTGGTGTCAGTTTCCTTGGCTGTACTGATAATTACTAGTGAGTTGGGGACTCAGTCTTAGGGGTCCTTCCTCTGCAATCCTGCTCTTATAAAGTGCTTGTGGCAAAGAACCCTCTATATGCTATTGTAAGACATTCTCCGTGGGTTTTAGTTATTTAGAATTCAGACAAGGAAATGTGCTTGACCTGCTGTAATCTTTTTCTCTGTGAATTGCATTTTTTTTTATGTTTTTACCATTGATGTCTGCTTTTGTAATCTTATCTCTTCTTTTTCCAATTGATTTTCCAGTGAATGTGACCAAGTTTTTGGTCATTTTCATGGTTGATGGTTGCCAGCTTTAGCAAATAAAAATATAGTACATCCAGTTAAATTAGAATTCCAGATAAACAACAAATAACTTTTAGTATATACCATGCAATATTTGAGATATTTGTACTAAAAATTATTTTTTGAATATATATATGTATATATATATAAAATCTGAAATTCAAATTTACCTGGGCATTTTGTAGTTTATCTGGCAACTCTATTTCCATTTGACTTCAGAGCCTGTCCCTACTTAATTAACACCTCAAAAAAAACCACTCAGAAGAGCAAGCCCAATCAGCTGTTTTTTTCCGCTTTCTGATTACAAGTTATTGGCACAGAAAGGTAAAACTTCTGATGGAAGTGAGTCTTCTGGGATTATCTTTGGAATTTGCAATGTTCTGCCTACCCTCTGAGACTTTGTACATGATGCTCTTTATGTCTGGAGTTGTGCCTTCCTTGTCCCACCTCCCAGTACTCTCTCTCTGTGCCTTGGCTCTTGCTCTGCCTTGCCTGACCAGCTCCTACTCCTTCTTTTAGTTTCCATTCTGAGGCCATTTCTTTCCTCTGAGAACCATTCCTTGACTACACACATATGGGAGGAAGCGCCTGTCCTTTGCATGCTCACAGCATCCTCAACTTCCCCACCAGAGAACCTGCTTATGGCATTTGGTCTATGAGGAGAAGACTGTACCTGTCCAGGCCATCGTTGTATCCTCAACAGTGCCTAACTGTTGAGTGAATGAATGAATGAATACATCTGGAGGACTGGGGTGGGGAGGGGTGAATAGGTAAACTGAAGAGTCTCCAATAAAAAATTTCATAGGAGAAAATGAAGACAAAAATGCTTGATTCTGGGAGAATGGCACAAAGCCAGAGAGGAGGGATGATCTTACACAGAGCAAATGCCTTTCATCCATATAATTCTCCAGCTCAGACTCCACGGAGTCACACTTAAGTTCTAAGATAAGGTGACTCCAAGAAAGAGTCAAAAGAGAAACCTCCATGGGTATAGACTGTGTCAGTCAGCATCAGCTGTGTAATAGCAACCACTCCAGGCATAAAGGTGGTGATGGTGTAGCTCACAACTCTGGAGTCCTCCAAAACAGACACTTTCACTTTATTTAGTTAATTTATTTTTTATTGGGGTATAGTTGTTTTACAATGTTGTGTTAGTTTCTACTGCGCAGCAAAGTAGAGTTCCCTGTGCTATACAGCAGGTTCTCATTAGTTATCTATTTCATATGTATTAGTGTATATATGTCAATCCCAGTCTCCCAGTTCATCCCATCCCCGCTTTCCCCCCTTGGTGTCCATACGTTTGTTCTCTACGTCTGAGACTTTCACTTTAGTGAGCTTGAGCAGGACAGAGGAAAAGGGCAGACGTCCATAGCAAATACAAGCCTTAGTTCCTGTAGCCCCTTAAGACTCCCAGAATTCTTTGAGAGTTATTTTGAGGGGACCAGAGTTTTGGCAGAGTAGATGGAGAACAAAATCAACAACTCCTGTTTATAACATATGTGACCCTATTTTTACCCCCAGTTGGTGTGGCCTGGGAGATATCGACTGTGTTCATATTTATAGCTTCTTTGTTTAGAATAACTTATAAATAAAGATGATGGCTAATTCTTCCACATGCACTCTGCAGGGTCATTTATAGTTTCTCTCTGCAATTAAATTGCAGGCTCTGAAAAGAGTGGAGAATTTAATGAGGCAAATGAAAATCTGATAAATTGGCCTTGTCCTCCCTTGGAGCAGGGTTATGACTATATGTCACATAAGGGTGTTATTTACTAGTATTTTTAGGAGAAGTGATTTGCTTCTTATAATAGAAGACCTTTCAGATAATTATCTATGCTTGCTTCTTATTAAAATAACCTATAGTTGCACAAAATAGGAAAATTATGACCCCTTTTCCTGCTGTGAATTTAGATAAAAATGAGTGAATAGAGGACAAGATTGCATGATCAACACATTCTAATGTCACTTGGAATGGTGTGTTTTCTCTCTTTATTATAATAATGCAATGCCAACAGTTACATCTTCCTACTGAGGCAGTAAATGGAAGGAGAAACAATGTTGTTTACAACAAAATTCTTTATATTTGCTTTTGGCTATAATTGAAAGGGAAATAGTTGTAATAGGTGGGCAGAGAGGGTTAAAATCCCCATGGTGAGAGGAATTAGTCAGCATCTCACTTTCCTCCCAAATCTGTTTGCAAATATGAATTTACATAGAGATTGTGGACCTTTTGGAAAAAGAGGCTGGAACACTGACCCACTCCCCACCTCCCCAGGTTCTCTTGACCTGGGCCATGCATCGTAGCCTCCTGGTGACTAATCCACTGATCCTAGACCATTCCCAGCCAACCAAACCAGAATCTCTAGGATGGGCAGGCATCACCTTTTAAATAAAATTTTCTAGGTGATTCTAACGTGCACCCAGGTTGAGAACCACTATTCTAGAATGTACAAAATTATTTGTAGACCTGGAGTGTTGACAATAGAGATCAGACTTCAGGAAAGACTGTAGGTCCCTGAGAGACGATTCACTGTGAAGGCCTGAAGGCCCAGCAAGGTGGTGGCTGGTGGCATTCGTGCCTGTCAGCTGTATGGCCAGCTCTGTGCGTGTGTGTGCTATACCCACAGACAGAGCAAGAGGGCCCTGCATATCGTAAACATTGACACACCATGAGGCCAAAGCTTTTTTCCCAGTGTCTTAGAAAAGTTTTTTTTTTTTTTTTTATACTTGGTAACCTATTGAATGAATGGAAATTATGGAAAAGGAAATAATGAGACAAACCAAGCCCTTCAAATGCATGCATGTGTGCGTGTGTGCGTGTGTGTGTGCGTGTGTGTGTGCGTATGACACACAGAGAGAGAGAGTGAGAGTGAGAGAAGGAGAGGGAGGGAAAGAGGGAGAAATTGTGAGAGTCTTTTGAGACTCAGTTTTTCTGGGAAATCATGTGGACCAAGTATAAAATAGAAGAGAGGGAAAACTCTCACTGTGGCAGTTCTGTAGCTCCAGTGGCTGTGACCCGTGGTGGGGAGGATAGCAGAAGAGGGTTAATGAATTGTGGAGTCCTCTCTATGGGACTCATGGTGGCTGGGTGTGAAATCTTTGCTCAGCTAGTCTTGGTGGTAAATTAAAGAGTTGTTTCATCAGGATCTAGTGGCCATTCCCCTTTGGATTCTGGGATAATTTAGGGGAGGCAACGACTTCTTGGCTTGGAGAATCCCTAAGATTTTTTTGATCACGTAGATTCCACTATTCCGTGGGAGGCAGGCAATGTCCTGGCCCAAGTCTGACTCAGAGAGGGGAACTTCCATGAAGACTTTGTCTTGATAATGTAACTTCCCAGTTCCACCCACTTAGTCCCATTATAACTCATATTGTATTAACAAGAGAGGCCAGAGGAGGAAGTGTCTTGTGTGTACCTTGTCCTAACAGCATCTTTGACAGTTGGTCCATAACTGCATTCAAGGTTCTTCCCTGCAGCAAGTTAGCTTTCCTACATTTTGCAAGGAGTTGGGTCATGGGTTCTTACCTGAGACTCCTGAAAATAGGTACATAAGAAGATATGATGATAACAGAGTTTATCTAAAGCCATTGGCTGGGAACAAAGAAGGAAGAAAAGAAAGATAATTTGCAAATATCCATTCAAGGCCATTCCTGTCTGAGAAAATGTTTCCTTCATGCTTGGATCACAAAGGAAGATTGGAAGATTTTTCTTGAGGTCTGTTTCATTCATTTTATTTTACTATTAGTCTTCTCTTTGATTAATATCAAGCTCAGCAACCTCAGACCTCTGCAACCTAAATGCATCAAAGATCTTTGATATCACTATTACTATAATTCTGTAGGAATTGTAGCTTTGCTGTGGTAACCTTTCATAGATCCCCTTTTTATTTCACAAAACAACGACAAGGTGACAGTAATAGCTTTTCGGGTGGAATTTTAGCCCTGAGCAGCACAACGGGGGAATGACCTGGGCTCTCATTCATTCCATTCTAACTGGGTTATAGCCTGTGAGGCTATAACAGTTAAGCCTGTGAGGTGTAGAATCTGGGGAGGAGTCTGCAGCAAGGTCACTGAGATTTGGTTTTTAATATCGGTGGTGCTACAGCTGTGAGGCCCATTATCTTGGTTTATCTGACGCTATGCAGGAATTAAATATGTCTTCGTGCTTGATAAGTTTAAGGTTACATAAGTGCAGCATAAGAATCTGCATTCATGGAACTTTCATTTTGGGAAGCAAGACATAGAACCTTAAGTAGTACGAGAAGAGTGTATATAATATATATTGCGATGAACAGTTAAGAGCATAAGTGGGTAGGAAGAGCTGGAGAAAATTGCTTGGAATAAGTAGGACTGAGAGATGTCCCGAAGGCTAGGAAGGATAAGTGGAAAGGTGAAAGGTATGACATTTGGGGTGACGGAATAGTTAAGCAAAGGTGTGGAGGTGGGAAACAGGTTGATGTATTTCATGAACAATGAGGAGACTGTTAGCTAGAGTATTCTTCTCTAGGGCTGCTGTAACAAAGTACTACAAACTTGGTGGTTTAAAACTATAGAAATGTATTCTCTCACAGAGGCTAGAAGTTTAAAATCAAGGTGTTGCACAGCCTCACTAGAGCTGAGGCTCAGCATGCGGCTTCACATGGAGCCCTTAATATTTAGATTCATTTAATGTTTCAGCATTTTTCTTGGGAATAACTAGAAATAACAAATATTTTTGAGAACTAGTGTTTTCTTGAAAGTACCACCAAAACCTAAGTGCATCTTTCTCAAGATTAAATTTCATATTATTGCAACAATGGAGCAATACAAAGGGTACTTTTTATTATGAAAAATATTTGTCCATAAATTGTGCCATCTTGTTGTTTAATATTATCATTAAAGAGCAGAGAGGTTTTGCACAAAAAAGGAAACCATCAACAAAATGAAAAGGCAACTTACCAAATGAGAGAAGATATTTGAAAATCATATACCTGATAAGGGGTTAATATCCAAAATATATAAAGAACTCATACAACTCAATAGCAAAAAACCAATCTGATTAAAAAATGGGCAGAGGATGTGAATGCACATTTTTCCAAAGAAGACATACAAAGGGACAACAGGTACATGAAAAGGTGCTTAACATCACTCATCATCAGGGAAATGCAAATCAAAACCACAATGAGATATCACCTCACACCTGTCAGAATGGCTATTATCAAAAAGACAACAAATAACACGTATTGGTGAGAAGATGAATAAGAGGGAATCCTTGTGCACTGTTGGTAGGAATGTAAATTGGTGTAGCCAATATGGAAAATAATATGGAGGTTCCTCAAAAAATTTAAAATGGAACTACAGTATGATCCAGCAATTTCACTTCTAGGTATTTATCTGATGAAAATGAAACACTAGCTTGAAAAGATATATGTGCACCCTTATGTTCATGGTAGCATTATTTATAATAGCCAAGACATGGAAACAACTGTGTCCATCAGTGGATGAATGGATAAAGAAAATGTGATTTATATATTATTCAGCCATAAATAGGAATGAAATCTTGCCATTTGTGACAACACAAATGGACCTTAAGGGCATTATAAGTGAAATAAGTCAGACAGAAGAAAGCAAATACCATATAATTTCACTTTTATGTAGAATCTATAAAACATTTATAACTGAACTCATAGATACAGAGAATGGATTGGTGGGTGGAAGAAGCAGGGTGGTGGAAGGTGGGTGAAATGAATGAAGATGGTCAAAAGGTACAGAATTCCAGTTATAAAATAAATAAGTCCTGGCAATGTATAGCATGGTGACTATAGTTAGTAATACTATACTGTATATTTGAAAATTGCTAAGAGAGTAGATCTTAAGTTCTCATCACAAGAAAACAATTTTTTGTAACTATGTGTGGTGATAGATATTAATTAGACATTGTGGTGATCATTTAGCAATATATAAAAATACTGAATCATTATGTGTACACATGAAACTAATATAATGTTATATGTCTGTTATAACTCGAAAAAAGAAGGAAATGAATAGCTAAAAGTACACTGGAGAAGTATTTTAGCAGGAGCGACTGCAGTAGCCATTCATGGTTACTTCTGCCCATTTCCTTTCTTGAGGTAAGGAGAATTTATAAGCTGTTAACTTTGTATGCTCTGCATAAACCGTTATAAAATTTTCAGATGTGAATTTAGCTTATTTTTTTACCTACCAAAGATTCCAAAGAGAGTGGAGAAATTAACCAGAAAAGTTTATTTCAAAAGCAACTTTTATTAAAATGTCATTAGCACTAGTTCAGGATATAAAGTTAATAACTTCTTTAATAAAGCTATTCATCATTTATAGATCCCCAACATATTTACCTGAGTAAACAACTCTGTTTTCCCTTCAGTTTCACTTAGTCAGTGTTAGGGGCAAGCATAGATTTTTTTCCTCTGGCTTGTGTTTATAAAATAACTCCTTTCAATCTGTTTTATGTGAAAGGAGATCTCCGTTCGGGGTGGTTCTAATGCACCACCCCAAAATGTGCATTTACACATATGAAAAGAAGTAAAAATACATTACAGAGCCTTTATTCTTATATATTAACTATGTGAAATTTAATTTTCTACCCATCAAAATATTTTCCCCTTTAATTAATTATCAATTAAACTCTCTTGTTCTTCTTGTACTATACACCTGAATTACCTTCCTACCTGCTATAAAATTCTATGAAACTTTTCATGAGGTGTTAGGAAAACATTATTCTGGATCCAGACCTCCAAAAGCTTTTTAAAAAAGCAATTTATCATCAAAATTAAAAAAAAAAAAAACACTTTTGTGCTTCAAAGGACACTATCAAGAAGATAAAAAGACAATTCAAAAAGGGAAAAAATATTTGCAAATCATATATCTGATAAGGGACATGTATCTAAAATATAAAGAGCTCTTAT
The DNA here is from genome assembly GCF_003676395.1 of Aethalodelphis obliquidens. NCBI lineage: Eukaryota > Metazoa > Chordata > Mammalia > Artiodactyla > Delphinidae > Aethalodelphis > Aethalodelphis obliquidens. Next base: position 48,567,357 of record NW_020837945.1, on the reverse strand, counting down.
ACTCAATAAAAAAGAGGCAAATAATCCAATTAAAAATGGATGAAGAGTTCAAATAGGCATTTCTCTGAAGAAGATATACAAATGACCAATAAGCACAAGAAAAGGTGATCATTAGGGAAATACAAATCAAAAATCACGAGATGCCACTTCACACCCACTAGGATGGATGGTTATAATAAAAAAGACAGATAATAAGTGTTGGTGAGGATTTGGAGAAATTGCACCCTCGTATATTATGGGATTGTAAAATGGTGCAGCCATTTGGGAAATCGGATTGGCAGTTCCTTGAGTGGTTAAACATGGAGTTGCCATATGAACTAGCAATTCCTCTCCTAGGTACATACTCAAGAGAATTGAAACACGTGGCCACAAAAAACTTGTACACAGGGCTTCCCTGGTGGCGCAGTGGTTGAGAATCTGCCTGCTAATGCAGGGGACACAGGTTTGAGCCCTGGTCTGGGAAGATCGCGCATGCCACGAGCAGCTGGGCCCGTGAGCCACAACTGCTGAGTCTGTGCGTCTGGAGCCTGTGCTCCGCAACAGGAGAGGCCGTGACAGTGAGAGGCCTGCGCACCGCGATGAAGAGTGGCCCCTGCTTGCCACAGGTTGAGAAAGCCCTTGCACAGAAACCAAGACCCAACACAGATGGGAATAAAAATAAGTAAAAGAAGGCTCAACATTAAAAAAAAAAAAAAAACTTGCACACAAATGTTCATAAAAGCATTACTCATAATAGTCAAAAAGTGGAAATAACCTAAATGCTTGTCAACTAATGAATGAATCAATGAAATGTAGTATTGTTTGTACAATGGTATATTATTGGGTCATGTTATGGACTGAATGTTTCTGTCTCCCCTACTGCCCCCCCACACTCAAATATTGAAGCCATTACCCCCAATGTGATGATATGAAGAGAAGAGGTCTTTGGAAGGTAATTAGGTTTACATGGGCTCATGAGAGTGGAGCCCACATAATAGGATTGGTAGCCTTATAAGGAAAGGAAAAGACATTAAAGCATCTTCTCTCTGCCATGTGAGGATCCAGTGAGAAGTTGGCCATCTGCAAGTCAGCAAGAAGGCCCTCACCAAGAACCAAATCTCCAATCTGCTAGCCCCTTTTTCGTGGACTTCACAGGCTTCAGAACGATGAGAAATAAATGTTGTTTAAGTCACCCAGTCTATGGTGTTTTGTTATAGCTGCCTGAAATGACTAAGGTCATGAAAAGGGATGAAGTGCTGATACATGCTACACGTGGATAAACCTTGTTAAGTGAGAGAAGCCAGACACAAAGCCCACCAAAAAAATAAAGTAAAAAAGAAAGAGAGAGAAAAGAAAAAAAGAACAAAGAAGGAACAAGTGCATTAGAACCACCCCAAAATCAGCTGATAGAGATTTAATTGGCATTGCCAGTGATTTCTGTCGTAGGAGAGGGGTTAGAAGAGCAGTCAAAGTAGACAACTGTTTGCATCTGCAACACCACTTTGTGTCTGCCTCTCACAGGTTGGGTCAGTGGCAAGTGCTTAGACATGTGAACCAGGAAGAAATTTCAATAAACAGAGGCTGAAACTGGTGTGGTAATACCTGAATGTTGTGAGCATTTCTTTTTTTTTTTAAAAAAAAAGAAGATCCAACAGGCTGTTTTTATTTAAAAAAAAAATTTTTTTTTTTTTATCAAGAAAAAGAGTCCAAGGAATTAAACTTAATCCAATAGACAGTTGGTCCTTGAACAATGTGGGGTTAGAGGCATGGACCCTCCACTCAGTGAAAAATGTGTGTATACGTTATAGTCAGCCCTTCATAGTTCCTCTGTATATGTGGTTCCTCCATATACGTGGTTGCACATCTATGGATTAAATCAACCACAGATTGTGTAGAACTGTAGTATTTACTATCGAAAAAAAATCCACATATAAGTGGACCTGCACAGTTCAAACCCTTGTTGTTCAAGGGTCAACTGTACTAGCTTCTTAGTTCTAAAACACTTGCAGCAAAAACCAATTTTCTTTTAGTGTGGACGGCAGCATTTCCTAATTACTGGAATTCCTTGGCCCATGAATGAGTAAGGGCAAGTGTCATGAGGCCTCTTAAAGTTAAAAAAAATTTTTAATTCTTTTATTATGGTAACATATAGCATGAAATTTACCATTTTAGCCATTTTTAAGTGTACAGATCGGTGGCATTAAATACATTCACATTGTTGTGTATGAAGCTACTTTTTGAAATGTACTTTTTACTTGGTCATTTTTTTCCTTCAAAATATGAGTGACCCTCAAAGTCTCTGCACATCCAGTTAAGTGAGGTCAGTATCCTTGTAGAGAGAAATCTGACACCAATAAAATAATGCTGAATTACTTCATTTACTACTTGTTAGGTAGGTAAATTCTAGATTAGCAAATTCTGGATGAAAAAAGATTTTAGGTTCCAAGGATCTGTCGTAACCAATGTCAATGGAAAATTCTTTCTTTGAGATTGCCTTGATTCTAGTATACTGTTTAATCTACTTGGCCCCTCTGTGTCGTACTTGTTAAATTCTTTTACTAAATCTGGGCAGACATAACTGTAGCACTGCTTTACTTCCATAGCTGTTTCCAGGGATTGCCCTAGAGGAATTCCTACTTCTTGGCCTCTCAGCAGTTGCTGAATGAAATACAGTACAGCTCACCTTGTGACTGGAATGTGCTTACCTCAGCTGCCAATCACATGTCCTGTAGCCACAGAAAGGACAGGAGTGACAGCATCTTAATACCAGTCACTATCAGTTTTCCTACATGTCTTGTTGCTCAGGATGCTGTTAATGCAAGCACAGCCTGCATGGCTATGTACAAGCCTGGAATATTGAAGTACTCAAACCATATTTCAGTAGTGTATTCTATTTTCAGGAGCATTTAGTGGAGATTTAATCAAAAGAAAGTAATGACATTCAGGTTGTGCTTTGAGTATTGAGAGAACATTTGCTCTATAAACCTTTCCATTAGGTGACAGCCTTAAACTATACCATGATAGACTGACCACTTTATGGTACCTGTGGCTTTTTCTATTACTTCTTTTTCACCTCTAATTTTGTTTATTTGACCTCTCTTTTTTTCTTAGTGAGTCTGGCTGAAGGTTTATCAATTTTGTTTATATTTTCAAAAAAACCAGCTCTTAGGTTCATTAATCTTTTCTATTTTTTTTTTCTTTTTTGGTCTCTAGTTATTTCTGCTCTGATCTTTATTATTTCCTTCCTTCTGTAAACTTCGGGCTTTTTCTAAGTCTGTCAGATGGAAAGTTAGGTTGTTTATTTGAGATTTATCTTGTTTCTTGTGGTAGGCCTGTATCACTATAAACTTTCCTCCTAGAACTGCTTTTGCTGTGTCCTATAGATTTTAGAAAGTTGCATTTCTATTTTCATTCATCTCAAGGTATTTTTTGATTTCATCTTTCATTTCTTTGTCGATTCACTCTTTTCTTAGTAAGATGTTGTTAGTCTCTACATGTCTGTGTTTCCTCCATTTTTCTTCCTGTAATTGATTTCTAGTTTCATACTGTTGTGGTTGGAAAAGTTGTTTAATATAAATAATTTCAATTTTCTAAATTTATTAAGACTTGTTTTGTGGCCTAACATGTTATCTATCCTGGAGAAAATTCCATGTGCACTTGAAAAGAATGTGTATTCTGCTGGGGTTTTTTGTTTGTTTATTTGGTAGAATGTTCTGCAGATATCTATTAAGACCATCTGGTGTAATGTGTCATTTAAGGCCACTGTTTCCTTATTAATATTCTGTTTGGTTGATCTGTCCACTGATGTAAGTGGTATATTCAAGTATCCTACTATTATTGTATTACTGTCAATTTCTCCCTTTATGTCTGTTAATATTTGCTTTATATATTTAGGTGCTCCTATATTAAATGCACATATATTTATGAATGCTATATCCTCTTCTTGGATTGACCCCTTTTTCATTATATAATGGTCATCTTTGTCTTTTGTTACAGACTTTATTTTAAAATCTGTTTTTTCTGATATGAGTATTGCTATCCCAGTTTTCTTTTCATTTCCATTTGCATGGGTTATTTTTTTTCTATTCCTTTACTTTCAGTCTTCTGTTCTTCCTTGATGAGTTAGTGTCTTAATTCCTTCTTCTTCCCAGTAAAAGCCAATTCTCATAGCCTTCATTCATAATAAGTGTAAATAATGTCAAATACATTATGGTATTATTCTTCCAAGGGTATTTACATTTTCTAAATTGAAGGTATAATGGCTTAGTATGGCATTTGAATAATTATTTTCACAATGAGAAAAGATTTCTTTTTCAAAAATAGATTGTTTTGTTTTGAAATTCTTACTGACATTTAAAATTTTGAGAAATATTATGCAGTGGTTTGACATACATTAGAACTCTGGAGAGAGAATAAAACTGTTAGCAGAAAAGAGAGGCTATCTGTGGGCTTACACAGGATAGTATCTCACTTTCTTTTTTCCTCTTTTTTGAAGAAGTGGCAAAGAATGATTTCCTTTTCACCTTGGCTCTGAAGGATATGTTTTATGTGTTGGCAAGTCTTACCCTTGCACATAAATGAATTATACTAATAGTAACCAGAATCTCATAGCATTATTAGTGTTTGATTTGATTCTGGGGAGAATTAACCAGGTACCACTCCATAATCAAACAGCAGGCAATAGCATTTAAAGTAGTTGCCTGTCTGTAGGCAAGGTTGTCCATAAATTCCAAATATTTCATAGACCACCCACCCAGATAACTCTGGTGGGACACACACATACACAGGGAACCACCACTAAGAGACAAGCACTCAGGATTAGGTAGGTCATGGTCACCAGCCACTGGCAGGCTTTGGCAAGAGCATCAGTTGTCATTTTCTACTATGGGGGTTTGCTTTGTGTCCAGAGCCCATATCAAACACATTGCTGCAACTGAGCAGATTGTCAGCCACAGTAAGTTTCATGGAAATATTTTCCTGCACTTCTCTGATGCATATAAATAAAGTGAAAATCCTGCTTTTCTTTCTTCAGAAACTGAAATGTAAAGATTATGAGGGACAGGTATGATCACAACATAGCAGTTCATGAAAACATATTCTATAGCTTAAACCAAATGGTTTTCTTCCCATGAGTGAATTGTCTAGCAGTATAAGTTTCTGAAAAGCCTGTATAATCAGAATTCCAGAAATACCTGAACCCAGGTGAATCCTACCACAAAGCGTGTTGGGACTTCACATCGTAGTCCCCTTGACAGGGGCACATATAAAATTGATGTTGAAGTTTGGTCTTAGGTTAGTTGTTTGTGTTCTTATTTATTTCCCCTGCTATTTCTTGGTGAGAGGGAGTATCTTAACTCTTTCTTCTTCCCAGTTAAAGCCAATTCTTCTTCTGTTATTTTTAGTTTGAAGTTGTGACATTTACTCCATATTTTCCTTTCAAATGGGAAAACTGGTGAAAATACTTTGTAAACTGTGATGTGCCATTCATTTTTTAAACTATCATGATTTATAAGGTTTTTAAAATTGCATTTGGCACTATTTACAGAAAGGATTTTTTTTTTTTTTTTTTTTTTTTTTGCGGTATGCGGGCCTCTCACGGTTGTGGCCTCTCCCATTGCGGAGCACAGGCTCCGGACGTGCAGGCTCAGTGGCCATGGCTCATGGGCCCAGCCGCTCCGCAGCATGTGGGATCTTCCCGGACCGGGGCACGAACCCATTTCCCCTGCATTAGCAGGCAGACTCTCAATCACAGCACCACCAGGGAAGCCCCAGAAAGGATTTTTTTAGTGGTTATGGATTATGTTTCTGGTAGTATCTTACCCAGAAGATGTCTCTTGTCCAGGGCATATGTCTATAAGAAGCAAATTATTCCTTCTGCTTGCATTGCTACATGCTTTGAAGAAAGGGCTCTATAGCTACCAGCAGAAGCCAGAGCTAAATCTGTGATTCAAATAATGCCAACAGCACTTCTGCTTAGATAATTATATGAAGCCAGATGGGATTAATTAGGAGCACTATATAGTCACAACCGAGGCACCAGCTTTGGTTCCATTCCTGTGGCTCCCTGGTGCCATTATTAATCTCAGAATTTTAGGTAGTGATGGTAGAGTCCAGACTCACCACCACCATCAGGGAACTTTGAGGAGAGTTTTAAGACACTTTGAGGAGAGTTTTAAGGGCCTAGGCTTCTCCCTGCTACTGCTGTTTTGCCCACATGTGCAAAAGATTTGGTTCAGTAGGAGGAACAGAGCAGAGAGAAGCCCTGTACTGAGGGCAAGTGATGGTGAAAGGGCCAAGTTTTCTGCATGGTGGTCAGATTGGGGTGGCAGCTGCTCCTGCCACCAGTTTTATCCAGGTTTTCCTCCCAGATCTGTGGGAGACCTAGTCCTCTGACCCAGCCTTATGTCTCGAGAGGTGGGACCTGGATGGAATGGGCTGAGGCCAAACCAAGAATTTGGGGCAAGGAGAAATTTATGTTCTTGTTAAAGGCAAGGTTGACCTGGGATGCAAAGAAATGTCTGAATCCTGCAGTCCAAGCAGGGAGGTGGAGAACAAAAACTCTGATGTGAAAGGTTAACAACAGAGAATGGGAAAGATGGAATAAACTATGCAGACCCTGGAAAACCCTTCTGAGACAACAAAGCATCCATTCCTTCAATGCCTTTTGGCCTGAAATGTGATTGATGTGAAAGCAATGTTCCTTGTACTTTAGGTTTTCATTGCCTGTAGCTCCTTACCTCTGAATTGTTGGATCTGAGACCTTGTTGAGCTATGTGAGGACTTAGAAACCCAGTCTTTTCCTTCTCACCCTCACCAGGGGATATTTGATGTACTTGTCTGTCGAGTGTTCCTAATGTAGAGGTCTAGACTCAAGCTTTAGGAGTAGAAACGCCCATGAAAATATCATAGCAGGTTTGTACATTAAATGATTATTTCTGAAGACAAATATGTACATACTAGTTCATGTGTGCAATCAGAATAAATTTGTTAATGATGAGGAAGGAGTTAATGTAACTGGACTGTGACCCAGTTTGCCGCTGACTACCAGGGGATGCTCTACCTAGGATGAGGGGGAAGAAGGCAGGTAATCCAATCCTAGACAATGTGATTCTGGACCTTTAGGTAATTAGGCTAATGATCTATGCTAGCTGGAGTGCTCTTAGTAAGATGTCCTTGAAAACTGACATGAAAGCTAGGGTATAAAACAGAGATGTATCATAAATAAAATGTTCCCTTACTCTGTGAGATAATCCCATATATCCTCCGTTGGAGAGCTCATCTATCATTTTGGACCAGAGAGTGAGTGCTCATCATAAGAAGGGAGGCCACCTCAATGTCCCCAAATCCTCTCTGCTTTGTCTGAGCCCATGGATTACCTGACTCTTTTACATCATTATGAAGGCTTGATACTGGGTAAGATATTGATTTGTGTGAGTCTAATCCTTTGTATTAGCACAGGCACTAATTAACTAGAGCAAAGAAAACGAAGAAAATGGTACCAAGTACATGTGCCTGTCTTCTAAGGTCCACTTTCTATACTTAGCTCTTGTTAAAAATTTTAATTTATGGGGAAGAGTAAAAAATGAAATAAAAGAGAAAAAATTTAAATCAGGTTCTTTAAGTATTCAATGGATTAATTTTTTTCTATTTTTTTATGTGGTAAAATGCATATAACAACTTACCATTTTAATTTTTAAGTGTACAATCCAGTGGCATTAAAAACTTTCACACTGTTGTGCAACCATCATCACTATCCATTTCCAGAACTTTTTTTATCATCCCTGACAGAAACTCTATAGCCATTAAATAATAACTCCCCAGCACCTGGTATCTTCTATTCTTCTTACTGTCTTCATGAATTTACCTACTTCAGGCACCTCATGTAAGTGGAATCATATAATACTTGTCCTTTTGTGTCCAGCTTATTTCACTTAGCATAATGTTTGCAAGATTCATCCATATTGTAATATGTATCAGGATTTCATTCCTTTCTAAAGGTCAATAATATTCCATTTTACATGTATACCACACTTTGTTTATCCATTAATCTGATGATGGACATTTGGGTTGTTTCCTCATTTTGGCTAGTGTGAATAATGCTGCTATAAACATTAGTGTATAAGTATCTGTTTGAGTCCTTGTTTTCAGTTCTGTTGGGTATATATCCAGAAGTGGAATTGCTGGATCATATGGTAATTCTATATTTCACTTTTGAGGAACTGCCATACTGTTTTCCACAGTGGCTATGCCAATTTACATCCCCACCAACAATGCAACAAGGATTCCAATTTCCCCACACTCTTGCCAACACTTGTTATTTTCTAGTATTTTTTTTATGATTGCTACCTAATGGATGTCTTATCTATCTTTTAGCCAAGTCTCATTATTAAATAACAATAAATTTAATAATATTTTACTGCTTACTAGCTTGTTCCTATGAGCAGCTAGTTGCAACTTTCTGGCCAGTCTTGCCTCTGGAACAACCTTGCCCCTGAAGCAAAACTGCTGAGACTGAACTGCTTAGCTGTCTCTTTGGGGGGTCTTTGCTGATGTCATTTCCCTCTTGTCACCTCCAGCCAACCTCTTTGGGAAACTGATGGGTGAATAATAGAGAAGCTTGTTGGACAACTTGGAATTCAACAAAAAGAGTTCAGGAGTAATAAGTTTGCATCAACTTTCTTTACAGGATCCTTCTATAGTGTGTCATCTTACTCAGCTTTGACTATTCATGCAGGTTAAGAGGGATTTGACATATCTGGCCTGATCCATTGCTGTGTTCATTATTCTCTTCTTCTTGGTATGGTTTACCTTCTAGAAACTTAAAAGGTATATTTAAGGAAGGTGATTTTTATTTCCTAATGTAATGATCATTGATATTTCAAATACATATTCAGTAAACATCATTGAGGAATTTATATTACTGATTGCTTAAGCCATCATTGCCTTAAAAGTGCATGCACATTCTGAATGTCAGAGATTGGTTTTTTCATTATTGTTGTTAGTAAAAGCAGTATCTGTTCACTTTAGATCTTTAGGGTCTGCCTGTCTGCTTCTGTTACTGCTGAAGCCCAAACATTCGAACTGCAGTTGGCACTACAGAGATGGGAAGCCAGACTGGGGCCTGTTTTGCCTCCTGGTTGTTGATAAAGCTGTCAGCCAGGTTGTGGGGGCAGAATTCTGGCAAGACTAGTGTTCAGAATTTCTTAAGCTTAGCCAACTGGCAATGGATGTCATCCAGGAGATGAATATGACACCCTAATTCCCTGCTCCATAAAAATACACACATCCATCATAATATTTCATTTTGATTTTTCTGTGATACACTGTGGGCTGCAGAAATCTCTAAATAGGATCAATTAGGAGAAACTGAATGCAATGTGACATTTTTAACATTTGTTTGTTTGTTTGTTTTATGTTTTTTGAATTATTGAATTTTATTTCATTTATTTTTTTATACAGCAGGTTCTTATTAGTCATCCATTTTATACACATCAGTGTATATCTGTCAATCCCAAACTCCCAATTCATCATACCCCTACCCCCACCTGCTTTCCCCCCTTGGTGTCCATACATTTATTCTCTATATCTGTGTCTCAATTTCTGCCCTGCAAACCGGTTCGTCTGTACCATTTTTCTAGGTTCCACATATATGCGTTAATATATGTTATTTGTTTTTCTCTTTCTGACTTACTTCACTCTGTATGACAGTCTCTAGATCCATCCACCTCTCTACAAATGACCCAATTTCATTCCTTTTTATGGCTGAGTAATATTCCATTGTATATATGTACCACATCTTCTTTATCCATTCATCTGTCAATGGGCATTTAGGTTGCTTCCATGACCTGGCTATTGTAAATAGTGCTGCAATGAACACTGGAGTGCATGTGTCTTTGTGAATTACAAAGGTTTTCTCTGAGTGGGATTGCTTGGTCATATGGTAGTTCTATTTTTAGTTTTTTAAGGAACCTCCATACTATTATCCATAGTGGCTGTATCAATTTACATTCCCACCAACAATGCAAGAGGGTTCCCTTTTCCCCACACCCTCTCCAGCATTTATTGTTTGTAGAATTTCTGATGATGCCCATTCTGACCGGTGTGAGGTGATACCTCATTGTAGTTTTGATTTGCATTTCTCTAATAATTAGTGAGGCTGAGTAGCTTTTCATGTGCTTCTTGGCCATCTGTATATCTTCTTTGGAGAAATATCTATTTAGGTCTTCTGCCCATTTTTGGATTGGGTTGTTTGGTTTTTTGATATTGAGCTGCATGAGCTGTTTATATATTTTGGAGATTAATCCTTTGTCCATTGATTCGTTTGCAAATATTTTCTCCCATTCTGAGGGTAGTCTTTTTGTCTTGTTTGTAGTTTCCTTTGCTGTGCAAAAGCTTTGAAGTTTCTTTAGGTCCCATTTGTTTATTTTTGTTTTTATTTCCATTACTCTAGGAGGTGGATCTAAAAAGATCTTGCTGTGATTTATGTCAGAGTGTTCTTCCTATGTTTTCCTCTAAGAAGTGTCCAGTCTTACATTTAGGTCTGTAATTGATTTTGAGTCTATTTTTTGTGTATGGTGTTAGGGAGTGTTCTAATTTCATTCTTTTACATGTAGCTGTCCAGTTTTCCCAGCACCACTTATTGAAGAGACTGTCTTTTCTCCACTGTATATCCTTGCCTCCTTTGTCATAGATTAGTTGACCATAGGTGCATGGGTTTATCTCTGGGCTTTCTATCTTGTTCCATTGATCAATATTTCTGTTTTTGTGCCAGTACCATATTGTCTTGATTACTGTAGCTTTCTAATATAGTCTGAAGTCAGGGAGTCTGATTCCTCCAGCTCCATATTTTTCCCTCAATAATGCTTTGGCTATACGGGGTCTTTTGTGTCTCCATACAAATTTTAAGATTTTTTTCCTCTAGTTCTGTAAAAAATGCCATTGGTAATTTGATAGGGATTGCGTTGAACCTGTAAATTGCTTTGGGTAGTAGAGTCATTTTCACAATATTGATTCTTCCAATCCACAAATATGGTATATCTCTCCATCTGTTGGTATCATGTTTAATTTCTTTCATCAGTGTCGTATAGTTTTCTGCATACAGGTCTTTTGTCTCCCTAGGTAGGTTTATTCCTAGGTATTTTATTCATTTTGTTGCAATGGTAAATGGGAGTGTTTCCTTAATTTCTCTTTCAGATTTTTCATCATTAGTGTATAGGAATGCAAGAGATTTCTGTGCATTCATTTTGTATCCTGCAACTTTACCAATTTCATTGATTAGCTCTAGTAGTTTTCTGGTAGCATCTTTAGGATTCTCTATGTGTAGTATCATGTTATCTGCAAACAGTGACAGTTTTACTTCTTCTTTTCCAATTTGTATTCCTTTTATTTCTTTTTCTTCTCTCATTGCCATGGCTAGGACTTCCAAAACTATTTTGATAACAGTGGTGAGGGTGGACATCCTTGTCTTTTTCCTGATCTTAGAGGAAATGCTTCAGTTTTTCACCTTTGAGAATGATGTTTGCTGTGGGTTTGTCGTATATGGCCTTTATTATGTTGAGATAGGTTCTCTCTATGCGCACTTTCTGGAGAGCTTTTATCATAAATCGGTGTTGAATTTTGTCAAAAGCCTTTTCTGCATCTATTGAGATGATCATATGGTTTTTATCCTCCAATTTGTTAATATGGTATGTCACATTGATTGATTTGCATATATTGAAGAATCCTTGCATCCCTGGGATAAATCCCACTTGATCATGGTGTATGATCCTTTTTAATGTGTTGTTGAATTCTGTTACTATTTTGTTGAGGATTTTTGCATCTATATTCATGAGTGATATTGGTCTGTACTTTTCTTTTTTTGTAGTATCTTTGTCTGGTTTTGGTATCAGGGTGATGGTGGCCTCATAGAATGAGTTTTGGAGTGCTCCTTCCTCTACAGTTTTTTGGAAGAGTTTGAGAAGGATGAGTGCCAGCTTTTCTTTAAAGTGTGGTAGAATTAACCTGTGAAGCCATCTGGTCCTGGACTTTTGTTTGTTGGAAGATTTTTAATCACAGTTGCCATTTCATTACTTGTGATTGGTCTGTTCATATTTTCTATTTTTTCCTGGTTCAGTCTTGGAAGGTTGTACCTTTCTAAGAATTTGTCCGTTTCTTCCAGGTTGTCCATTTTATTGGCATAGAGTTGCTTGTAGTAGTCTCTTAAGATGCTTTGTATTTCTGCGGTGTCTGTTGTAACCTCTCCTTTTTCATTTCTAATTTTATTGATTTGAATCCTCTCCCTCTTTTTCTTGATGAGTCTGGCTAATGGTTTATCAATTTTGTTTATCTTCTCAGAGAACCAGCTTTCAGTTTTATTGATCTTTGATATTGTTTTCTTTGTTTCTATTTCATTTATTTCCACTCTGATCTTTATGATTTCTTTCCTTCTAACTTTGGGTTTTGTTTGTTCTTCTTTCTGTAGTTTCTTTAGGTGTAAGGTTAGATTGTTTATTTGAGATTTTTCTTGTTTCTTGAGGTACGCGTGTATAGCCCTAAACTTCCCTCTTAGAAGTGCTTTTGCTGCATCCCACAGGTTTTGGATCATTGTATTTTCATTGTCATTTGCCTCTAGGTATTTTTTGATTTCCTCAGTGATCTCTTGGTTATTTAGTAATGTATTGTTTATCCTTCATGTGTTTGTGTTTTTTACTTTTTTTTCCCTGTGTTTGATTTCTAATCTCATAATGTTGTGGTTAGAAAAGATGCTTGATATGATTTCAATTTTCTTATATTTACTGAGGCTTGATTTGTGACCCAAGATATGATCTATCCTGGAGAATGTTCCATGTGCACTTGAGAAGAAAGTGTAATCTGCTGTTTTTAGATGGAATATTCTATAAATATCAATTAAATGTATCTGGGCTATTGTGTCATAAATTTGTATTCCTTTTATTTGTATTCCTTTTATTGTGTCATTAAAGCTTGTGTTTCCTTATTAATTTTCTGTATGGATAGTCTGTCCATTGGTGTAAGTGAGGTGTTAAAGTCCCCCACTCTTATTGTACTGTCGATTTCCTCTTTTGTAGCTTTTAGCAGTTGCCTTATGTATTGAGGTGCTCCTATTTTGTGTGCATATATTTATATATATATAAGTATATATATATTTATATATATATTTATAATTGCTATATCTTCTTCTTGGATTGATCCCTTGATCATTGTGTAGTGTCCTTCCTTGTCTCCTGTAACATTCTTTGTTTTAAATTATATTTTATCTGATATGAGTATTGCTACTCCAGCTTTCTTTTGATTTCCATTTGCATGGAGTATCTTTTTCCATCTCCTCACTTTCAGTCGTATGTGTCCTTAGGTCTGAAGTGGGTCTCTTATATACAGCATATATATGGATCTTATTTTTGTATCCATTCAGCTAGCCTGTGTCTTTTGGTTGGAGCATTTAATCCATTCATGTTTAAGGTAATTATTGATATGTAATGTCCTAGTACGATTTTCTTAATGGTTTTGCGTTGTTATTGTACGTCCTTTTCTTCTCTTGTGTTTCGCATTTCGAGAATTTCCTTTAGCATTTGTTGTAGCATTTGTTTGCTGGTTTGGTGGTGCTGAATTCTCTTAGCTTTTGCTCGTCTGTAAAGCTTTTGATTTCTCCATCGAATCTGAATGAGATCCTTGCTGGGTAGAGTAATCTTGGCCATAGTTTCTTCCCTTTCATCACTTTAAACATGTCCTGCCGCTCCCTTCTGGCTTGTAGGGTTTCTCCTGAGACATCAGCTGTTAACCTTATGTGAGTTACCTTGCATGTTATTTGTCTTTTTTCCCTTGCTGCTTTCAATAATTTTTCTTTGTCTTTAATTCTTGCCAATTTGATTACTATGTGTCTTGGCATTTTTCTCCTTGGGTTTATCCTGTATGAGACTCTCTGCGCTTCCTGGACTTGGGTGGGTATTTCCTTTCCCATGTTAGGGAAGCTTTCAACTATAATCTCTTCAAATATTTTCTCGGGTCCTGTCTCTCTCTCTTCTCCTTCTGGGACCCCTATAATGCAAATGTTGTTACATTTAATATTCTCCCAGAGGTCTCTTAGGCTGTCTTCATTTCTTTTCATTCTTTTTTCTTTATTCTGTTCTGCAGTAGTGAGTTCCACCATTCTGTCTTCCAGGTCACTTATCCATTCTTCTGCCTCAGTTATTCTGCTACTGATTCCTTCTAGTGTAGTTTTCATTTCCGTTATTGTATTGTTCATCTCTGTTTGTTTGTTCTTTAATTCTTCTAGATCTTTGTTAAACATTTCTTGCATCTTCTCGATCTTCACCTCCATTCTTTTTCCGAGGTCTTGGATCATCTTCACTATCGTTATTCTGAATTCTTTTTCTGGAAGGTTGCCTGTCTCCAGTTCATTTAGTTGTTTTTCTGGGGTTTTATCCTGCTCCTTCATCTGGTTCATAGCCCTCTGCATTTTCATCTTGTCTATCTTCTGTGAATGTGGTTTTTGTTCCACATGCTAAAGGATTGTAGTTCTTCTTGCTTCTGATGTCTGTCCTCTGGTGGATGAAACTATCTAAGAGGCTTGAGCAAGTTTCCTGATGGGAGGCACTGGTGGTGGGTAGAGCTGGCTGTTGCTCTGGTTGGCAGAGCTCCCTTTTTTTTTTTTTTAGTAGAAAAACTGCTAAATGTCTTGGGCCTGTCTTTCTGGTACTTTACATGAGTAACTAGTTTTATAAAATAGAGTTGATGGAATCAGAAATAAAAATTCAGTTCCCTCCCTTGAGAAACTGGGATCTTGAGTTGAAGTAAAAGTTTCTAGAGACATTGGTGATTTTAAGAGACTCTAAAGTGGTTTGTCAGCTATTCAAAATGCTATTCAAAGTGTGGTCCAAGGGCCATCAGCATTACCATCACTAGGATCTTGTTCAAAAGAAAAACAAACAAACAAACTTAGGTCACTTCCCAGACCTGCAGGAAAAAGAATCTGCATTTGAACAAGATCCCTAAGTGATGTGTAAACACAATAAAATTTGAAAAGTGCTTGTTTAAAAGCGTACAGCTGACCCTTAAACAACGTGGGGAAATAGGGGTGTTGAATCTCCACATGGTTGAAAATCCCCCATATACGCGGTTCCACCGTATCCATAGTTCCGTATTCACTATTCAACCAACGTATCCATAGTTCCGTATTCGCTATTCAACCAATGGCAGATCGTGTGGTTTTGCAGTCTTTCTATTAAAAAACATCCAAGTATAAGTGGACCTGCTCAGTTCAAACCCTGTTGTTCAATGTCAGGAAACTGTAACTTTATTGAAATTTAGAGGAAGATTTCCTTTAAATCAAGCCACAGACTCTTTTAGATGCGCAAGATGCTCCTTCTCCTCTTATCATGTAATTGAGTAAAAGAATACACTAAGAGGAATTTTAAAATACTCTGTCTCCATTAAGTGGCTATTAATTAAATTTTGGCAGTATCTTTTTTTTAAAACATCTTTATTGGAGTATAATTGCTTTACAATGGTGTGTTAGTTTCTGCTTTATAACAAAGTGAATCAGCTATACATATACATATATCCCCACATCTCCTCCCTCTTGGGTCTCCCTCACTCCCACCCTCCCTATCCCACCCCTCTAGGTGGTCACAAACCACCGAGCTGATCTCCCTGTGCTATGTGGCTGCTTCTCACTAGCTATCTATTTTACATATATTTGGCGGTATCTTAATTGAAATACTATTTCCAAGGCCTTCAAATTTTCTCTATAATATACTCTACGTCAGTTGTAACAGTAAAGTGAGTTTTCAGGGATATGCTCCATTTCATGTAGGTTGGGGTGGATTATAAATTGATACACCTTTCTGGAGTATAGCCTAATTTCAGCTCCTTCACAGCCTCTGGAGAGAGACTGAGGAAGGTTATGAGACACATTAACAGGTTACTGTAACGTCTTCATTCTTAACTAGTTTAACAAATATAAAGATTTAATTTCTTTTATTTAAAAATTTTAGGTTTATTATTTTTTAAGTTTCATTTTTAGATTTTGTTTATTCATTCATTTATTCACAAAATATTTATTAAGGGCTGGAGGATTTTTTTCCCTATTCTAGAAGTATTTTAGAATTCAATGCAAATACAATTTGAGTGAAATAAAAACTTAGCAAATTCATTGAGTATGGAAAAAATATATTTTACTTCTTGTCCTATTACTACTCAATACTGTGTTTTCTATAGAATTGTTGTATAAAACAATCATACATTAAAACGTACATATCGGGGGCTTCCCTGGTGGCGCAGTGGTTGAGAGTCCGCCTGCCGATGCAGGGGACACGGGTTCGTGCCCTGGTCTGGGAAGATCCCACATGCCGCGGAGCGGCTAGGCCCGTGAGCCATGGCCGCTGAGCCTGCGTGTCCAGAGCCTCTGCTCCGCAATGGGAGAGGCCACAACAGTGAGAGGCCCGCATACCGCAAAAACAAAAAAACAAAAAAACAAAAAAAAAAACATACATATCAAACAAGGTAGTATTTAATACACATCTTTTAAATTTGGAATGGGAATTTGCATTTCACAGTATTTAGAATTTTCACCATTAGGTACATGTACATGATTCGTTGCATTTAATATGAAAAGTGTTTCATTTTTATTCCACAGCTTCAATAAATAGCTCTGACATTAGAACAAATGTTTATGTCCATGTGTAAAGTCTGGCAATATTGTGGCTTGACTTTTCCAACTATTTTTCCCACTAAAAGTGTCTAAGGATGTTGAGTTAGTGAAATATCTTTGCTACTTCGATTTGGTAAGGGTTTCATAGTATGCTTTGCAGAGCAATTTCCACGTCTTAGGAGGAGTTTATTAGCTCATGAGGGAAAGTAAAGTTCTAACATGTACAGAGATGCTTTGATGTTTAACTAGAAGATCAAAAGTAAAATTGAACACCATGTTCCCTTCCTCATCTTTTTTTTTGTAATTATCATCACGTTTTAGCAAAATTAAGAAATCTCAGGTTGTTTCATGTGCTGACAGTACTGTATTGTGGCCCTAAACATGTACACACACATATGTCCTGTTCTTAGAAATGGAGAAGAGGATATGAGGTCATTTGTGATGAACATTCTGGTCCCAAATTATTCTAGAGTGTTTGCTGACAAAATTCACACTAGAAAAATCATCTGGCCACCGTTACAGGTGTGTGTGAGCTGCTTGTTTTTAAGAAAATATTCGCAGACATTAAGTTGATACAAATTTCAAGATATTTTCATTGTTTTGTGCAATGGACAATTAGAGTCTGATGTGACTAGAATTTTTGTGTTTAGAGAAGGGATGATTCATAAACATTCCCAAGTAGAGTATCATGGTTTTATTAGCTCTCACAACCTTTCCTAATATCTCTTTCCTGGAAAAAGTAAAGCAGCCAGACAAGCATAAGTTAATTGCTCAATTTCATATTGTTAGACATTACAAGTTAGAAAACAAATGAAGGAGTTTTCAGTTCTCACTATTTGTAAACTACTTAATGTTTACCATGTTGAAAAACCCTGGAATCTAGCTTTTTCTAACATAGTGGGGCTCAGTGTTGAGAGTATGAGGAAGTCCCAAATATGAGGAGGTATGGAGAAAACCTGTGTCCTAGTGCACACCTCGACACTTAATGTATCATCTCACCTGATGAGGATGAAATATAATTCATAACCTCTTGAGTAATAATGAAGTTACTGAGCACAGATTCCTTGACTCTTCATATTCCTGTGACTTGCTGGGGTGGAGGTCGTAAAGGTGTGACAGTGCATCAGACATGAGCTACAAGCTTTCAAGTGTTCATCTCTAACTCAAGGTTGTTCAGCTCTACCCCTCTGCACATAAATATTGCCAGCATGCCAAATTTTTGTATAAACCCAAACAAGACAAAGGCACAGTCAGTGTGAGACACCTAGAGAATCAACAGGCATTTTTGTGGTTGCGCTTAAAAAATGGTTTTCTTAAGAAGATCCACATTGCTGATATGAATTCCAGAAGTGGAAAAACAATAGTTCTGGAAATCAACCACGTAAAGACAGTCAATAAGATGTATTACTATATCTTGTCCCTTTAGGAACACTGCCACTTTCCCCTCAGGTCCAACTCTTTAAAGTTAATATAGTTTAAAAATTGAATTTTGGGAAGGACTAGTTGACATTTGATAATTAAATTTATATATATAATGAAGCAGGAAAAAAACCCAAGAAGGACAATCACATTGCTTTATTTCATGGAATAACAGCTGGGATGTTCATTTACTGTCTTTTCTAGGCTAATAAAATTTATTCTAAAACAGCCTTCCAAATACCACTATGAAAGCCAAGAATATATATATATTTTTTGCTAGAAATCAAATGACTTCTTGCAATACTATTTTATGGAATCTGCTGATTATTTTACCATTTGGGCATAGAGATATAGTCTCAAGAGCTGTAGAAATTTAACTACACCAAATTCAAATCACCACTTCTTATGCTGTGTAGTTGAAAACATACAATTTTAAATACATCTTCATATTCTTGTTCACTAAAATCAACCCACAGTTATTTAGAAAGTGATCAGGTGACAATTATCTGGTGTTTTGCCTGGTTTTGGGTGTTCATCGTTTGCCCATACTTACCACTGTTTGTTTCTGAGACCCAATATTCCCCTCTCACCTCTTCATTTTTCCCTAAAAGACTGTTGGTATAATGAGAATATGCCAGGCCAGCCACTGATATTATATTAATTAGCCTGTCCAGAGTATGATGGAAGATGAAAATACTAGATAAATTAAAAGTTAAACAGCTCTCCTTGAGGGTGACATGAAAAGTCATACATTAACTTTTATGAATAAAGATATTTGGAACTTTTGCCAGATGAATCTGGTAAGTACAGATCTGGATTTTATTACTTTTACTTGAGTTTTCATGATTATATGTGCAGATAGTCCCAATTAGAGTATCTGTCTGTCTTCTTGGTATTGTTGATTTCAGCATATGTCTCTTCATTAATTAAAACAGTAATAATGATAACAGTGAAAACTAACATTTATTTAGTGTGCTTACTACCATGGTGGCCAGTAACTATCATATTTTATGTAAATAGAGTAATATCCTTAAGATATTTACAATAGTGGGGAAAATCAAGGTGCGTACTATTATTATCCCCTGAGAAGAGGTGAGGAAACTGATGCACAGATAAGTTTAGTCATTTTCCCAAGGTTATACAGCTAGTAAGAGGTATAGTCAGGATTTAAATCCAGAGCATGTTCCCTTCACTGTTAGGCTGTATAGCCATTCACTTGTGGGCAAAGCACATGGTGTTTTTTACCCCTGGCTGGTATGGGTATTGTCTGCTGGCATACTGTGGAGATTCATAGTGGACATTGTCAAGAGGATGATAATAAATAGAATAAATTTCCTGCGTGATATTCTTGGAATGGAAGTCGTAGGGTATCATCAACACAGTCACATGGTGACCTCAGCTCCTCTTGTCCCTCACTCAGACTGTCAGCTCATGGCAGGTGAGTCACAAGTAGGCTCTCTGTGTCTAACAGCATGTGCGTGGATATTTCTGGTTCATACTGCCTTGGACAGGTACTAAAGATCAAGCATGTGGACACCGTGACACGGTTTCAGCCAGTCTTCCAGCTTTTGCTTGGCAAAATCTCAGGAGGTTAGACCAAGATTTTGAAATAAAAATTATGAAAAGAATAGAATTGGTTTTGTCATTAACCTTTTCGGCTTAGAGATTCACTTTTCTTTTGCCTACTTAGTAGCTATTGGGTAGACTGTGGTGTAAATGACTGTAGAATTTGTCAAATTAAGAATGTTAACCTTCTATTTTAATACAATATCACTCCCCTGCCCCAAACCTTTTTTTTCTCTAGCTTGGCCTTTTTGGATTCAATTCAGCAAAAGTTATTCATCAAGATTCAATATAAGTAAAGCTCTGTGAAAAATGTCATGGGTATTTTGATAGGGATTGCATTAAATCTTTAGATTGCTTTGGGTAGTATGGCCATTTAAGACACTTTTTTTAAAAAAAATTAATTATTTAATTTATTTATTTATTTTTGGCTGTGTTGGGTCTTCGTTTCTGTGCGAGGGCTTTCTCTAGTTGTGGCAAGCGGGGGCCACTCTTCATCGTGGTGCACGGGCCTCTCACTATCGTGGCCTCTCTTGTTGCAGAGCACAGGCTTCAGACACGCAGGCTCAGTAGTTGTGGCTCACGGGCCTAGTTGCTCTGCGGCATGTGGGATCTTCCCAGACCAGGGCTCGAACCCACGTCCCCTGCATTGGCAGGCAGATTCTTAACCACTGTGCCACCAGGGAAGCCCCAGTATGGCCATTTAAAAAATATTAATTCTTTCAATCCAAGAGCACAGGATATCTTTCTATTCTAGCTCCCGCTTAAGGAATATTCATTTTATATCTACCAAGTCATGTGTATACATTTCTTTCTTGCCCAAGGAACTTATTAGTTAAGGCAAAATTGACTGTTTCTAGACTTAAATGATTTCATTGTTGAAGGCAATAGACTGATTGTTTAAATAAATCAATAAAACCTCTTTTGCACAACACAAGAAATACAGAATGTTAAGGGTCTGAGATTTTTCACTTTTCAATTAGTGTTGATATCATCAATTCATTTTTTAAACTGTAAATGGTGTATTCTGATCACAGAGTGCATGTTAGAAAATGGGCTACTATCAGCAATTTCTGGATTTAGGTATTTTTCATCTAAGAGGGTGAGTCGTCTTCTAGTTCTAATTCTACATTCCTAAGAAAGGACTCATAGATCAGGTGAGGGAGCTGGTGTCCAAAGATGATCTCCCAATGAGCTATATTTCCTGGTATTCACACTGTATTAGTTTCTTTTTTAAAAAAATAAATTTATTTATTTTATTTAGTTTACTTTTGGCTGCGTTGGGTCTTTGTTGCTGTGCGCGGGTTTTCTCTAGTCGCGGCGTGTGGGGGCTACTCTTCATTGTGGTGCACGGGCTTCTCATCGTGGTGGCTTCTCTTGTTGTGGAGCACAGGCTCTAGGTGCGTGGGCTTCAGTAGTTGTGGCATGCGGACTTCAGTAGTTGTGGCTCACGGGCTGTGGAGCGCAGGCTTCGTAGTTGTGGCACACAGGCTTAGTTGCTCTGCGGCATGTGGGATCTTCCCAGACCAGGGATCGAACCCTGCATTGGCAGGCAGATTCTTAACCACTGTACCACCAGGGAAGTCCCACGCTGTATTAGTTTCTTATTATTATACTTAATAACAAATTGCCACAGATTTTGTGGCTTAAACAACATAAATTTATTATCTTACAGTTCTGTAGGTGATAAGTCCAACATGGGTCTCACTAGGCTAAAATCAATATGTCAGCAGGGCTGAGCTCCTTTCTGGAGGCTCTAAGGGAGAATACGTTTTCTTGCCTTTTCCAGGTTCTAGAGGTCACCTGCATGCCTTGGCTCATGGCTCCCTTTCTCCATCTTCAGGTGAGCAATGACAGGCCAAGTCCTTCTCATACTGCCGTCTCTGTGGTTCTTTGGAGCTGAGAGTTTCTCCAGTTTGAAGCACTCATATTTTAGATTAGGCACACCTGGATAATACAGGATAATCTTACGTCAAGGTCCATATCCTTTTTACAAAAAAATATTTATTTATTTATTTATTTGGCTGCGCCGTGTCTTAGTTGTAGCATGAGGGATCTTTTTCTTTCTTCTTTTCTTTTTTTTTTTAGTTGCGGCATGCATGCGAGATCTAGTTCCCTGACCAGGGATTGAACATGGGCCCCCTACATTGGGAGCATGGAGTCTTAACCACTGGACCACCAGGGAGGTCCCTCAATGTCCATATCCTTAATCACATCTGCAAAGTCTATTTTGCCATGTAAGGTAACCTATTTACAGGTTCCAGGGATTAGAATACAGACATCACTGGAGGGCCATTTTGCTGCATATCCTAATGCCCTTATATAAGCCCCTTCTCTGAATCTGAGCCGTCCTTGTGACTCTATCTTAAATAGGAATGATGGTATGTGGCTTTTGAAGCCTTGATAATTCTACCTGGGCCTCTTGCAATTCTAGTTTTTGGATACTCCCTGTTGGAACTCAGCCCCTATGCTGTGAGAAGTTCAAACCGCATGGAGATGCTAGGTACAGAGGCTCTGGTAGACAGCCTGAGCTGAGCTCCCCTTGATAGCCAGTTACAACTACCAGGTATATAAGTGAGACTTCTTAGACGTCTAGCTCAGTCAAACCTTCATAAGACTGCAGGCCTGGCTGATATGTGACTGCAAGTGCATGAGAGATGCCAAGTGACACTTCCTGCTGAGTCCAGCAACCACCTGAACATTGAGAGGAAATAAATTGTTGTTTAAGGCCACTATGTTTTGTTTTCAAAACTGCATAACCAGAAAGTCAAGCTGGGATGAGATTTCTATCCTTTGACAATCAACTTTGGTCAGGGGTTAAGATTGTATCTGTCAGGTATCTTAACTTCGAAGAGTAGACATTAAATCTGGTTAAGTTAAGCAGAGGAAACATTTCTCTGCTGCCTGATTGGAAACTTCTGCAATTTGGTTTGGTTTCTCACTTCGGAATGTTATGACACTTGTTTTCTGGTGCTTTTCAGTCTCTATTGCCAACGTAATGGTCCAATTTACAAATGAGATTAGGTGTCTTCTAGAATTGTAATGAGGATTGGAGAACCAGGCTTGGAGATGTCAACCTAAATAAAGAGGGAAACTGGGGCAAGCTCAAAATTGTCAAAAAGATGAGTTTATTCAGGAATAGCAGAGAGAAATTACAAATCAGGACAGGCAAACCATAGCAAGCTACAGGCAACTTTTCCTTGGCCTCAAAAATGCCACACCAAGGTGCCCACACCAAGTCCCTTGCCCTCATCACTCCGGTGAGTTACCATCTACTTTCGGTTTGGAAAGTCTGTTCTCAGATTCTGAGCTTCCTCCCTTTGGCTGAGTTTTCTGACTTTATTTGGGATCTGTTTGAAGGCTTTATCCTCTGATGAATACTCGTTTGTTTTCTTATTGGAAGTACGCTAGAATTTCGGTTTAATTCCTTTGGAATTCTTGAGAGCAACAATTAAAAATAATATAAGTGGATGTGAGTGGAGCAAATAAATACTATTAGAACACTTCCACCTCCTTATGAGAGACTTTGGTCTCTGAGACAAAAGACTCCCATGAGAGGATAAGGCTGATTGACATTAAGTCACCCGCCAACTGCAAGACAGTTTTCATGCAACAAGGGGCACCTGGTCATGGGTCAGATAACCAGGACAAAGGCCATTCCCTGGAAGAAAAATCTAAAGATCTTGTGAAAGGCACACTCTAGAACAAAACACAACTCTCAACCCTGAAAGCATACCCATCAAGCTGTTTAGGAATTTTTCTTTTGCTCTCAAAAAAACCTATGACGTATGGGATTCCAGTCATTTAAATGCTCTAAGGGTGGCCCTCCTTCAGGGACCTCAGCCAGTTTGACGTTACAGAATTATGGTCTCTCCTCACGTGCATTTTTTTTTTTTTTTGCGGTACACGGGCCTCTCACTGTTGTGGCTTCTCCCTTTGCGGAGCACAGGCTCCGGACGCGCAGGCTCAGCGGCCATGGCGCACGGGCCCAGCCGCTCTGCGGCATGTAGGATCTTCCCGGACCAGGGCACGAACCCGTGTCCCCTGCATCGGCAGGTGGACTCTCAACCACTGCGCCACCAGGGAAGCCCCTCACGTGCATTTTTGACTAAATGGACCAACCTTAGTAAAGATAATTTAGAAATTCAATGGCCATTATGGGGAATTTTTGATCTCCCCAAACTTGTTTCTCTCCAGAGTAAATTAGAAGACTGTGGCAATAGAACTAGACAAACTTAATGAGATAGCTATTTTAATTGGTACATAGAGGCTTCTAAATGTGTTCAGGGTTCAAAAATTGCCTCTTTACAAAATATTATTTCTAAGTTAGCTGAAGCAAATAAACAACTGAAAGGAGAAAAAAATCATTTGAGGTCTCTTCCTGCGCAGCACGAGCCGAGGTTTCTCTCAACCTACTGCTCCACCTCCTCCGTGTACACCTTTGCCCTCTTCTAACCCCCTTCCTTTATCTGAACTTTCCTTCCTCTCTAATACTGAAACTTACCAACTCTCCCTTTAAAAATTAGGTTTTCTGAGGATTCTGCTAAACCATTAATTTCTTACATTCCATGGACCAAAGCTGAATCTTGAGCTATAATAAAAGATTTTCCTAACGTAACTGAAGAGCCTCATAGATTTGCAGAAGAATTCAATGTTGTAATTCAGACTTATCAACCTGGCTTCTCCAGTGTTTATCAATTCATGCACTTGCTTTCTGGAAAAGGTTAAGCCCAACATTGGATGAAAACTGTTAATTGGGAAAGCCCCAAACAATCCTTAGAATTCCAAGTAAGTCAACCACTGGCTCTTTTATATGACCAAGCTCATGCCATACCCAAAAGGTAGCATCTTGCCATCCCAAGAGCTTTCCCTAAACCAGTAGACTGGAACAAAATTCAGACATGTATCCAAAAGCCTGCCAAATCTGTTTATGATTATTACAGCAGACTCCAAATTGTCTTTAAAGAAAATTCTGGACTTGCTATAGATGTTGAATCTACCAGGGTAGCCTTTAAATCAATGTTTAGAAACGGTTTAAACAGATCTATCCCTCTTAGTCAAGAGAACTCGCATAGAATGGGAAACAATGCCCCCCTCTGATCTTGTCAATCTAGCTAATCAGTTAGCCTGCACCCTAGAAGATGATTCCAAAAGAAGGGCAACTAAAATTTTAAATCTTCAACTTCAACAAATGGAATCTCCCAAACTTTCCCTCCTGGGCTCTGTCATTATTGTAAAAAAAAAAACTGGCCATTGGAAAAAGGACTGCTACAGATCAAAAAGGTCTAGCTGGTTGCAGCTTTCTAAGAGCCGAGGGTCAGACTCATCCCAATCATGGGACTCCGAGGAAACACAGGGACTGTTTCCCATCCTACCATTACATAGGCCGTGGGAAACTACTCTCTAGATTGGGGATGAATCCCTTACAATAATCATCTAAACAGGTAGCTGCTCTCTCTGTGCTCCAACCCTACTACAATTAAACAGTCTCTTCTCAGAGTAGTACATTTATTCAAATAGTGGTGGCCTCAAATAAACGAAAACATGTCCCTATTTCTAAACCTATACCCTTTTGCTTGGGATCTTTGCAAGATAAACATTCATTTCTCCTCAGTGAATCATCTCCTGTCCACTTACTAAGATGAGATTTCCTAGAAAAATATCATGCTGCTATTTCTTTCTCTTGAAAGGAGATATAACACGAGGTCAAAGCCCTTGAATCTCAGAATCTCATCCTCAAGAAAATCCAAACCCTTTTTCTTTCATATTACTTTACAAACCAGGGGATCCCAAACTTCAGACTTATCCCCATTATTAGATTTAGATTAGATTTTTGTGGGCAAAATCTTCCACAGACATGGGCAGAATTTATAGAGTCTCTCCGTTAAAAGCCAAATGCATTCCTTAAATCCTCTCCCCAGAATTGATACCCTATAAACAAAGAAGGTTTCCAGGGCACAAGACCTATCATAGAAGACTCATAAAGCACAGAGACTTACTATCCCTTGCATCAGTCCTTGTAAAACCCCTATTTTACCTGTAAGAAAACCTAATGGTCAAGGATGGAGATCTGTCTAAGATCTCCGAGCAATAAATAATATTGTTATTTTTCACCATCCTGTTGTCCCTAATCCCCATGTGGTGTTTTTAGCGTCCATCCCTACTGAAAGCAAATTTTTTACTTTGATTTATGCAGTGCATTCTTTAGTATTCCAATTGATAAGGCTAGCCAATATCCTTTCGCCTTTACTGGGGAAGAACAACAATATACCTGGATAGTAATGCTCCCTAGTTTTACTGAAAACCCCTCTTACTCTTCACAAATTTTAAGAGCTGACCTGGATGATATAAAATTCTCTAGAGGCTCCATCTTACTACAATATGTAGATGATTTATTTTTCTGCTCATTCTCTCAAGCCTCCTCACAAGAAGACAGTATTCACTTTTTAAAACTCTTAACCACTAAGGGACACAAGGTCTCAAGTGAAAAATTGCAATTTGTTCAAACTCAAGTTGGGCATTTAGGAAATTCAATCTCAGGAGAAGGGTTATACCTAGATCCTGATAAGCTTCATAGCATCTTGAGCTTCCCAAAACCTAAAACCAGAAGTCAGCTACAGGGTTTTCTTGGGCTAGCTGGTTATTGTCACAATTGGTTCCAAACCTCTCCTTAATCACCCAGCCCCTGTATGTCTTATCATAAACCACTAAACCTGATCCCATTATCTGGGAAGACCAAGATGACTTAGCCTTTAAAACCTTGAAGGAAAGCTTAATAAATCCACCTGCTCTTGGCTATCCAAACTATCCTGTTCTTTCTGTATATGAAAAAGAGGGAGATGCCCTTGGAGTACTTACTGTAAAACATGGGGGCTACCACTGACCTCTAGGTCACAAATCTTAGATCCTGTAGCCCAAGGTTACCCTCCATACCACAGGGTTGTCCCTGCTACTACCCTTCTGTTAAAGGCCACTGAAGAAATAGTCAAGGGATCGTCCCTCTTTGACCGTCTTTCTACCTCGTGCTGTCGAAGCTCTCTTGGACTCACACCACACCCAACACCTTTCAGCAAGCCATCTTACTTATGAAATTCTCTTGCTAAATGTCCCCCATATCACCCTTGTTCATTGTAACAATCTTGACCCTGCTACCCTTCCTCCTTCTTCCATGGACAAAACCCCTCGTGACTGTTTGATTTTGATGGATCACCTAGTAACCCCAGTTACAAGAAACCTCCTTTAACATATGTTAATTTCCCATGATAGCCCTTACTTGAAAGATGAAAATGGTAAATATCATGCTGGATATGCAACATCAACTCCTTTTGAAATCCCTAAGGCAAAGACCCTTAGCTTTGACCACTTTAGCCCCAAAAGCCAAATTATACGCTCTCACTTGAGCATGTATTCTAGCTAGGTAAAACCGCAAACATCTATACTGATAGTTGATATGCCTTTGGAGTAGCCCATGATTTTGGAATATTACGGAAACAAGACTTTCTTACTTCCAGTGGAGACAAAATTAAAAATGGCCCTTATGTCGCAAACTTAGTGAACGCTGTACTCCTGCCAGCAGCACTGGCTGTTACTCAGCGTTCTCGGGTATTCCAAGTCTGACTCTCTGGAAACCAAAGGAAACCGCCTCGCTGATGTCTATGCAGAAAATGCTGCTTGTATAGGATCCATGGACCAAACCTTTGTTATGGTCCAGAAAACTATTTCCTCTGGCAACAACAGAAGAGAATTAACCAGGGAAATCCAACAAATGGACCCTGAAAAGGAAAAAGCAAAATTGGAGATCTAAAATTTGGAGGTCGGACCCAATAATGAACTGGTGCTGTCAGAAAATCTAAAATTTTTATTATTGATTACCATACACGAGTTAAATCATTGGTCAACTGATAAAGTGATTATGTTCATGAATCAATGTTGGTGGGGAAACCAACACTGCAGGGCTGCAAAAAGTGCTTATCTTGCTTGTTCTATCTGTCCTGAATTTAACCCAGGGGAACCTATTTGTACTGCCCCTGGATATTTTAATTTACCATTTAATAGACCTTTTGAGCTTTGGCAAACGGATTTCATACAGTTGCCCCCATCTCATGAATACAAGTATGTTTTAGTAATGGTTTGCATGTTTTCACACTGAACTGAAGGCTTCCCATGTAAACAGGTGAGTACATCTTCTGTAGCTAAAATCCTATTTAAAAAATTATTGCCACTTGGGGAACACCCCCTTGAACTTCATAGTGATTGAGGAACCCACTTTGTTGATCAAAACTTGGCAATTCTGTGCTGTCTGGCAAGTTCTGCAGCACTTTCATTGTGTTTATCCTCCTCAGTCCTTAGGAGTGATCGAATGTTATAAATGGAATTATTAAGACTCAGCTAAATTAGTTGAAACACTCCAATTACCCTGACCAAAAACATTACCACTGTTTCTTCTAAATCTTAGATCTATTCCCTCAAGATACATAAACTTTCGCCTTCTGAAATAATTACAGGAGGGCCGATACACTTAGTCCCTGCTTCTTTTCACCCACAGCTAATAAAGGGGGATATACTTCAATTTTGCAAAGACCTGATCAAGTCCATAGAAAATAATTATGCTTTGGTAGAACAAGCTTTCCACAGTGTGCTCCCAGGAGATGAAGACATCAAACATTACACTTCACAGCCGGACATTTCATCTATTGGAAAACACATCTCCAAAAAGACTGTCTTCAACCGCGCTGGAAAGGCCCCTACCAGGTGCTATTAACTAACCCCTGTGCACAGTCTTCAAGGAATAGACTCCTGGATTCATGTATCATATCTAAAGCACGTCCTAAAAACTGATAGGTCCTGTGTACCAACTGGTGACTTGAAACTGAAAATTTCTAGGGACTGATGTAGACAGCATCTATAGTAGACAGCTTACCCAAGATATCCAGGGCCTGTGTAAATTTCATTATTTTTAAAATCTTTTTTTCTTTTTACTCTATGTTTAATTAAATCATGTCATTCAGGCCTTCAACTGTCCTTTCCCTAGTTTTCCTACCATCTTTTACTTTACCTTTAACATATTGCAATTCCTCTGCTATTCCCAAATAAACTTATCTTTTTGATAATTTTGAGCTTGCCTCAGTTTACCTCTTTATTTAGGTCATCAGAGGCTAAGCAGTCAGGGACAATGCCCCTGAATTATGTCTGAGAAAGAGGCCCAGTGAGAATATTGCTCCGTCATCCTGAGGTCCAAGCTTTAAGCACTGAATCTCTATTAGCAGCACCAAAGGTGCTGACTCTGGATATTAAAACCTGTACCACTACTTCTCCTACCCCAGAAAGTCCATCTTTCTTCAACTGCCACTCCATGAGGGAGAGTTGCCTATGGATCTTATTCCCTTGTGTCACCATCTCTCAATTTAAAGTCCAGAGTGGGCATATCTGATTTGTAGAATGCAGCAAACTTCTAGCTTTAAGAAGCTCCCTGCCACTACCACCCCT
Organism: Aethalodelphis obliquidens; assembly: GCF_003676395.1. Taxonomy (NCBI): domain Eukaryota; kingdom Metazoa; phylum Chordata; class Mammalia; order Artiodactyla; family Delphinidae; genus Aethalodelphis; species Aethalodelphis obliquidens. The sequence goes on along the minus strand of NW_020837945.1, from coordinate 48,538,265 downwards.
CACTAAAGGTTTTTTTGAAATCATCTGGAATTTCAGTTTGGGTTTTTAAAAAATATTGTGCCTTGTATTTTGGGGGAATCTTTTTTTTAAAATTTATTTTATTGAAGTATAGTTGATTTATAATGTGTTAATTTCTGCTATACAGCAAAGTGATTCAGTTATACACATTCTTTTCATATTCTTTTCCATTATGGTTTATCACAGGATATTGAACATAGTTCCTTTGCTATACAGAAGGACCTTGTTGTTTATCCATTCTATATATAATAGTTTGCATCTGCTAATCCCAAACTCCCGATCCATCCCTCCTCCACCCCCCTCCCCACCAGCAACGACAAGTCTGTTCCCTATGTCTGCAAGTCTGTTTCTGTTTCTTAGATAAGTTCATTTGTGTCATATTTTAGATTGGGGAATCCTTTCTTCTTTGTATTAAAATTATAGCCATATTATTCAATAATTATTTGGAATTAAGTATTTTTCCCCCACTGGTCTCATTGTTCTCTGCTGTTTACTATATACCATTTTGCCCTTTAAAAACTTTTTGATAATTTTAAATCATTTTTTTTTCTGAGAGACACTCTTAAGTAATATTTTTCAGAAGGAATGAGTGAATAGTAAATTTTTTGAGTCCTTACACATTCAAAAGTGTTTCTCCTTTGTCCTCACATTTAAATGACAATTTGGTTCTATATTGAATTCTAAGGTCACAATTCTTTGATAAATTCTTTAGAGATTATACCATTTCTGCCTAGTAGTAAGTTTTACATAGCTGCTCTTGGTTTATTTTCCCTGTCAGTAATATGTTTATTTTGTCTTTTCATTTGTTAGGTTTTTCTCTTTATTTTTGAAATTCAGACATCACACTAGAACATATTCTAGATATATTTTCTTTCACTATGTCTTCTGATTATCAAGGTGCTTTTTTGCTCTGAACACTGAAGTTTTTCTTCAGCTCAGAAAATTTTTTTTTTTTCCCTGTGATTTCCTTTACAAGCATTTCTCTTCCTTTACTCAGTCCTCCCCAGAACCCCTAAGATGTGGTGCTCAAAGTGTGGTCCCTCCAAGCATCACGTAGGAATTTCTTAGAAATGGGAATTCTTGATCCAAGAATTCCCCAAGACCAACTGAACCAGAATTTTTAAGGATAGGGCTCAGAAATTTGTGTTTTAAGAAGCTCTCTAGGTGATTCTGATACATGCTAAACTTTCGCTCCAGCAAGCCACTGAACGTTGAGAGATAATAATAGATCATTGCTGGGAAGTTAAATAGCCAGACTGAGCTGTTAGCAAACAATCTCTATTAGCCCTGCCTATTCTTGTATAAGTGTGATTGCAGAGTTCATCTCCTGTTCTAACTCTGATGTTTCAAGCTTAGCGCTCTTTATCCTCATGACATCCCGTGTTAGATCCCCTTCTTCTGTGGCTTTGAAAGCATTCTATGCATGTCCCTATCACATTCTTTTTTTTTTTTTTTTTTTTTTCGGTACGCGGGCCTCTCACTGTTGTGGCCTCTCCCGTTGCGGAGCACAGGCTCTGGACGCGCAGGCTCAGCGCCGTGGCTCACGGGCCCAGCCGCTCCGCGGCATGTGGGATCTTCCTGGACCGGGGCACGAACCCGTGTCCCCTGCATCGGCAGGCGGACTCTCAACCACTGCGCCACCAGGGAAGCCCCCTATCACATTCTTGACACACTGAATTTTAATTTGATTTGCCTGTCTTTCCCACTACATGATAAAGTCCTTAAGGCGGGGATTTCTTAGTGTCTAGTAACGCTTAATACACATTCAGTCAACGTTGGTTCAATGACTGACTCATTGACCATGTCCAAGATCAGAGAATTTAAATCAGACAGGGTGGACCAATAAAGCAGGGGTCTAAATGATGACAGCTGGTGAAGGATCCAGTAGATAAGCTGCCCTCAGAAAAGTGATGCTTGGCAGAAGGTGTAAGAGGCCCAGAGGAGACATATATCAGTCAAGACCCTAACAGGAAAGAGATGGAACACTCAAATTAGGACATTTCCACAAAGATTTATTTATAAAGGGACTATCTGTAAAGGTGAATGTTCTGGAGTGTAGGGCACCACAGGAGATGGTGCAGTAACCTGGGATTAGTGGCAACTGGGCTATTACCACTGTCGACCCAAATAGATAAGGGTGGGAACTGTTCCCAGAATTCAGAAAGAGTTATGTAGTGGAGGCCTTCCTTAGAGAAGTGACCCTTGGTCAAGGGACACAGTGAGGCAGGGATTCAGGGGAACAAATGCCCTGTCCTCACTCTCCTCCCTCCCAGCAATCTCTTTTTGTGGCTCTCCAGTGGCTGATCACAACTGGAAGTCTGAGAGAAGGAAGGCTGTTGATAACAGTTCATCCAGGTCAGTGTCCCCGGGTAGAAGGCAGGATGCAGAAGGACGGAGAGTGGATTTGGAGGAGAAATAAAAGATGGCCAGCATAAGACATCAGGTATGGGACTGAGTCTAAAAAGTGAGGATGAAGATGGCTGTTTGCCAGATTAGAGGGATATGGAGAAGGGAGTTATTAACTCACCATATTATTGCTGCATCACAAACAACCACAAAATCTAAGCGGCTTACAGCAGCAAGCATTTACTTAGCTTATGCGTCTGTGTGTTTTCTAGGTTGGGCCTAGTTGGGGTGGTCTGACTGGAGCAGCTTGTTCCATGTGTCTCTACTTCCTGGGACCATCAAGCTCCCCCACGGATGCTCTTCCCACAGAGATGGCAGAAATGCAAGGGACCAAGGCCAATTGTGCAAGTGCTTTGCAAGCTTTTGGTCATGTCATGCCTCATAATGTTCTATTGGTCTAAACAAGTCACATGGCCAATCTGGGCTAGAATAAGCATGTGATTATCCTCTTGTTAACCTTTTGAATATGGGTTAAGGGAAATGTTCACAAATGATAGAAAATTCTCTGATGGATTTCGTGGAATTTTCTCTAGCACTGCCTCTCCTCAAAGCTATACAGTTATCTGCCTAAAAAAATTAAATATATTAGCGGTAGATTCTGCTGCTAATTCCTGCACATTCAGTATCTACACAGAACCTAAATTAAAATATAATTCAACACTCAGGAGAAGAGCAATTTTTTTTCTGCATTCTTCTTGGAAATGTCCACAACACATGGATACATATAATATTCTCTAGCTGGCAAATAAATCCACTAACACTGCCGTTAAAAAATAAAAAGGACCTTTTAGGAAGGTACATGAAATTTTGGGATGCATATATGCCTGGATTTCAAATATAACTTGGCAAATACACTGGATTTTAAAAATGTGAAAATGAGTAACTTTGAGATCCTGGTTGAGGATGAAACCCAGAGGTGAAAATATTTGTTTTGTTGCTTTTAAAGGCCAGAATGTAATGATACAGTAAATTGGCATGGTAAGATGAATTATTCCAGGTGTTTATTTACTTATTTTTATCATTCATTTAATTGACTTTTATTGAGTTCCTGCTAACATCAGAACACTAATACTAGGTCAATCAATGGTGGTTAAAGAGATTAATGAGACATGATTTCTACCATTAAAAAATTTATGATTTTGCTGGGAAGATAAAATGTTAACAAATGTAAATAAAAATATAGGCAAGAATAGCATAGAGACTAGAGTATATATTTTTATAGCTCACTGTAAGCTTTCTGGGAACAGGATCTGTGGCTTGATACCCAATGCCTAGTATTAGGTATTTAATAACAGTTGAGTGTGAACAAGAAATGATTCATTCTAATGGAAAGACATATGGTAAGTTTTATGGAAGAGATGGTATTTGGGCTGAATTGCAAAAGATGGGTAAAATTTCAACAAGTGAAAAAGATGGGGAAGATAATAAGGGCTTTCTAGTTGAGGGAACAGCTTAAAGTATGGACATGTAAAATTTCCTAACACGTTTGGGTAATCGTGACTAGCTGGATATGGTACAACATAGGTACCTAAAGAGACATGGTGAGTGATAGGGCTAAGGGGGAGTTTTAGAAAAGTGGCATGGGAACCTGAAATTGAGGCTGAGGAGTTTTCACTTTGGTCTGTGAATACTCGGGGGCCACTGAAGGCATTTAAAGAGGGAATATAAGCATGTAACCCAGGTGGCTATTTTAAGGTTGGAGTGGAAAGCAAGAGTCTAAGCTGGGACCAGTTAGGAAGCTTTAGCAACACACCAAGCAAAAGATTAATTTTAAGAGCCAGATTAGGGCAGTGGCGGAGTCAGGGGATAGGAGGCGATGGGGCTGGGAGCAAATATCACTGAAGCATAGTTGAAGGGCTTTGGTAACCAAATTGGTGTGGGTTGAGGAGAATTCCTTTGACTCCCAATAGTTCACACCTGGGTGACTCTGAGGATGCTGGTGCCATTACTGAGAAAGGGGACTCAAAGGAAAAGCAGGTTTGGTCTGTCTTCAATTTTGCAAATTGAGCTTGAAGTTCAGAGGGCACAACTAAGAGTGAATAGCCCTCGGGCAGTTGGAAATTTGAATCTGGCCCTCTGCAATGTGATATTATGGGTTGCAGCCTGAAAATCTCATCTGGTCTAAATTTGGAGTGACCAGATTATTTTTGAGTGGCAAAATTGAGAACATTACAAAGACTTTCTAAACAAGTAGTAAAATTTTTATGGGACATTATAACCCTCAATATTTTTCTTTGATTCTTTTTGCCACGCCATCTGAATCCTTTCCTTCTCCTCTTGCTGCTTCCTGAAGGCCATTAACCAGGGAAGGAATGCTTTCCTTTCTGAGGCTTTTGCCCAATTTGGTGAAGTCCAAAGGGACAATATGTTAGGTACAATTTAAAAAGTTTTGCCCCGTTCTTAAGCTGGATCTAAAGGTGCAGGACCCTGTATCTCTGCGGTATATTCCTCTGCTGTCTACTTCCATCTGGGAGGTGTTTACTACTGTCTGATAGGCTCACCATGACTGGTGCCTCTAAACCAGGACAACCAGATGGAATTGCATAGTCAACTTCTAACAAAAGCAAATTTTGAATATAAAACTCTGATTTCAAAAACAGTCCTGGACACTATCCCTTCCCTGCAGCCCCTGCTCTGAGCCAATGTCTGTCCTAATCCTGTCCGTTTGGGGGCTTTGCTATCCATCTTTGTCTTTACTAAACATTTTTGATCTATCAGTAGGCTTAGCTTTCCTGTTTTGTTTCATTTTTCAATTGTAGTAAAACATATATAATGTAAAATTTACCATCTTAACTATTTTTAGGAGTACCGTCCATCGGTGATAAGTACGTTCACATTGTTGTGCAACCAATCTCCAGAACTCCTTTCATCTTGCAGAACAGAAACTCTACCCACTAAACAATAACTCCCCACTCCACGACCCCTCCTCAGCCCCTGACAATCACCTCTCTACTTTCTGTCTTTGTGAATTTGATACCTCCAGGTACCTCATATAAATGGAATCATATAGTATTTGTCTTTTTGTGATGTTTTCCTGGTTTTGATCCATCTCCTAGGATTTGAACTCACCTTAGGCTTTGTCACTTATTGACACGATAAAGGCCTGGACCCCAGAATCCCACTACCATTATGCTGGGCCTGTGCTACTCTCCCTGAGGGAGAATTATATATCATGAGACAATGTTTCAGCTACATGTAATTCCCCGTATCCAGTCTGTTCCTCATCCAATCATGCAACTGGAAGGAATGCAGCATTCATACCCCTGCCTTATGGCAAAATGTGCCCCCCGGCCCCAGCTCTGCAGACAGATTACATACCAATGGCAAGAATGCAGGATCCTGCAAATCAAAAGAGTCTAAGAATGGCAACTCAAAGAGTTAGAATATAGACAATGAGAAAAAAAACCACACCAGGAGTTTGGTATTTATATTTATACTTTTCTTCTGAAGACAGTAACACACTTACCAGATATTATCTATTATATCTATTATAATATCTAATATCTAATATCTAATATCTATTATATTATCTAACAGTGAGGCAAATCCTTCAGAAAATTGCAGTCTGACAAATTAAACTCCCCTAAAAATGTCCCACAGATAATGCCTTATCTGATTTGAAACTGAAGCTGTCACCCTTGAAAACTTGGAAAGGGACCTTGGTCATTGATGGCAATCTATGGTGCCAGAGGAGTTTCTTTAAGCCAGCGCTGTGGTGGATCTGGGCCTGGGGTGTGTGGGTACTTCAACGTCATGGCTCCAGCAAGAATCTGACGGGTTAGTGTGTTTACCCAGCTGAAACCCATGCTGGGCATGGGAGAGTGTATCTTGTTTTCTGAGCTCTCTGGATAAAGCCTTTACTACCCGGGCAACTCCTCATGCCTGACTGGCTCCCTGTTGTAGCCCCAGCTCTTATCACAATGCCTTACACACAGCAGGAATCAGGTAAACATTTGCCAAATGATAAAAAAGAATACACATGAGGTCATTCTTCCTTATTTTTATTTATTTATTTTAATAAAAACTTTTTTAACATCTTTATTGCAGTATAATTACTTTATATTGTTGTGTTAGTTTCTGCTGTATAGCAAAGTGAATCAGCTATACATATACTTATATCCCCATATGCCCTCCCTCTTGCGTCTCCCTCCCACCCTCCCTATCCCACCCCTCTAGGTGGACACAAAGCACCGAGCTGATCTCCCTTTGCTATGCGGCTGCTTCCCACTAGCTATCTATTTTACATTTGGTAGTGTATGTATGTCCATGCCACTCTCTCACTTCATCCCATCTTACCCTTACCCCTCCCCGTGTCCTCAAGTCCATTCTCTACGTCTGTGTCTTTATTCCTGTCCTGCCCCTAGGTTCATCAGAACGATTTTTTTTTTGATTCCATATATATGTGTCAACATATGGTATTTGTTTTACTCTTTCTGACTTATTTCACTCCATATGACAGATTCTAGGTCCAGCCACTTCACTACAAATAGTTCAATTTCATTTCTTTTTATGGCTGGGTAATATTCCATTGTATATATGTGCCACATCATCTTTATCCATTCATCTGTCATTGGACACTTAGGATGCTTCTGTGTCCTGGGTATTGTAAACAGTGCTGCAATGAATATTGTGGTACATGTCTCTCTCCTTTTTTTAATTTAATTTATTTTTTATACAGCAGGTTCTTATTAGTTATCCATTTTATACATTAGTGTATATATGTCAATCCCAATCTCCCAATTCATCACACCGCCCCCCCCACAGCCACTTTCCCCCCTTGGAGTCCATGCATTTGTTCTGTACATCTGTGTGTCAATTTCTGCCCTGCAAACCGGTTCATCTGTACCATTTTTCTAGGTTCCACATATATGCGTGAATATACGATATTTGTTTTTCTCTTTCTGACTTACTTCACTCTGTATGACAGTCTCTAGATCCATCCACATCTCTAAAAATGACCCAATTTCGTTCCATTTTATGGCTGAGTAATATTACATTGTATATATGTACCACATCTTCTTTATCCATCTGTCTGTTGATGGGCATTTAGGTTGCTTCCATGTCCTGGCTATTGTAAATAGTGCTGCAATGAACATTGGGGTGCATGTGTCTTTTTGAATTATGGTTTTCTCTGGGTATACGCCCAGTAGTGGAATTGCTGGGTCATATGGTAATTCTATTTTTAGTTTTTTAAGGAACCTCCATAATGTTCTCCATAGTGGCTGTATCAATTTACATTCCCACCAACAGTGCAAGAGGGTACCTTTTCTCCACACCCTCTCCAGCATTTGTCGATTGTACATTTTCTAATGATGCCCATTCTAACTGGTGTGAGGTGATACCTCATTATAGTTTTGATTTGCATTTCTCTAATGATTAGTGATGTTGAGCATCCTTTCATGTGCTTGTTGGCAAACTGTATATCTTCTTTGGAGAAATGTCTATTTAGGTCTTCTGCCCATTTTTGGATTGGATTGTTTGTTTTTTAATATTGAGCTGCATGAGCTGTTTATATATTTTCGAGATTAATCCTTTGTCTGTTGATTCAGTTGCAAATATTTTCTCCCATTCTGAGGGTAGTCTTTTCATCTTGTTTGTAGTTTCCTTTGCTGTGCAAAAGCTTTTAAGTTTCATTAGGTCCCATTTGTTTATTTTTGTTTTTATTTCCATTACTCTAGGAGGTGGATCAAAAAAGATCTTGCTGTGATTTATGTCAAAGAGTATTCTTCCGATGTTTTCCTCTAAGAGTTTTATAGTGTCCAGTCCTACATTTAGGTCTCTAATCTATTTTGAGTTTATTTTGTGTATGGTGTTAGTGAGTGTTCTAATTTCATTCTTTTACATGTAGCTGTCTGGTTTTCCCATCCCCACTTATTGAAGAGACTGTCTTTTCTCCATTGTATATCCTCGCCTCCTTTGTCATAGATTAGTTGACCACAGGTGTGTGGGTTTATCTCTGGGCTTTCTATCTTGCTCCATAGATCTATATTTCTGTTTTTGTGCCAGTACCACATTGTCTTGATTACTGTAGCTTTCTAGTATAGCCTGAAGTCAGGGAGTCTGATTCTTCCAGCTCCATTTGTTTCCCTCAAGACTGCTTTGGCTATTTGGGGTCTTTTGTGTTTCCATACAAATTGCGAAATTTTTTGTTCTAGTTCTATAAAAAATGCCATTGGTAATTTGATAGGGATTGCATTGAATCTGTAAATTGCTTTGGGTTGTAGAGTCATTTTCACAATATTGATTCTTCCAATCCACGAATATGGTATATCTCTCGATCTGTTTGTATCATCTTTAATTTCTTTCATCAGTGTCTTATAGTTTTCTGCATACAGATCTTTTGTCTCCCTAGGTAGGTTTGTTCCTAGGTATTTTATTCTTTTTCTTGCAGTGGTAAATGAGAGTGTTTCCTTAATTTCTCTTTCAGATTTTTCATCATTAGTGTATAGGAATGCAAGAGATTTCTGTGCATTAATTTTGTATCCTGCAACTTTACCAAATAAATTGATTAGCTCTAGTAGTTTTCTGGTAGCATCTTTAGGATTCTCTATGTATAGTATCATGTCATCTGCAAACAGTGACAGTTTTACTTCTTCTTTTCCAATTTGTATTCCTTTTATTTCTTTTTCTTCTCTCATTGCCATGGCTAGGACTTCCAAAACTACATTGAATCATAGTGGAGAGAGTGGATATCTTTCTTTTGTTCCTGATCTTAGAGGAAATGCTTTCAGTTTTTCACCTTTGAGAATGATGCTTGCTGTGGGTTTGTCATATATGGCCTTTATTATGTTGAGGTAGGTTCCCTCTATGCCCACTTTCTGGAGAGTTTTTATCATAAATCAGTGTTGAATTTTGTCAAAAGCTTTTTCCGCATCTATTGACATGATCATATGGTTTTTATTCTTCAATTTGTTAATATGCTGTATCACATTGATGATTTGAGTATATTGAAGAACTCTTGCATCCCTGGTGTATGATTCTTTTAATGTGTATGGTGTATGATTCTTTTGATCATGGTGTATGATTCTTTTAATGTGTTGTTGGATTCTGTTTGCTAGTATTTGTTTAGGATGTTTGCATGTATATTCATGAGTGATATTGGTCTGTAATTTTCTTTTTTTGTAGTAGTTTGTCTGGTTTTGGTATCAGGGTGATGGTGGCCTCATAGAATGAGTTTTGGAGTGTTCTTTCCTCTACAGTTTTTTGGAAGAGTTTCAGAAGGATGAGTGTTAGCTCTTTTCTAAATGTTTGATAGAATTCACCTTTGAAGCCGTCTCTGGTCCTGGACTCTTGTTTGTTGGATGATTTTTAATCACAGTTTCAATTTCATTACTTGTGATTGGACTATTCATATTTTCTATTTTTTCCTGGTTCAGTCTTGGATGGTTATACCTTTTGAAGAATTTGTCCATTTCTTCCAATTTGTCCATTTTATTGGCATAGAGTTGCCTGTAGTAGTCTCTTAAGATGCTTTGTATTTCTGCGGTGTCTGTTGTAACTTCTCCTTTTTCATTTCTAATTTTATTGATTTGAATCCTCTCCCTCTTTTTCTTGATGAGTCTGGCTAATGGTTTATCAATTTTGTTTATCTTCTCAGAGAACCAGCTTTCAGTTTTATTGATCTTTGATATTGTTTTCTTTGTTTCTATTTCATTTATTTCCACTCTGATCTTTATGATTTCTTTCCTTATGCTAACTTTGGGTTTTGTTTTTTCTTCTTCTGTAGTTTCTTTAGGTGTAAGGTTAGATTGTTTATTTGAGATTTTTCTTGTTTCTTGAGGTACGCATGTATAGTCATAAACTTCCCTCTTAGAACTGCTTTTGCTGCATCCCATAGGTTTTGGATCATTGTGTTTTCATTGTCATTTGTCTCTAGGTAATTTTTGATTTCCTCTTTGATTTCTTCAGTGATCTCTTGGTTATTTAGTAATGTATTGTTTATCCTCCATGTGTTTGTGTTTCTTACTTTTTCTTTCCTGTATTTGATTTCTAATCTCATAGTGTTGTGCTCAGAAAAGATGCTTGATATGATTTCAATTTTCTTAAATTTACTGAGGCTTGATTTGTGACCCAAGATATGATCCAACCTGGAGAATATTCCATGCGCACTTGAGAAGAAGGTGTGATCTGCTTTTTTTGGATGGAATGTCCTATAAATGTCAATTAAATCTATCTGGGCTATTGTGTCATTTAAAGCTTGTGTTTCCTTATTAATTTTCTGTTTGGATGATCTGTCCATTGGTGTAAGTGAGGTGTTAAAGTCCCCCACTATTATTGTGCTACTGTCGATTTCCTCTTTTGTAGCTGTTAGCAGTTGTCTTATGTATTGAGGTGCTCCTATTTTGTGTGCATATATATTTATAATTGCTATATCTTCTTCTTGGGTTGATCCCTTGATCATTATGTAGGGTCCTTCCTTGTCTCCTGTAACATTCTTTGTTTTAAATTCTATTTTATCTGATATGAGTATTGCTACTCCAGCTTTCTTTTGATTTCCATTTGCATAGAATATCTTTTTCCATCCATACTCACTTTCAGTCTGTATGTGTCCCTAGGTCTGAAGTGGATCTCTTATATATAGCCTATATATGGGTCTTGTTTTTGTATCCATTCAGCCAGCCTGTGTCTTTTGGTTGGAGCATTTAATCCATTCAGTTTTAAGGTAATTATTGATATGTAATGTCCTAGTACCATTTTCTTAATGGTTTTGAGCTTGTTATTGTAAATCCTTTTATTCTCTTGTGTTTCGCACTTAGAGAAGTACCTTTATCGTTTGTTGTAGCATTTGTTTGCTGGTTTGGTGGTGCTGAATTCTCTTAGTTTTTGCTTGTCTGTAAAGCTTTTGATTTCTCCATCATATCTGAATGAGATCCTTGCTGGGTAGAGTAATCTTGGCCGTAGTTTCTTCCCTTTCATCACTTTAAATATGTCCTCTGCAGAGAAATCAGCTGTAAACCTTATGGAAGTTCCCTTGAATGTTATTTGTCATTTTTCCCTTGCTGCTTTCAATGATTTTACTTTGTCTTTAATTTTTGCCAATTTGATTACTATGTGTCTCGGCGTGTTTCTCCTTGTGTTTATCTTGTATGGGACTCTCTGTGCTTCCTGGATTTGAGTGGCTATTTCCTTTCCCATGTTAGGGAAGTTTTCAACTATAATCTCTTCAAATATTTTCTCGGGTCCTTTCTCTCCTCTTCTCCTTCTGGGACCCCTTTAATGTGAATGTTGTTGTGTTTAATGTTGTCCCAGAGGTCTCTTAGGCTGTCTTCATTTCTTTTCATTCTTTTTTCTGTTCTGCAGCAGTGAGTTCCACCATTCTGTCTTCCAGGTCACTTATCCATTCTTCTGCCTCAGTTATTCTGCTACTGATTTCTTCTAGTGTAGTTTTCATTTCCGTTATTGTATTGTTCATCTCTGTTCTTTAATTCTTCTAGGTCTTTTTAAAACATTTCTTGCATCTTCTCGATCTTCACCTCCATTCTTTTTCCGAGGTCTTGGATCATCTTCACTATCGTTATTCTGAATTCTTTTTCTGGAAGGTTGCCTGTCTCCAGTTCATTTAGTTGTTTTTCTGGGGTTTTATCTTGTTCCTTCATCTGGTACATAGCCCTCTGCCTTTTCATCCTGTCTGTCTTTCTGTAAAAGTGGTTTTTATTCCACAGGCTACAGGATTGTAGGTCTTCTTGCTTCTGCTCTCTGCCGTCTGGTGGATGAGCCTATCTAAGAGGCTTGAGCAAGTTTCCTGATGGGAGGGACTGGTGGTGGGTAGAGCTGGGTGTTGCTCTGGTGGGCAGAGCTCAGTAGAACTTTAATCTGCTTGTCTGCTGATAGGTGGGCTGGATTCCATCCCTGTTGGTTGTTTGGCCTGAGGTTACCCAGCTCTGAAACCTACCAGAGCTTTTTGGTGGGGCTAGTGTTGGACTCTGGGAGGGCTCATGCCAAGGAGTACTTCCCAGAACTTCTGCTGCCAGCGTCCTTGTCCACTCAGTGAGCCACAGCCACCCCCCGCATGAGACCCTGAAACACTTGCAGATAGGTCTGGTTCAATCTCCTATGGGGTCACTGCTCCTTCCCCTGGTTCCCGATGCACAGACTACTTTGTGTGTGCCCTCCAAGAGTGGAGTCTCTTTTTCCCCTGGTGTGTCGAAGTCCTGCAACTGAATCCCGCTACCCTTCAAAGTCTGATTCTTAGGAATTCCTCATCCCATGGCCAGACCCCCAGGTTGGGAAGCATGATGTGGGGCTCAGAACCTTCACTCCACTGGGTGGACTTCTGTGGTATAAGTGTTCTCCAGTTTGTGAGTCACTGACCCAGCAGTTATGGGATTTGATTTTACTGTGATTGCACCCCTCCTACCATCTCACTGTGGCTTCTCCTTTGTCTTTGGATGTGGGGTATCTTTTTTGGCGAGTTCCAGTTTCTTCCTGTCGATGATTGTCCAGCAGTTAGTTGTGATTCTGGTGCTCTTGCAAGAGGGAGCGAGAGCACATCCTTCTACTCCAGCATCTTGAACCAATCCACATGTCTCTTTTTGAATTATGGTTTTCTCAGGGTACATGCCCCGTAGTGGGATTGCTGGGTCATATGGTAGCTCTTCTTTTATTAATTAATTAATTTATTTTTGGCTGCATTGGGTCTTCGTTGCTGTGCGCAGGCTTTTCTCTAGTTGTGGTGAGCAGGGGCTTCTCTTGTTGTGGAGCACGGGCTCTAGGTGCGTGGGTTTCAGTAGTTGTGGCTTGCATGCTCTAGAGTGCAGACTCAGTAGTTGTGGTGCATGGGCTTAGTTGCTCCACAGCATGTGGGATCTTCCCGGACCAGGGCTTGAACCTGTGTCCCCTGCTTTGGCAGGTGGATCCTCAACCATTATGCCACCAGGGAAGCCTGATAGTTCTATTTTTAGTTTTTTAAGGAACCTCCATTCTTTTCTCCATAGTGACTGTATCTAATTACATTCCCACCAACAGTGTAGGAGGGTTCCCTTTTCTCCACACCCTCCCCAGAATTTATTGTTTGTAGATTTTTTTGATGTTGACCATTCTGACTGGTGTGAGGTGATGCCTCATTGTATTTCTGATTTGCATTTCTCTAATGATTAGTGACGTTGAGTGTCCTTTCATGTGTTTGTTGGCAGTCTGTATATCTTCTTTGGAGAAATGTCTGTTTAGGTCTTCTGCCCTTTTTTTTTTTTTCAGTACGTGGGCCTCTCACTGTTGTGGCCTCTCCCATTGTGGAGCACAGGCTCCGGACACGCAGGCTCAGTGGCCATGGCTCACGGGCCCATCCACTCCGCAGCATGTGGGATATTCCTGGACCGGGGCACGAACCCACGTCCCCTGCATCAGCAGGCGAATTCTCAACCACTGTGCCACCAGGGAAGCCCTGCCCATTTTTTGATTGGCTTGTTTTTTTTTTTGATATTGAGCTGCATGAGATGCTTGTATATTTTGGAGATTAATCCTTTGTCAGTTGCTTCATTTGCAAATATTTTCTCCCATTCTGAGGGTTGTCTTTTTGTCTTGTTTATTGTTTCCTTTGCTGTGCAAAAGCTTTTAAGTTTCACTAGGTCCCATTTTTTTTTTTTTCCTTTCTTTTTTTTTTTTTGCTGTGCGGGCCTCTCACTGTTGTGGCCTCTCCCGTGGCGGAGCACAGGCTCCTGGCGCGCAGTCTCAGTGGCCATGGCTCACGGGCCCAGCCGCTCCGCGGCATGTGGGATCTTCCCGGACCGGGGCACGAACCCGTGTCCCCTGCATCGGCAGGCGGACTCTCAACCACTGCGCCACCAGGGAAGCCCACCATTTTTTTATTTTTGTTTTTCTTTCCATTTTTCTAGGAGGTGGGTCAAAAAGGATCTTGCTGTGATTTATCTCATAGTGTGTTCTGCCTATGTTTTCCTCTAAGAGTTTTATAGTGTCTGGCCTTCCATTGAGGTCTTTAATCTATTTTGAATTTATTTTTGTGTATGGTGTTAGGGAGTGTTGTAATTTCATTCTTTTACATGCTGCTGTACAGTTGTCCCAGCACCACTTATTGAAGAGGCTGTTTTTTCTCCATTGTATATCCTTGCCAATTATGTCAAATATGAGGTGACTCTATGTGCATGGATTTATTTCTGGGCTGTCTATCCTGTTCCATTGATCCATATTTATGTTTTTATGCCAGTACCATACTGTGTTGATTACTGTAGCTTTGTAGTATAGTCTGAAGTCCAGGATCTTGATTCCTCCAGCTACGTTTTTCTTTTGCAAGATTGCTTTGGCCTTTTGGCGTCTTTTGTGTTTCCATAAAAGTTGTGAAATTGTTTGTTGTAGTTCTGTGAAAAGTGCCATTGGTAGTTTGATAGGGATTTCATTGAATCTGTAGACTGCTTTGGGTAGTATAGTCATTTTCACAATGTTGATTCTTCCTATCCAAGAACATGGTATATCTCTCCAGCTGTTTGTATCATCTGTTTTTTTTTTTTTTTTTTTTTTTTTGCAGTTCGCAGGCCTCTCACTCTTGTGGCCTCGCCCATTGCGGAGCACAGGCTCTGGACGGGCAGGCTCAGCGGCCATGGCTCACGGGCCCAGCCACTCCGTGGCATGTGGGATCTTCCCAGACCAGGGCACGAACGCGTGTCCCCTGCATCGGCAGGCAGACTCTCAACCAATGCGCCACCAGGGAAGCTCTGTATCATCTTTAATTTAATTCTTTCAGCAGTGTCTTATAGTTTTCCATATACAGGTCTTTTGTCTCCTTAGATAGGTTTATTCCTAGGTAGTTTATTCTTTTTGTTGCAATGGTAAATGGGAGTGTTTCCTTAATTTCTTTTAGCTTTTTTCATCATTAGTGTATAGGAATGCAAGAGATTTCTGAGTATTAATTTTGTATCCTGCTACTTTACCAAATTCATTGATTCGCTCTAGTAGTCTTCTGGTAGCATCTTTAGGATTCTCTATGTATAGTATCATGTCATCTGCAAGCAGATTTGTATTCCTTTATTTGGAATATAATTCCATTTTAATTCTTATTTGCTGATTTGTATTCCTTTTATTTCTTTTTCTTCTCTCATTGCTGGGGCTAAAACTTCCAAAACTATGTTGAATAATAGTGGTGAGGGTGGGCAACCTTGTCTTGATCCTGATCTTAGTGGAAATGGTTGCAGTTTCCACCATGGAGGACGATGTTGGCTATGGATTTCTCATATATGACCTTTATTATGTTGAGGTAAGTTCCCTCTATGCCTACTTTCTGGAGAGTTTTTATCATAAATGGGTGTTGAAATTTGTCAAACCTTTTTTTGCATCTATTGAGATGATCATATGGTTTTTATCCTTCAGTCTGTTAATATGGTGTATCATGTTGATTGATTTGCATATACTGAAGAATCCTTGCATTCCTGGGATAAACTCGTCTTGATCATGGTGTATTATACTTTTAATGTGCTGTTGGATTTGTTTGCTAGTACTTTGTTGGAGATTTTTATATCTATGTTCATCAGTGATATTGGTCTGTAGTTTTTGTTACTGTTATACCTTTGTCTGGTTTTGGTATCAGGGTGATGGTGGCCTCATAGAATGAGTTTGGGAGTGTTCCTCCCTCTGCTGTATTTGGAAGAGTTTGAGAAGGATGGGTGTTAGTTCTTCTGTAAATGTTTGATAGAATTCGCTTGTGAAGCCATCTGGTCCTGGCCTTTTGTTTGTTGGAAGATTTTTAATCACAGTTCCAATGTCAGTGCTTCTGATTGGTCCGTTTATATTTTCTATTTCTTCCTGGTTCAGTCTCAGAAGGTTGTGCTTTTCTAAGAATTTGTCCATTTGTTCCAGATTGTCCATTTTATTGGCATAGAGCTGCTTGTAGTGTTCTCTCATGATTCTTTGTATTTCTGCAGTGTCAGTTGTTACTTCTCCTTTTTCATTTCTAATTCTGTTGATTCAAGTCTTCTCCCTTTTTTTCTTGATGAGCCTGGCTAATGGTTTATCAATTTTGTTTTTCTTCTCAAAGAACTAGCTTTGAGTTTTATTGATTTTTGCTATCATTTTCTTCATTTCTTTTTCATTTATTTCTGATCTGGTCTTTATGATTTCTTTGCTTCTGCTAACTTCGGGGGTTTTTTGTTCTTCTTTCTCTAATTGCTTTAGATGTACGTTTAGGTTTATTGTTTATTTGGGATGTTTGTTGTTTCTTGAGGTAGGTTTGTATTGCTATAAACTTCCCTCTCAGAACTGCTTTTGCTGCATCCCATAGGTTTTGGGTCGTCTTGCTTTCATTGTCATTTGTTTCTAGGTATGTTTTGATTTCCTCTTTGATTTCCTCAGTGATCTCTTGGTTATTTAGTAGCATATTGTTTAGCCTCCATGTGTTTGTATTTTTTTCAGTTTTTTTCCTGTAATTGATATCTAGTCTCTTAGTGTTGTGGTTGGAAAAGATACTTGATACAATTTCAATTTTCTTAAATTTACCAAGGCTTGGTTTGTTACCCAAGATATGATCTATCCTGGAGAATATTCTATGAGCACTTGAGAAGAAAATGTATTCTGTTGTTTTTGGATAGAATGTCCTAAAAATATCATTTAAATCCATCTTGTTTAATGTGTCATTTTAAGCTTGTGTTTATTATAGCTTATTTATTTTCATTTTTGATGATCTGTCCTTTGGTGAAAGTGGGATGTTTAAGTTCCCTACTATGTTTTCGTTACTGTCGATTTCCCCTTTTATGGCTGTTAGAATTTGCCTTACATATTGAGGTGCTCCTATGTTGGGTGCATAAACATTAACAATTGTTATATCTTCTTCTTGTATTGAATCCTTGATCATTATGTAGTATCCTTCTTTGTCTCTTGTAATAGTCTTTATTTTAAAGTCTATTTTGTCTGATATGAGAATTGCTACTCCAGCTTTCTTTTGATTTCCATTGGCACGGAATATCTATTTCCATCCCCTCAGTTTCAGTCTGTATATGTCCCTAGGTCTGAAGTGGGTCTCTTGTAAATAGCATATATACGGGTATTGTTTCTGTATCCATTCAGCCACTCTATGTCTTTTGGTTGGAACATTTAATCCATTTACATTTAAGGTAATTATTTATATGTATGTTCCTATTACCATTTTCTTAATTGTTTTGGGTTTGTTATTGTAGGTCTTTTCCTTCTCTTATGTTTCCTGCATAGAGAAGTTTCTTTATCATATGTTGTAAAGCTGGTTTGGTGGTGCTGAATTCTCTTAGCTTTTGCTTGTCTGTAAAGGTTTTAATTTCTCTGTTGAATCTGAATGAGATCCTTGCTGGGTAGAGTAATCTTGGTTGTAGGTTTTTCCCTTTCACCACTTTAAATATGTCCTGCCACTCCCTTCTGGCCTGCAGAGTTTCTCCTGAACGACCTGTTAACCTTATAGGAATTCCCTTGTATGTCATTTGTTGCTTTTCCCTTGTTGCTTTCAATATTTTTTCTTTGTCTTTAATTTTTGCCAGTTTGATTACTATGTGTCTTGGCATGTTTCTCCTTGGGTTTATCCTGTACAGTATTCTCTTCACTTCCTGGACTTGATTGACTATTTCCCTTCCCATATTAGGGATGTTTTCAACTATAATCTCTTCAAGTATTTTCTCAGTCCCTTTTTCTCTTCTTTTTCTGGGACCCCTATTATTCGAATGTTGGTGCTTTTAATGTGTCCCAGAGGTCTCTGAGACTCTCCTCAGTTCTTTTCATTCTTTTTTCTTTATTCTGCTCTGTGGTCGTTATTTCCACTATTTTATCTTCCTGGTCACTTATGCCTTCTTCTGCCTCAGTTATTCTGCTATTGATCCCTTCTAGAGAGTTTTTAATTTCATTTGTTGTGTTGTTCATCATTGTTTGTTTGCTCTTTAGTTCTTCTAGGTCCTTGTTAAACGTATCTTGTATTTTCTCTGTTCTATTTCCAAGATTTGGGATCATCTTTACTATCATTATTCTGAATTCTTTTTCAGGTAGACTGCCTATTCCCTCTTCATTTCTTTGGTCTGGTGGGTTTTTGCCTTGCTCCTTCATCAGCTGTGTATTTTTCTGTCTTCTCATTTTGCTTAACTTACTGTGTTTAGTGTCTCCTTTTCACAGGCTGCAGGTTCATAGTTCCCATTGTTTTTGGTTTCCGCCCCCAGTGGGTAAGGTTCATTCAGTGGGTTTGTAGGCTTCCTGGTGGAGGTGACTGGTGCCTGTGTTCTGGTGGATGAGCCTGGATCTTGTCTTTCTGGTGGGCAGGTCCACGTTTTGTGGTGTGTTTTGTGGTATCTGTGACGTTATTATGATTTTAGGCAGCCTCTCTGCTAATGGGTGGGGTTGTGTTCCTGTCTTGCTGTTTGGTATGGGGTGTCCAGCACTGTAACTTTCTGGTCGTTGAGTGGAGCTGGGTCTTAGCATTGAGACAGAGATCTCTGGGAGAGCTCTCACCAATTGATATTATGTGATGCCAGGAGGTCTCTGGTGGTCCAATATCCGGAACTCTGCTCTTCCACCTCAGAGGCTCGGGCCTGACAGCCAGTTGGAACACCAAGACCCTGTCAGCCACATGGCTCAGAAGAAAAGGGAGAAAAAAAAGGAAAGAAAGGAAAAATAATATAAAGTTATTAAAATAAAAAAGTAATAAAGAAAAAGGAAAAAGAAGAGAGCAAACAAACCAATAAACAAATCCACCAATGATAACAAGCGCTAAAAACGAAACTAAGATAAAGATAAAAATCAGAAACTGGTCAGTCGCATGCAGGAAACCCCAAGTCTACAGTTGCTCCCAATTCTGCTGTCTCAGTTTTGGGATGATTCTTTTTCTATTCAGGTATTCAGATGCAGGGTACATCGAGTTGATTGTGGAGATTTAATCCGCTGCTCCTGAGGCTGCATGGAGGAATTTCCCTTTCTCTTCATTGTTTGCACAGCTCCC
Source organism: Aethalodelphis obliquidens (assembly GCF_003676395.1). Lineage (NCBI taxonomy): Eukaryota > Metazoa > Chordata > Mammalia > Artiodactyla > Delphinidae > Aethalodelphis > Aethalodelphis obliquidens. The sequence continues at coordinate 48,518,953 of NW_020837945.1, read as the reverse complement.
GGGGTTCAGCTTTGGATTTGGCCCTGCCTGTGCGTGTAGGTCGCCTGAGGGTGTCTGTTCCCCACCCAGACAGGAGGGGGTTAAAGGAGCGGCTGACTGGGGGGCTGTGGCTCACTAAGGCCAGGGGGAAGGAGGGTTATGGAATGTGTGGCGAGTCTGCGGTGGCAGAGGCCAGCATGACATTGCAACAGCCTGAGGCACGCCGTGCGTTCTCCCGGGGAAGTTGTCCCTGGATCCCGGGACCCTGGCAGTAGCGGGCTGCACAGGCTCCCCGGAGGGGAGGTGTGGATAGTGACGTGTGCTCGCACACAGGCTTCTTGGTGGCTGCAGCAGCATCCTTAGCATTTCATGCCTGTCTCGGTTGTCCAAGCCGATAGCCGTGGCTTGCGCATGTCTCTGGAGCTCGTTTAGGCAGTGCTCTGAATCCCCTCTCCTCATGCACCACTAAACAATGGTCTCTTGCCTCTTAGGCAGTTCCACACTTTTTCTCGGACTCCCTCCTGGCTAGCTGTGGCACAGTAGCCCCCTTCAGGCTGTGTTCACGCAGCCAACCCCAGTCCTTTCCCTAGGATCTGACCTCCGAAGCCTGAGCCTCAGCTCCCAACCTCCACCTGCCCTGGCAGGTGAGCAGACAAACCTCTCAGGTTGATGAGTGCTGGTCAGCACCATTCCTCTGTGCAGGAATCTCTCTGCTTTGCCCTCTGCACCCCTGTTGCTGCGCTCTCCTCAGTGGCTCTGAAGCTTCCCCCGCCCACCCCTCGTCTCCACCAATGAAGGGGCTTCCTAGTGTGTGGAAACTTTTCCTCCTTCACAGCTCCCTCCCAGAGGTGCAGGTCCTGTCCCTATTCTTTTGTCTCTGTTTTTTCTTTTGCCCTACCGAGGTATTTGGGGATTTTCTTGCCTTTTGGGAGGTCTGAGGTCTTCTGCCAGCGTTCAGTAGGTGTTTTGTAGGAGTTGTTCCACACGTAGATGTATTTTTGATGTATTTGTGGAGAGGAAGATGATCTCCACATCTTACTCCTCCACCATCTTGAAGTTCTTCCCTCTTCTTTATTTTTAAATCTCCAAATCTTTCATTAGTCAATCTGCAGTTTGATCTCCTATCATCATTAACACTTAGGAAAATAGGTTAATATGCTTAAATAGTATTTTTAAGTTCCAAAGAGATTCAAAAGGTACTGCCATCCAAGTAACTTAGGCTACTAGGTCCCTGGGATTTCTTGTGATCTACCACTGGTTTAACAGTTTGTTCCCATTGCTCAATAAAATGTACTATTGGAAAAGTTGGTGTAAGTATTTTAGTTGTAGGAGAAAGAGCCAGAGAGAGACAGACAGAGAGACAAACAGACAATTGGCATCAATTGTCTGTTTTTTCTATTTAATGGAAATACCAGGAACAGGAAGTACACTGGGGTTGGGTACACACTAGATTCAAGGAACTGGTTAAGATAGATAACAATGTCTTTGCAGAGAGTTAGGACCCAGTTTCACTTCCAACTATGATATTCGCAATACAGTCCAACCCCCCAAATGTGGGCAAAGCAGTTCTCAAGGAGGACTTGGAAGGTGGTTGGAAACTCTGAAGAGGGAGGCAGAAATGTGACCTGGAGATTGTGACATATTGTAAAAATGCAATGAGGCTTTCACGCTTGGAGCAGAGGCCGATGCTGGGAAATAACCTTGGACATTGAAAGAAGGGTCAATTCATAAAATGTCTGGAAGTCAGGCCTAGAAGATTAGAGTCAGTGTAAAGATAGTGGGGGCTACAGTAAGTTCGGATACAGTGTTGTCTAGCTCACTTTTGGTTGACGTAATTTCTGTTTCATCACTCCTGGAAGTATCTGAAATATGGGATAGACACTCATCATAGATTTATACTGATCAAGCTAAGTATGATAAAACTAAATTAATTAGTGTTTCAACTAATTAGACACTGAAACACACAAGGCCACTGCCTTCCTTGGACTCGTCTTGTATGGGTGATAGGCCTAGTTGATGATATATAAATTCGTAAGTTAGCTTTCAGTGGGGGTTTCTTAATACCAAAACATGTTTTCACTCTCACCATTTGAGCTTTCTTGTTCTTCAAATGCAAGGATCCAGGAGCTTCACTGGGTAATTACACGGTAGTTTTGTCAAGGCCCTCTTTGCTTACACTGACTTCTGTGGATCACATGCTCCTAAAAATGTTTTCTGACCCTTCCACTGATCATATGTTCCCTCTGTTCTTCCTAGATGTCTCCCAACCTGATGGCTTGACTCTAATAGACAAGGACATCTCACATGTTGAGGTGACAGCCTTGTCACTGCCCACCCATGGTGAGCCAAGGCTTAGCCCTTTCTTGGATATTTTCACCTTGGCCCAGCCTCACCCTTGGTTAGTATTTTGAGTTCCTGATCTCTTCATAAGAAGTCTTGGTTAGATCTCAGAAGCCTCAGATTTATTTTATAGCAACTTGGTGCAGGTCTGGTCCCAGACCAGTCAGAGATTTATGCCAGTCCTGACAACCAGTGTTGAAGAAAAATAGAGATTCAGCATTGGTGTGCCTCCAAGGGAATTCCTGGAAAGGTGACTGAAAGGGCGAAATGTTGGTCTTACCTCTTCCTTAAGATGCTTGTGAGAAGGCCAGTTTGGTGTTCAGATTAGATTCCCCAAAGTGAAGTTAATGCTTACGTCTACTTCAATACATTCGCAGTTTTATCGTCCAGCAAAGTAGAATGGGCTTACGATAGGCCTTTCCAAGAAGGAGCTAATCAAGGGGAAGACAGCTGGGAAAGTTGAAGGAGGGTTACACAGTGAGCTCATGTCCCCTTGGTTTACAGAAGGGGTGTATTTGTGTGGCCTCTTGCTGCACAGGGCTTTCCCGCATTAAGAGAAGAACTCAGCTGAGGTCCGAGATATGAAAGACACAGCTGGCATCATACGTATCCATGCCTTCACCCCACCCATTTTGGAGAGAGTGCTGAGCCTTTGCTTTTAAGTGCTTCAGCTCCTGCTTCTGTGGAACACAAGTTCCTTTACTCTTCTCAAAATCATGTTCTTAGTCCAAGCTCTTTTTGCACAAAGGCTTAATACTGTAGGAATCACTGTTATGCTGGTGACATCTCTTTCCCTTTTCATCTCTTTGTGGTTTATCTGAGTAGAGTGGATGGTATCACTTTTGAAAAAACACTGATATAACCTGATCTAGATTTAAGTGAGATGTGATCTAGCTCTCAGCCTCAGCTAGAATTCAACTCTTTTTTTTTTTTTTCCTGGTAGCTTTTTATTCCAGGAGGCATTAAACACCAATCTGAATTCTTTTCACTATAAAGTAAAGCAGTCATTTCTTATACTTGTCCATTAAGGAGTGGATTTTTCTTTTCTTTTTGTCCTAAACCAGTGTTCCTAAAATAATACCAACTCTTTCAGAAACATCTGGGCAGCATATAAACAAACACATTCCCAGGCCCCAGCCCCACAAAGATACTGATTCAGAGGAGCTAGGATGAGACCCTCCAGGTAATTCTTAATGCACTCCAGAGTTTTTGAAAACCTGTGCTTCAAGGAATTTAGAACTTGTCTAGTCTCAGTTTTGTCTTCAAAAAGATGAATTCAGCTCGCAAAAGGTTTCAAGGAGATGGCGAAGCAGCTCAGAAGTGGGAGCTGGCTTGACACGCTATTGTGGGGTGAGATGAGTGATATTCATTTGTCAGCCGAGCTCCTCTTTCCCCAGTCATTTCCCGTGGTTGAACAGCTTTCATGGCTTTCTGCAATGCTTCATGAAGAAGCAGGGAACCATTCAGAGCTCACATGATCCCGTCACCGTCTGAGTCATCTCTAAAAGTCCTGAGCTTTCCAACAGCCTTGCTGGCAGAGCAAGTCAAAGTCAAGAAGCAGGTAAGCAACCTGCCGTCCTTTGCTGGTGAACACAGATATTTTGATAAAGCTATTGGCATGTTTAATAGAGTGAAATTAACTAGTCAAACTCTATTTCACTCATTGGAACTTTAAGGTTGCTTTTGGAATGGCAGAGGGATTTTTGGAGTTTTTTCTTGCCTTGAGCTTTGTTTGGGGTTAGTTTTAATAGAAGACTCCAGGAGACAGCTATTCCAGAGAAATCTGTCATAGGAGTGAATTCATATTTGCTTAAAATGAATTCACTTCAGGGGATTAGGTTTAACACGTGGCCATAAACTTAAAGAGTAACCTTTTAACATCACAAGGAGTTGCCTTTCACTTAAAACTGTCAGATGTGAAAGGTACATTTTGGGATATGAAAAACTAAAACTCACTAACTAATACGGATCATTTAGGAAGGATTAGTGCTAGACACATAGATGCTCATAAATGATTATTGTTGAAGGAGGAGTGGGATTTGAAGAACAAATTGAGTAACTATTGACTGAGAAGTAGCTTTGTGTTTAGTGAGAATAACAAAAATGTCCTCCGGATCATTTGATGTTTATGATGTAAAGTATTTCCTGACAGTGCTTATGCAGTAAGTAATGGGTGTTTATTAGCTGGCCCATTTTAAACACTTTATATTTTGTTTTGTTTTGGTAATTGAATATAATAAACAGTATTGTTGCCTGGACAGCAGCTGTGGTTTTATTACCCAAAAGGATGCTTTCAGATTGCTATCTTTTGTAGTGTCCAGTGGTGCTCTTTGTAGATGACAGACACAAGCAATTCCTCTTTTAATGAGTTGGAAAATGTTATGAGTTTGAGGATGAAGGTTTCAAGTTCTTGATTAGGCAAATTAAGTAGTCTGACTTCTTTTTAACTGTTCTGTGCAGATGGCTGATTTTCCAAAGACTAATTTTCAACAGAGATTCTTGAAGCCATGAAGCTCTTTTATTTAAAAACAACAATAACAGATCCCTCCAATTTAAATAAACTGATGCCCAGGGGAGTATAATATTTGTGGTTTTAGGAAGTTGAAATGACAGACTTATCATAAATTCATTGTAGCTGTCTTTCTATAAAACTTTAAATTATAGTTTCAACACAGCGAAGTGTTTGAATGAAACAATGTTTTCTACCCATTAAAAAAAAACAATGTGTTCATGAGAGGAAATAGAGCTTCACACAGCATTACTTCAGCTAAGCAAGAAGAGTGCATATTGTCATTGAGAGGTTCTGGGATCTCTCTGGGAGGACCTCAGAGGAGTCTCCAGGAACTGTGGACAAAATGCCCCAGATTGGGGTATGAAGAAGGCAGTGTCAGATTTCACAGGGCTTCTGTCCTTCTAAACTCCTCTGGGGACAACTTGACCTCCAAATATCCATTCTCCTCCTTAGCTGATTTTGTGGACCAAGAGGAGAAAAATAGGAATTAGAAAGAGCCCATGTGAACAAGGTGTTTTTCATTGTTCACTGAGGAAGGAAAACTTCGATGTGAAGTGCCCAGGGCAGGGACGGGCACATGCTCTTTTAGACTAAAGTTATTTGTGCACAGGAAACGAGGTCTAGGTTATGTTAATGGGATTGTACATTTATCATGTAAGTGAGACGGGGCCTTCATGGTAAAGAGTAAGATGCCTTCCGAGAAATATTTTAGAAAAAATAAACAAACTTTCGTACAAAGAGGAACGCTACTGGTCCTAGTTCATCCCTCCCTCTCTGCCCCCGCCTTCCTCCATGCATTAAACCAGAGCAAATATCCCTTCTCAGCCTCTTTTAGTACATAATAGAGTTTTCTATAGGACAGCAATCACACAGAAGAGGTAGAAAGAGAGCTGAAAACCTGGGACTATAGCATAACCCTCCCCTTGGTGGAAATTTGGTGGAGAAAAAAAAGGCTATACGCTGAGGTTGTGAACATTTCCAAACACAAGATAGGTTTTAGGGGAATTAAGATTCTATAAAGAATTTAATATATAATTTAATCATCTCTGGTAGGTTTTTAATTGAAGTTCCATTAGATTTATATGTTAATTTTGGAGGAATCTGTGTTTCCATAATACTGTTTTTCCTATCCAGGAACATAGTACACATCTTTCCATTTCTTCATATCTTACTTTGTGTCTTTCAATAGAATTAAAAATTTTTTTCATATGAAATTCTTGTTAAATCTACTCCTATGTATTTTTCCTTGTTATTGTCATAAAGAAGGAAAATTCTTTCTCATTTCCCTTTCTCAGTGATTATTGCTAAACAGGGAAAATTATTGATTTAAACAAATTATCCTGTACCTAGCCACCTCACCAATTCATGTAAATTCTTTCTTTCTTTCTTTTTTATAAAACAGTCTTGTCTGCAAAGGGATTAACCTTGTTTTCCAATGATTTTTACATGGTATTTGATTTTTCTAAAACTTGTGTGGCATTTGTTAACATTTTCAGAACAGTGAATAATAATGGTTGTAGCCATCAACTCTATCTAGTACTGGTATTAAGAAAAATGGCTTTAGGGAATTCCCTGGTGGTCCAGTGATTAGGACTATGTGCTTTCACTGCTGTGGGCCCTGGTTGGATCCCTGGTCAGGGAACTACAATACCACAAGCCATGAAGCGTGGCCAAAAAAAAAAAAAAAAAAAAAAAAAAAAAAGGAGAGAAAAATGGCTTTATTTTTCATTATTTATGATATCTGCCATTGATTTTTGATAAATAACTTTTATTATATTTAAGTAGTTTCCATTTTACTTACTGTCTCTGTTAGAAATGGTGATCTAATTTTGAGTCTTTTTTCCTGCATTTATTGACATTACATGGTGTTTCTCCTATAATTTTTTTTTTTTTTTTTTTTTTTTTTTTGCAGTACGCGGGCCTCTCACTGTTGTGGCCTCTCCCATTGCGGAGCACAGGCTCTGGACGTGCAGGCTCAGCAGCCATGGCTCACGGGCCCAGCCGCTCCGCGGCATGTGGGATCTTCCCGGACCGGGGCACGAACCCGTGTCCCCTGCATTGGCAGGCAGACTCTCAACCACTGCGCCAACAGGGAAGCCCTCTCCTATAATTTCTTGATATACTTTATTATGTCAATGGATTTTCAGATATTGAACATCCCTTCTCTTCCTGGAATAAGTTTTATTTGGTCATAATGTATTATTTTCATTAATGGATTCTATTTGATAATATTTAATTTAGAAGATTACATAAAATGGGTCTAAAATAAGTATTTCTAAATGATCAAGGTTAGAACCTCTGTGTCAGCTTTCCATGTAAACCTGCTAATATTTGAAGTTGTGCCTGCACTGGCTTTCCTTCCTATGGCCACTGGTGAAATCTTGTCCATGCCTCAAGGCTCACCTCAGTGCCATTTCATCTGTGAAGCCTTTCCTTTGTCTTGGCCGCTACTGCATAAAAACACTTCTTATGCTAGATCTTCACAATGTGTTGTAGTGTCAAAGCATGATTTTCAAAAACTTATCATGACACTTCTGTAAGTACACAGTGAGCACTTGTCAAAGATTTACTTAACTCATGAATGAGGGAACAAGCAGGATAAGCTGGTTCAAAAAATTCTCTGTTTGATGAACAGAGAATTTTATGGTTTATTGGGGATGGCGTGCTAAAACAAATTGGCTAAGTTAGAGACAAATTGTTTAATATCCCAAAGGGCAATAAAATCATAATATTTGGGGTTATTTTTTTCTATTGAACAGAAACGATTTGCATCTCTTCTGGGCAAAAGTTGACAAGTTTTTACGTAACCTTGTAGAATCATATTAAATAGTAAGTTAGAGACAGGTATATTCCCCCAGAGAAAGAAATAATCCTTGAGTGGGCCTCATAGATGATGTTCAGGGATGACTTTGAAAAGATATGCAGGTTTCCTTTTGCCAAATTTCTTTGTTTTGGATACTTTTTTTCCTTAATGGTAGTAAATTCTGTAAAAGGTAGCATCTACTTTTTGTTTCCATTATTTGCATGTCTGACCTACACATGGCATGGTGTAGAGGAAAGCGCATGAGATTTTAATATCTCACACAATCTAAGGTTTGAACCTTGACTCTCCAAGCCCAACCCTCATCCATATATGGTTTGTGCTGTTAGAGGAGGGGTCTGGGATAGCAGGGAGGCACAATAAAAATAGATGGAGGGCTCGGGAGCATCAGGAGAAAGCACACCTGGCACGTCTCTGGCATTCTCACATGGCAACAACTCAGCATGACCATATTTCACCAGCCTGAGGAGACAAATGGGCACAAGGACACCAGTAAGCTCAAGTTTCTGTTTGTGCCTCCAAATGCCTATGTAGAACTTTTCCCACCCCTGCTAACAAGGGACCCTCTCCCCTAATATTTCTGGGTTTCCCCCAAAGGAGTGCCCATTTGACCACAGATCAATATGACAGCCACAGTTACCCTAACCTATTCTCCTTCTGGGCCTTGGGCTTCTCCCTTGGTGATGTTTGCTGCCCCTGATGCCCTCTGAAACCTCCCCATGGCAGTGGAGAATGCTGAAGAATGGAGAAACTGAGGGAACTTGCTTCTGAGACCCCAAAGCCAAGAAGCTGTCTTTGCCACCACTTCCAGCTGCCTGTCCCCCTTTCCTCCCATATCTGAGTATCTTAACAGGACAGGTCCGTATGACAAATAGAACATGGGGAGACTTCATTTACTCGAGGATGTGTACTTGGATTCACATGCACACGAGCTCCTGCTTTAGGGTAAAGAAGATTTTAAACAAATGTTATTCAGTTGTTATTTGACTGCTAGTTGGTACCAGGTGCTGTAGGATAAAGATTTTTTTTTTTTAAAAAAGGAACATTCCTGGCCTTTAAGAAGCTAGTTCAAACTATCTAGTGTAGGTAGGATAAATATACTAAAAGGTCAAATAATTTTGCAAAACCTAAGAAATTGAGGAAAATGCCGTAGGATGTTAATCCAGCCCAAGGCATTTGTTGTGAGGATTTCAGTGACGATTAGGGATCACGTTCCTCAGTCATTAGCAACAACGCTGAAATCGAAGCATGTTTTTCTCTCCAGACAGAAATTGAGTAGGGTTTATGTACTGCGTGTGAATATGTTTGTGTGCTTATGTACAAAATATCTAGGAGTTCATGGCTGAAGTCTTCCTGCCTCCCTGACAGGTTCCTGTTGTTGTTGTTTTTGTTTTGCCTGGCAAATGTATTGACTTGGAAAAATAATTCAAGAGCTCTCGTTGTGTCAACATGAATGTGTACCATATGCCTTGTCTGATCTTGTAAGTCCTTTATGCCTGTCTTCAAAAATACAAATATGAAGCTTCTTTAGCTAATTAATCACTGCACTGCACTCTCTCACTACAGAGAACAGTAGATTTAAAATTATAACAATTAAATATGAAGTTACAAGGAGGAAAAGATGTTGAAGTGTAAGAGGTTTTTAGGGTGCAGGGGACTCTAAATTGTAGCTTCTTAAGTCATTTCTAACCAGAAACCAGATCTGTCATGAGGGAAGGTGTGTCTCTACTTTCAGAATCATTGAGTAGGGCTGTTCAGGTTAGAAGACTCTGTGTATCTCTGATTAGAGAATAAATCATCATTTTTTTTTTTTTTTTTTGTGATATGCGGGCCTCTCACTGTTGTGGCCTCTCCCGTTGCGGAGCACAGGCTCTGGACGCGCAGGCTCAGCGGCCATGGCTCCTAGGCCCAGCCGCTGCGCGGCATGTGGGATCCTCCCGGACCGGGGCACGAACCCGTGTCCCCTGCATCGGCAGGCGGACTCTCAACCACTGCGCCACCAGGGAAGCCCCTGTTTATGTTATTTTTATGTGTTGATGTGTCAAATATATGTCTATAAGACTTTTATAATGGCATAACATTCTGTTACAGTCTTTAGTTTAATCGATTCCTATTAGGTATGTTGGACTGCTTTCCAGTATTTCACAATTATTGACAATTCTGGTGAAGATTTTTGTGCCTAAATCCTCACAAACATCTTTTAGTTTTCTTTAGGTTCCAATTAATGGACTCAGGTAAGGAGAAAGCACAAAAGTCTGAGTCTTTTGCTATGTATTACTAAAATAACCTTTGTAGACGGCAAACCAATTTATTATTCCATTTAAGTAATATTAACATTTAAAAGATTTTTGGGTTTAATGCACATCAGATATTTCCAACAGTGTTATCTTTCTCAGGTTGTTAGCTGTAGGGTAAAGGATGGTGTAAATGAAGGAATGGACCCACAGATTTGGTATAAAATCAGTCTTGTGACCTAGGAAAATCTATTTAACCTCTCTAAGCCTCAGTTTCTTTGTCAGTAAAATTGGGATAAAAGTTTCATATAGGGTTGCTGGGGGATTAAGTTTTGCACACAGAAAATGTCCAATTAAATACCTTATACAAAAGTTTGGGGGAAGGGATAAATTAGGAGTTAGGGATTAACATATACACACTACTACATATAAAACAGATAATCAACAAGGACCTACTGTATACAGAGAGAAATTTACTCAATATTCTGTAATAATCTATATGAAAAAAGAAACTGAAAAAGGATGGATATGTATGTATATATATATATGTGTGTAACTGAATCACTTTGCCATATACCTGAAACTAACACAACATTGTAAGTCAACTATACTCCAATAAAATAAAAATTAAATTAAAAATTAAAAAAATAGGGCCTCCCTGGTGGCGCAGTGGTTGAGAGTCTGCCTGCCGATGCAGGGGAAACGGGTTCGCGCCCTGGTCCGGGAAGATCCCACATGCCACGGAGAGGCTGGGCCCGTGAGCCATGGCCGCTGAGCCTGCGCGTCCGGAGCCCGTGCTCCGCAACGGGAGAGGCCACAACAGCGAGAGGCCCGCGTACCACAAAAAAAAAAAAAAATTAAAAAAATACCTTATACATACACGTAGCTAACTTATGGAATGCCTTTGTATTCTAATTGTATGCCATGTGTTCTCCCATTTAATGATCAAAACCCTAGAAAGAATCATTATCTCCATCTTGCTCAGATATACAGAGGACAGGCACTCATTAAATACTTCCACTGTCAGAGACAGGCAAAATCATGCTCACCAGGGAGAACTCCGGCATGAGAAATACTGATTTAATCATGGCAGTAAATGACAATAGTGCTGACATCTGGATTCCGGTTGCCTCTCGATATTATGATATAATAAGAAATATACATTTGGTCTTTGTTCCCAGTTCCTGGAGCAAATCTTGTGAAACCCTTACTTCTAGAGTGTTAGTGGTGAGGAGAAGCAGCTTTTGTTATTTTCACCGCACCTAACTTTACGCTAATGAGGTTTCTCCCAGAGGAGCGCGCAGGTTGCCAGAGGGACCGACCAGGTGATTAGTGGGTTGGAACTTTCAGCCCCACTCCTGACCTCCTGGGAGGGTGGAGAGTCTGGCGATTGAGTTAATCACCAATGGCTAATGATTTAATCAATCATGCCTATGCAATGGAGCCTCCATAAACCCCTAAACAAAGGGAGAGCTTCTGGGTTGGTGAACACATTGAGGTGCTAGGAGGTGGCAGTCCTGGAGAGGGCATAGAAGCTCTGTATTGCCCACCCCCTGTGGCTTGCCCTGTGCATCTCTTCCATCTGGCTGTCTTGTTCTGTCCTTCACAATAAGCCTGTAATAGTAAGTAAAGGGTTTTCCTGAGTTCTGTGAACCATTCTAGCAAATTATTGACCTAAGGAAAGGGCTGTGGGAATCTCTGATTTATAGCCAGTCTTCCAGAAGTAGGGGAGGCCTAGACTTGTGACTGGCATCTAAGTGGGGGGCAGTCTTGTGGGGCTGAGCCTTAACCTGTAATTCTATGTTTAATTTTTTGAGGAACTGCCATACTGTTTTTCATAGCGACTGCACCATTTTATGTTCCCATGAGCAATGCACAAGGGTTCCAATTTCCTCACATTTTTGCCAACATTTCTTTTTTTTTTTAATAATAACTAGTGGGTGTGAAGTAGTATTTTATTATGGTTTTGATTTACATTTCCCTAATGGTCAATATTGTCAAACTTTTTTTATGTGCTCATCGGCTATTAATATATCTTGGGAAAAATGTCTGATTCCTTTGCTCATTTTTTTAATTGAGTTGTTTTTTTGTTGAGTTGCTCTAAGTGATGATGTTTTTTTTAAGAGTACTATTGAATACAAGGTATCTTGTTTTAGACAAAACTCTCAGTTTCCATACAATATTGATTTTCTGGAATTTCCTAGCTATGCTTAAATTTCATTTTTTCCTATTCTAGTACATGTGCTGCCGAAGTGAGCATTCATTTTTTCCTGTCAGAATTGTTTTCATTGATTTTTTTTAAAATGGTTCCTGGGAAAATGAGATTTTCATCTCAGCATCTGTGTTATGAAATACTGATGACTGTCCTTTCTGGCATGTGTTCTGACTAAATTGCTAGTTGGACAACCCATTTTGGCTACCCTGTTTTTTTAAAAAGTTAACATTTTAGAGGATAGAATCCATATCTTCTAATTTTTCAATTATTTAAATAGTGATAGCCTCCAAGTTCATGCAACAGAGCAAATCTATTTCTTACCAAATTGGGTGAGAGAAGAGGAATAAAATATCATGACCCTCCACTGAGAAATATCTCATAGTTTCTCAGAGTGGGCTTTTTTTTTTTTTTTGGTCTGAGTAGGTGACTGAATGGACTAAATTTATTGCCAGATAATATTGAGTATTGACCTATATATTAGTTTCCTCTGGCTGCTGTGACAAGGTACGACAACCTTGGTAGCTTAAAGCAACACAATTTATTCCCTTACAATTCTGGAGGCTCAGACGCCAAAATCAAGGTGCTGACATCCTGTCAGCAGGACCACTCTCCCTCTGTACATGCTAGGGGACCACTCTCCCTCTGTACGTTCCAGCTCCTTGCATTCCTTGTTGCATGGCCTCTTCCTCCATCAGCATAGCCTTTGTCAGCATAACATCTTGGCTTCACTTGTTGCATTACTTTCTTGTTCTGGTGTATGAAATGTCCTTCTGTCTCCCTCTTATAGCAATACCTGTGACTGCATTTAGGAGACAGCTGGATAATCCAGGCTACTCTCCCCAAGACCCTTAAATTAATCACATCTGTAAAGACCCTTTTCTGCCATGGAAGGTAACATGCACAGGTTTCAGGAATTAGGATGTGGATCTCTTTCCAGGAGCCATTTTCTAGCCTACCACAACCTATAAATGGCTCTTTGGAAATTTAAAATGAAAAAGAAAAAGGAGGTTGTAAACATCATAGATGTCACTGACTCCTAGTTCTGTAAACAAAGTTTATGTTCAATACGATTCTGCCTTTTAATCGTGCTGACTGCCTTGGTTTTTCCTTTCCCGTTTTGTTCTTAACCATCTGCAGTTTAGATTCTGCTCTGTGCAGCTGATACAATGCTTTCAGAAGTTTTTCAGTGACTATAAAGCCTAATCTTGGAGCGTTTCTCTTTGGTTTTCTTCCTCCTCTTTCTCTTTGAAACACTCAGCAGAGACCACTTGTTTTTTTAGTTTTTTTTTTTTTTTTTTTTTTTGCGGTACGCGGGCCTCTCACTGTTGTGGCCTCTCCCATTGCGGAGCACAGGCTCCGGACGCGCAGGCTCAGCGGCCATGGCTCACGGGCCCAGCCGCTCCACGGCATGTGGGACCTTCCCGGACCGGGGCACGAACCCGCGTCCCCTGCACCGGCAGGTGGACTCTCAACCACTGCGCCACCAGGGAAGCCCTCCTTTGATGTCTTTTATTCTCCTAACCCATAATATTGAATTCTTTGAGGTTCTGTGCATAGCTCTCTGGTTTCTTCCCAGACCTCAGTCTTTATGGGCTGTTGGATTTAGCTACTGAGTTGATGAGACTCACAAATATTTATCTTTAAACCTGAATTCTAACTCTATGCCTGTGACAGCCATCTATTTCCTGCCCTCTGACAGGTCATGGACATATAGATATCCTGATGTCATCTCTAATCCAGCATTTATAAAAACAAAACTCATCTCTCACTCTTCTTACTGGTTTTCTTTTTAATTTCCAAGCAGGTCAATGACACCACCATTAAGCTAAAAATTTTGGCATCTCATTCCTTACAACTAGGCATCGTTATATCCTTTTGATTCTTAGTGAAAATAGTTTTTGGTTTTGTTATTTTTAACTCTGTAGTCTAGAGCAGTGCTATTCAAAGCCTGGTCCATGGATCAACAACATTAGCACCACCTGAAAGCCTGTTAGAAATGCAAATTCTTGGTCCTATCCCAGCCCTTCTGAATTACAATCTGTATTTTAACTGTATTTTAGCAAGCTCTCCAGCTGAGTCTAATGTGTGGTGGCGTTCAGTAACCACTGGTCTAGAGTCGAGTGTTGGCGGGCATCGCTCCAGGCTGAGATCACGGCGGCAGCTTCTTAATAGGAGGTGAGTCTCCCTATTTCCAGTCAAATGTCTTATGGACAGTTACTTTCTTTTTCAATTCCTATTTTCTCTGTCAATCTTTTTTTTTTTTTTTGCAGTTCGTGGGCCTCTCACTGTTGTGGCCTCTCCCGTTGCGGAGCACAGGCTCCAGACGCGCAGGCTCAGCGGCCATGGCTCACGGGCCCAGCCGCTCCGCGGCATGTGGGATCCTCCCGGACCAGGGCACGAACCCGCGTCCCCTGCATCGGCAAGCGGACTCTCAACCACTGCGCCACCAGGGAAGCCCCTCTGTCAATCTTATTTCATATCTTACAGTGTTGTGTATTTCATGTGTATGAACTATGTGGAAACTGGCCAAGAGGACATGTTCAAGGGAAACAGACATCTAGAATTAATTAACGCACTTCCAGGTTTCATTCCTCTTTTGAGTGACAGGCTGTAGCAGTTTTTTTCCCTTTTCTTCTTTTCTTTTTATAATGCTCCCAGCTCAGTGGACTTAGCTCCTTCCGTAGTAGAAAACTTCAAAACAGAAGTCTTGTTCCATCTGGGAAAGTTGGGGACAGGAAGGAGACTAGGAGAGGGAGAGGACTGCTATCCAAAAACTCAGTGTGGATTGCAAATATGAGTAGGAATTTTAGCATCAAATGCATTGCTGAGGTTTGTCACATATTAGTAGTTTTTTTTGAGTAAAATAACTTAAAATTTCCAAGTCTTTTCAGCTCCTCCTAGCTTTCTTCATGCAGCTAGAATTCATGGCAATGGTTTATCTGAGATAATCTCCTTTTCTATTTTTCAACATTAGTTAAGGCCAAGAACACAAGGAGATCCTTTTGTTAGATGACTAGCATTTGGAAAAAAAATTTGGATAGAAGGGAGAAAGTCTTCAAATAACTTAATTACCTGCTCTTTTCTGCCCCACGACTCCTGAATGTATTGATTTAACTAAAATTTAGTATTCCATGAACACCTTTCAAATAAAAAAAAGAAGGAATTAAACATTTGTCAGTGTTGAGATACATGCTAGAAATAGAACACAATGATGCTTGCAAGGGACTCTCTCTTGTTGCTCACAGTTTAATGTGGGAAACAGACTAGTAAACAGACACTTAAAATACAGCCCCCAACCATGTAATTGGCCCCAGGCCTCTCTGCTTTTAGGATGTCAGAGAAGCTCTTAATTCTGCCACACAGTTACGAGAGGTTCAGCAGAGTAAAGACTGTCCTGTGAGTGGCACGTCATCTGTTCCGGAACAGCGGAGCAATAGTGCAGGAACATTTGTGCTGAGAAAATGGCAGAGTCAAAGGTCTGTGAGACTGGTTTCAGTTATAAACTTCACTGACTTATTGTAGGAGAAAGAAAAAAAGTGGAGCAGGGCTCCTACCAAATCATGCCTATTTAATTCCCCACGATTGGAAGTTAAATTTAATTGTTTCAGCAGTGTGTCCAAGATAAGGGAGTTGAAATGATGGATCAACTCCTTCATTCATATAATAATTTGAGTCATTCTGAACCAAGATAAAATTATTGAAGGATGTGCTGAGGTGGCTTACATCTTTGGCCATTTTAGGTTCAAAAGCTATTTAAACTTGAACTTTCTTAGAGATTTCTTGATGAATTAAACTGATGATTCATTCTTTTTCAAGAGGCTAATAAGTTTATAAGAGCCAAACAAAATCATTTATTCAGAGGTTCCATCCCTTAATGAATAAAACTATTGATTTCACATTGTCTGTTTAACAACAAATAAGAATTTTATAGTTTGCTGTCAATGGTTTTATACTGTCTGGATGGCAATAAGGAGAACAAAGTTGAAGACCCAGGATCTAAAGACAGTACCAAATGTTCTTTAAATAGTGCAAAACAGATTTTTTTCCTCCCTCCCTCCCTCCCTCCCTTCCTTCCTTCCTCCCTTCCTTCCTCCTTCCCTCCCTCCCTCCCTCCCTTCCTCCTCCCTTCCTCCCTTCCTCCCTTCCTCCCTCCCTCCCTCCCTCCCTCCCTTCCTCCCTTCCTCCCTTCCCTCCTTCCCTCCCTCCCTCCCTCCCTCCCTCCTATTGTTAAAGTGCAAGAGCAAGGATCATCCTTTACAAATACCTGAAAAATATAACTTGGTTAAGCATTATTCTACCTTAAATCTTTCTTGGCCACTTATAGGAAAATATGATATGGGAACAACTTATCTCACATTTTGGCGCTAATGCACTTAATCCAAGTGATAGGAATGAGGCCGCATTTTAAAAATTATTTCATGCACATACCTTATCAAAATCATATTTCAAGTGTGTCTCCCATTGATTTTACTTACAATACTTATGCATCAATCTCCAACATTTATAGAAGACCACTGAGTATACACAGCACAATACTAGGCACAGTGTACTTGGTTGGAAAACAGCCTCTCGTAAATTCACAATGTTCTTGAGAAATCTAAACTGATGTGTAAAACCATGGGCAACATACATTGCTGTGTGAAAATAGAAACATTAAACCGGCACTCTACTAAGTAAGTAGAAAAATGGACAAAGTTATGCTCAGTTGTGACGGCTTGAGAGTAAAGTCCTTTGCTAGTTTGTTCTGCTGAATACCCACTAGATCTGTACAGGTTACTAGAATTCCAGACTGATGTTTATATAAAGTTGTGTTTATGTGACATTTAGGAACCATTGGCATGAATCTCTTTGAAGTTTATTGTAAGCAGCATAAATCAAATAAAATCTTGTAACAAACTGTGGCAACTCTCAGCTTCTGTTGGGACATTTTAAAAGCCCCACTTTTTTTCTTTTGTCTCAATATAGGACCTCTGGAAATCAGAGGATGTAAGTAGATCTTAGGGTATCGTTTCATGCTTTTAACTCTATTTAATCTCACCCTCAGCCCTACTTCATATCAATAATCTGTATTGTCATATCCTCTTAGAATTTTTTCAAGTACATGCATCTTTAAAAAATTACTTTTTGCTAATATAGTGTTTTACAACCTCTCTTAAACTTTGTCATATTGTGGTAAATCTTATGTCCTTTTTTAACGTTATTTGAAATTTTAAAATTAAATATTGTGACAGACACTGTTAATAATAACCAAATATTCTTGCACATTTCTACATTTCCCAGTCTCTGCAGTTAGGGTGGGAACAATGTGACTCCTTCAGGCAAAAAAGTATATAAGTAAAGAGATGGTTTCTTGACCAGGGCAGTTAAGGCCCAGTGTGGCACTACCATCTCTGTCTCTCTTTTATCTGTGTAACTGGAGAAATCCAAGATGCTGGAGTTGCAAGATTGAAGAGCCTGGGGCCCCAAGACACTGCTTGCCCAACCGATTTGCATTGGATTGATAAACAAAACAAAACAAGACAAACCCTTGCAGTTAAACCACTGAAATTGCAGGATTTATTTGCTACTGAGGCATAACCAAGAATTACTTAAATAATACCAATATCTTGAATAAAATATTAATCAGAGAAATGGGATAAAAGGCCACTTTACATGCCTATTTCACAATCACTGGATGGGATTTGGACTCAAATAAGCTAGTTTCTAAGCAACACTTCAGGACTACTTCCAAACAATGAAGTATTTTCTGTCTGGTGATAAAGATTTAAACTGCCTAAGGAAGCTGGTCTCCACTTAGTTTTTCAAATATATTGGGGGACCATGTTATTATGACAAAAACCCTTTGTTATTAAAAAAAAAAATTGAGCTACTGGTTTAAATGACAAAGTTATTCTTTCAAAGCTTTGCTTTTTATATATTTTTTCTGATTATAAAAGCAACATATGCTTATTGAGGGAGAAATTTTTTGTATTTTAAGAAATACAAAAAATAAATTTAAAAAATCCCCTCAGGGGCTTCCCTGGTGGCGCAGTGGTTGAGAGTCCGCCTGCCAATGCAGGGCACACGGGTTCGTGCCCTGGTCCGGGAAGATCCCACATGCCGCGGAGCGGCTGGGCCCGTGAGCCATGGCCACGGAGCCTGCGCGTCCGGAGCCTGTGCTCCGCAAACGGGAGAGGCCACAACAGTGAGTGGCCCGCCTACCGCAAAAAAAAAAAAAAAAAAATTGGCTTTAAGCTTTTTGTGATTGCATGTATTTGTTCTCCCAAATGGTATGCTTTTGGAGCCAATCACAACAGATGAGTATGATTTAGAATAGATTTGGCACAATGCTTTTGTTTTCTTTTGTTTAATGTGTTATGCAGTTAAAATCATAAATAGCAGTTTTTTTCAACTGTGTTGTGAGATAGCCAATTATAAATAGTGAGGAAAGCCATGGATCAGCTTTCAACTTCCATGAGCCTATTTTAAGTATTGTCTGTGAATACCAGAGGCATCTTTGTATTTTCTGCTCTTTTGATTATCATTGATGGAGTCAGTGTTTATAATTGTGGACACATTTTGGTGATCTTTCTCATTCCTTGGACCCCATTAACACTATGGCATTTCTCTTTCTTCTTCCTCCTGCACTTTCACCAGGGTGCTCTAAGTTTAACTGAGATGCTTCTAAATTTTTTTTCTCTTTTGTTTTCCTCTTCAAACTTTTGTTGTTATCAGTTTAACTCTAACATATATGTAAATGTCTCTCAAATTCATATTTTACTCCAGATTTTTTCCAGACACTTATTTAACCACTTGTTGTATTCTTACTGCATCTCCCAGTGTCCTTATCTTCTTCTCTCAAATCAGTTACCAATTTCATATCTTGGTTTTCTGTGTCTTTGACTTCCCTTTCCCAATCACTTGGGCTCAAACAAGGTCAGCCTTCATTCCTTTGTCCTTCACCACTGATCCAGTGAGTTGTAAAGCTCCCAATAACTCCTTTTTTTTTTTTTTTTTTTTTTTTTTGCGGTACGCGGGCCTCTCACTGCTGTGGCCTCTCCCGTTGCGGAGCACAGGCTCCGGACCCGCAGGCTCCGCGGCCATGGCTCACGGGCCCAGCCGCTCCGCGGCATGTGGGATCTTCCCGGACCGGGGCACAAACCCGTGTCCCCTGCATCGGCAGGCGGACTCTCAACCACTGCGCCATCAGGGAAGCCCCCATTAACTCTTTTTAACTAAACTACTTCAAGTACATGGCATCAGAGCAGTAGAGAACAACTTCTGAAAGCAGTAGTTTTCTGTTTATTCCTTCCCCACCTGCACTTCTGCTCTCAGAGGAAATATACTTTAACTGTGTTTTATTCTCCAAGTGGCCACTTAAGAAAAAAAAAAAAACTATAGATAATGTGCTTATAGCTGTATTTATTTATTGATCTACCAACTTCATGCTATTGACTTCCCAACCTAAAACATAATATGTCTTTGGCTTCGTTACCCCTCCTCTTCTTCTGATGTTTCAGTATTTATATTTGTAATTCTTTTATTTTTTTACTTTTGAAATTTTAATCTATATAAGCATCTATTTCTTGTCCTTCAACTTTTGGTATTATTTCTTGATCTTCTCTTGTAAAATGAGAATATCAGTGCCCTTACCCTTTCCTCTATCTTTATTGTAGCCCACAGTTACCTTCTATCTGCAACCACTTCTAAGTTTTCTGTTTGGCTATCTCTAAAGGCTCAAACCCAATAAATACTGGCTACATTATTATAGCATTATTTTATATCTATCTATCTCCACAGCTGGATCCCCATTACATTTCCTTCCCTATAGATGCAATGTTGTGATCCCCAGGCCCTGAAGGAACATGTGCTTTGTTTCTGGGCCTATTGAATTTTCTGGTTTTTTGTTTGTTTGTTAAGAAGAAATGATTATGAGGAAATAAAAATAATAGTATATATTATAGTGTTTTTTATACATACTATTATATGGTTTATTTATATAATTTAATATAATTATGTATAATAGTATATATATGTGTATTTGTATTTTAAGGGCTTTAGTTTTTTAGACCAGTTTTAGAGTCACAGAAAAATTGAGAGGAAGGTACAAAGATTTCCCGTGTATTTTCTGCCTCCACACATGTATAGCCTCCCCTGTTATCAACATCCTCCATCAGAGTGGTACATTTGTTATGATTGATGAACCTACATTGACACATCATTATCAGCCAAAGACCATAGTTTACATTAGGGTTCATTCTTGGTGTTGTACATTCCATGGATTTGACCAAATGTATAATGACATGTATACACCATTATGGTATACAGAGTAGTTTCACTGCCATAAAAATCCTCTGTGCTCTTCCTATTCATCTCACCCTCCTCCCTAATCCCTGGCAACCACTGATCGCTTTACTGTCTCCATAGTCTTGCCTTTTCCGGAATGTCCTACAGTTGGAATCATACAGTATGTAGCCTTTTCAGATTGGCTTCTTTCATTTAGTAATATGCATTTAAGTTTCCTCCACATCTTTACATGGCTTGATAGCTCATTTCTTTTTAGTGCTGAATAATAATCCATTGTCTGACAGTTTATTTATCCATCCACCTACTGAAACACATCCTGGTTGCTTCCAAGTTTTGGCAATTAGGAATAAAGCAGCTGTAAACATTTGTGTGCAGGTTTCTGTGTGGATATAAGTTTTCAAATCATTTGGGTAAATACCAAGGGGCAAAATTGCTGAATCACGTGGTAGGAATATGTTAGTTTTGTAAGAAAGCACCAAACTGTCTTCCAAAGTGGCTGTACCATTCTGCATTCCCACCAGCAATGAATGAAGTTCCCGTTGCTCTACATCCTCCCAGCATCTGGTGACATAAAAATAGTGTCAGTTGGGAATTTGGGCCATTCTGTTAGGTGTGTAGTGGTATCTTGTTTTAATTTGCATTTCCCTGATGACATATGATATGGCCATCTTCTCGTGTTTATTGCCATTTGTACATCTTCTTTGATCAGGTGTCTGTTAAGGTCTTTGGCCCATTTTTAAATTGGGTTTTCTGTTTATTGTTGAGTTTTAAGAGTTCTTTGTTTATCAGACATGTCTTTTGCAAATATTTCCTCCCATTCTGGCCCTGTCTTTTTACTATTTTGATAGTGTCATTTGCAGAGCAGAAAAAGTTAATTTTAATAAAATCTAGC
The DNA here is from genome assembly GCF_003676395.1 of Aethalodelphis obliquidens. Lineage (NCBI taxonomy): Eukaryota > Metazoa > Chordata > Mammalia > Artiodactyla > Delphinidae > Aethalodelphis > Aethalodelphis obliquidens. The sequence goes on along the minus strand of NW_020837945.1, from coordinate 48,497,674 downwards.
TTATCAGTTCTTTCTTTCATGTGTCGTAACTTTGGTGTTGTCTTTAAAATGTCATCGCCATACCCAAAGTCATCTAGGTTTTCTCCTATTTTATCTTCTAGGAGTTTTATAGTTTTACATTTTATTTTAGGTCTCTAATCCAATTTGAGACAATTTTTGAGAAGTGTATCAGGTCTGTGTCTAGATTGATGTTTTTGCATGTGAATGTCCAGTTGTTCCAGTACAATTTGTTGAAAAGACATTCTTTCTCCATTGTATTGCCTTTACTCCTTTGTCAAAGGTCAGTTAGCTATATTTAGGTGGTTCTATTTCTGGACTCTGTTCCATTGATCTATTTGCCTATTCTTGGCCAATACCACACAGGCATACTTACTGTAACTTTATAATTAATCTTGAAGTTGGATAATATCAGTAGCCCAATTTTGTTCTTAAATATTTTTTTGGCTATTCTGGGTCTTTTACTTCTCCATATAAACTTTAGAATCAGTTTGTCAATATCCCACAATATAACTTGTTGGGATTTTGATTGGGATTACATTGAATCTATAGATCAAGTTAGGAAGAACTGACATCTTACTAACATTGTCTTCCTATCCATGAACATGGAAAATCTCTTCATTTATTTAGTTCCTTGATTTTGTTCATTAGAGTTTTGTGGTTTCCCTTATAAGGTATTGTAATATTTTGTTAGATTTATACCTAAACATTTCAGTTTTGGGGGGTGCTAATGTAAATGGTATTGTATTTTTAATTTCAAATTCCATTTATTCATTGTGGGTATACAGAAAGTGATTGACTTTTGTGTATTAACCTTGTATCCTGCAACCTTGCCTTAGTTGCTTATCAGTTCTAGGAGATTTTTGTCAATTCTTTTGGATTTTCTACATAATTATGTCATCTGCCAACAAAGACAGCTTTATTTCTTCCTTTCCAATCTGTATACCTTTTATTTCCTTTTCTTATTACATTAGTTAGGACTTCCAGTATAACTTTGAAAAAGAGTGGTAAGAAGGGACATCCTTGCCTTATTCCTGTACATAATAGGAAAGCTTTGAGTTTCTCATCATTGAGTATGATGTTAGCTGTAAGTTTTTTGTGGCTACTTTATCAAGTTGAGGAAGTTCCCCTCTATTCCTAGTTTACTAAGAGTTTTTATCATGAATTGACATTGAATTTGTTAAATATATGCATTCACTGCTTTAAATTTTCCTCTAAGCACTGCTTTGTCTGCATCCTAGAAATGTTGATAAGTTGTGTTTCACTTTCATTTAGTTCAAAATATTTTAAAAAAATTTTGAGATGTCTCTTTTGACCCATATGTTACTTAGAAGTGTGTTGTTTAATCTCCATGTTTTTTTGGGATTCCATTTATATTTCTGTTATTGATTTCTAGTTAAATCCATTGCTGTCTGAGAGCAGACATTGTGTGATTTCTAGTCTTCTAAATTTGTTATGATATGTTTTATGGCTATCTTTCTATTTTGTTGAATTTCAATGTGAACTTGAGAAGAATGTGTATTTTGCTCCTTTTGGATGAAGTAGTCTATTGATGTTGATTATATCCAGATGATTGTTGGGATTTTGAGTTCACTTACTGATTTTCTGCCTGCTGGATCTATCCATTCCTGAGGGAGGGGTGTCAAAATCTCCAAGTAGAATAGTGGATTCATCTATTTCTCCTTACAGTTCTATCATTTTTTGCCTCATGTAGTTTGCCCCTCTTTTGTTAGGTTAGTACATGTTAAGGATTATGGAGAATTGGAGAACTTGGAGAATTGGCCCCTTTATCATTATGTAATGCCCCTCCTTTTTCCTGATAAATTTCCTTGCTTTGAAGTCTGCTTTGTCTGAAATTAATATAGCTACTTCTACTTGCTTTCTTTTGATTCGTGTTGGCTTGGTATATCTTTCTCCATCCATTTACTTTTTCTTTTTTTTTTTTTTTTTTTTGCGGTGCATGGGCCTCTCACTGTTGCGGCCGCTCCCGTTGCGGAGCACAGGCTCCGGACGCGCAGGCTCAGCAGCCACGGCTCATGGGCCCAGCTGCTCTGCGGCACGTGGGGTCTTCCCGGACCGGGGCACGAACCCGCGTCCTCTGCATCGGCAGGCGGACTCTCAACCACTGCGCCACCAGGGAAGCCCCATCCATTTACTTTTAACCAATATGTTCTTTATGTTTAAAGTGGGTTTCTTGTAGACAACATAGAGTGGGTCTTGTTCTTTGATACCCTCTGACAATCTTTGTCTTTTAATTGGTTTATTTAGACCATTGATGTATAAAGTGATAATTGGTATATTTGGATTAATATTTACCATATTAGTTACTGCTTTGAGTTGTTGCCCTTCCTATTTTTGTCTTCTACTCTTTTTCTGCTTATTTTTTTAATTGAGCCTTTTATATGATTCCAATTTTTCTCCTTTCTTAACATGTGTTATACATTTTTTTCCTATTTTAAGTGGTTGCCATAGAGTTTGAAATATACAACTAATCCAGGTCCTCTCAAATAACACTATAATTTCATGGATAGTGTATTTTATAATAAGTAAATAATGCCAATTCCTTCATTCCATCCTTTGTATCATTGCTGTCTTTCATTTCACTTGTCTATAAGCATACATAAACATACATACAATATTGTTGTTATTGTTATTTTGAGAAAACTATTATCTGTTCAATCAATTATGAATAAGAAAAGTAAGAGTTTTTATATTACTTATTCCTTCTCTGTTGCTCTTCCTTTCTTTATGTTGATCTGAATTACTGATGTATAATTTTTCTTCTCTCTGAAGAATTTTTTGTTAAACATTTCTTGTAAGGAGGCAACAAATTCCCTCAATTTTGTTTGTGTTAGAAAGTCTTTATTTTCCTTCATTTTTGAAGGATAATTTCACAGAGTACAGAATTCTGGTTTTTGATTCTTTTCTCTCAACATTTTAAATATTTCACTCTGCTCTTTTCTTGCCAGCATGGATTCTGAGAAGTCAGATGTAATTCTTATCTTTTTTCTGCTACAGGTAAGGTGTATTTTCCTCTGGCTTCTTTCGGGACTTTTTAGTTATCTTTGATTTTCTACCATTTGAATATGATATGCCTGGGTATAGTTTTTTGGCATTTATCCTGCTTGGAGTTCTCTGATCTTCCTGTATCTGTGATTTGATGTCTGACATTAATTTGGGGAAATTCTCACTTATTTCTGTTTCAAATATTTCTTCTATTCCTTTCTCTCTTCTCCTTCTGATATTCCCGTTATACATGTGTTATACTTTTTGTAGTTGTCCCGTAGTCCTTGAGTATTGTGGGGGTTTTTTTTTCAGTCTTTCTTTTTCATTTTGGAAGTTTCTATTGAGATATCCTCAGACTCAGAGATTCTTTCCTCAGCCATGTTCAGTACACTAATGAACCCGTCAAAGGCATTCTTCATTTCAGTTACAGTGTTTTTTATCTCTAGCATTTCCTTTTGTTTTTTTCTTAGAATTTTTATCTCTCTGCTTACATTGCCCATCTGTTCTTGCATGCTGTCTACTTTATTCATTAAAGCCTTGTATTGGTGGGCCTGTAGCTGGTGTATTAAATTAAGAATATACAGATTATGACCTGCTGAATGAGAAGGCACAAGCCATCCACATGACAGGTAGCTCCCTCATCATCTGGGCTCCCACTCTGGGGAAATGAAAACCATGGGGACATTTTGATTGAAGATGCAGTTTAAAACACTCACATAGAGGAAGTAAAGTCACAAGATTTATTACTTACAAATCCCAGAAACAAGGGAAGCAGTCTGTGCAGTGAGCTGGGAGAAGGGTGGTCCTCCATCCCAGGTTACAGGCAAGAAAGAGATAGAAGACAGCACCTATTATTTATAAGGGGGTTGGGGCTGAGGTCACTAACTTTTTGTGGGCTCAACTCTAAGTAGTTATTTTAAAAGGTGCCCTGGGAAAAGCAAAGTAGGAACTTGTGGCAGGAATCCTAAGTTCAGATTCTTATCTAAATGTCCAGACTCTGGGTGTGAGCGTGGTTGTTATACTGTAAAGTACCTACACAGCAACTCAAAATAGCCAGTTTCTCATCACAAGCCTTTAACATAGTAATCATAGTTGTTTTAAGTTTCTGGTCTGATAATTCCAACATCCCTGCCATGTCTGTTTCTAATGCTTGCTCTGTCCCTTCCAACTTTTTTTTTTTAATTTTAGTATGTCTTATAATTTTTAAAAATAGCCAAACATAGATGTACTAGATGAAAGGAATTTATGTAAATAGGCCTTTAGTAACATGGGCATAATGTATGGGGAAAGGGGAAGTGTTCTAGAGACCTATGATTGCGTCTCAGTCTTTTAGTCAGTCTGTCCCTCTGGACTGTGAACTTCACAAATGCTTCTATCTTCTTTTCCCCCACCTTAGGTGAAACAGTATGGCTTGAGTGGTCTGGAGATGGCTATTTCCCTTTTCCCACATGGAAGGCTAGAAAGGGCTGGAGCTGTGCATTTCCATTCCTCCAGGTCAGCTGGACTCTGATAAAACTCTAGCAGATTAGGCTGTGGTCAAATAATTTCTCCGGAGCACAGACCTTGTTTAAGAAGAACAGTGTGTTCCAGCGTATTCAAATTAGTTCCTTTCCCTGTTCCTTGCTGGAAGCATTAGGGGATTTTTCTCTGATATTTACTGTAAGAACCTGTATGATATCTTAGAGATAAAAGCCATAAAAGAATGAGGCTCTCCTACAACTAGGTCTTCCTGAAGTTTTTTTACTGTCAGATTTGTTCACTCTGAGCTTCCAAAAATTCATCAATTATAGTTCTGATTTTTCTACCATAGCACTGGTTCCTGTAGAGATTTCAGCTTGTGAGTTTCTACCTTGTAAGTTGCGATTGTTTGAATTCACTTACCAGACTCTCCAATTTTGGGGGCAGCAGTTTGTCCCATGACTTTACTTCTCTTTTGCATCTAAGAAAAGTTGTGAATACTTCAATTTGTTCCGCTTTTTCTTTGTTGTTAGGATGGAGTGGTCCGCGTTTTCTTTGTTGTTAGGATGGAGTGGTGACTTCTAAAGTCCTATGTTGTACCAGAAACCAGAAGTCTTGAATTCTGTTTTCTTATACTGTAGCAATTGCTTAACATTATTTCCCATTTCAGTTTGCTGCATATTTAGAAAGTGACTTTTTGAAGAGATGGAGCTTTGGGATTCTTATCCTGCATTATTTTTTAAAATTAAGGTTTAATTCACACATCATAAAACTTAACCTTTTAAACTATGCAGTTCAGTAACTTTTAGTACATTCACAAAGTTGTGCAACCATCACCACTATCTAATTTCGGAATAATTTCATCATTCCCCCAAAGCAACTTGTTTAGCAGTCATTCCACATTCCTCTCTACCCCAGATGCTGGCAACGATTAATTTACTTTCTGTCTTTGGATTTGTCTATTTTGGACATTTCATATAGATAGAATCATACTATATGTAATCTTTTGTGTCTGGATTCTTAGCATAATGTTTTCATCCATGTTTTGTCATGTTCATCCATATTGTAGCATGAATAAGTATTTCATTCCTTTTTGTGGCTAAATAATATTCCATTCTATGAATATACTATATTTACCTATTCATCAGTTGATGGAAATTTGGATTGTTTCCACTTTTTGGCTATTATGAACATTGTTGCTATGAATATTTTTATAAGTTTTGGTGTGAACATAGGTTTTAATTTCTCTTGGGACTGGAATTGTTGACTCATATGATAACTCTGTGTTTAACCTTTGAGTAACTGTAACTGCTTCCAAAGAAGCTGCATCATTTTACATCCTCACCAGCAATGTATGACGGTTCCAATTTCTCCACAGTCTCACCAACACTTGTTATTGTTTCTCTTTTTGACTATAGCCATCCTAGTTGGTGTGAAGTGGTATCTCATCATGGTTTTGACTGGCATTTTGCTAATGACTAATGACATTGAACATCTTTTTATGCACTTCTTGGAAATTTGTATATCTTCTTTGGAGACTTGTCTACTCAGATTCTTTGTGCCTTTTTTAATGGGTTGTCTTATTGATAAGTTGCTAAGAGTTTTAAAATATATATATTCTGAATATTATACTCTTACTGGATGTATGATTTCCTATTCTATGGATTGTCTTCTCACCTTCTTGATAGTGTCTTCTGAAGTACAAAAGTTTCTAATTTTAATGAAGTCCAACTTATCTATTTTTCTTTGCTTGTGCCTTTGGTGTCATATCTATGGAACCATTATCTAATCCAAGGTCACAGAAATTATATCTGTTTTCATCCAGTAATTTTACAGTTTTATCTCTTAGGTCTTTGATTCATTTTGAGTTAATTTTTGTATATTGTGTGAAGTAGATGCCCAACTTCATTCTTTTGCATGTGAGGATCTAATTGTCACACTGGATGACTTATTATTATTATTATTTTAACATCTTTATTGGAGTATAATTGCTTTACATCGTTGTGTTAGTTGCTGCTGTATAACAAAGTGAATCAGCTATACATATACATATATCTCCATATCCCCTCCCTCTTGCATCTCCCTCCCACCCTCCCTATCCCACCCCTCTAGGTAGTCACAAAGCACTGAGCTGATCTCCCCGTGCTATGCGGCTGCTTCCCACTAGCTACCTATTTTACATTTGGTAGTGTATATATGTCAATGCCACTCTCTCACTTTGTCCCAGCTTACACTTCCCACTCCCCGTGTTCTTAAGTCCACTCTCTACATCTGTGTCTTTATTCCTGCTCTGCCCCTAGGTTCATCAGAACCTTTTTTTTTTTTAGATTCCATATATATGTGTTAGCATACGGTATTTGTTTTTCTCTTTCTGACTTACTTCACTCTGTATGACAGACTCTTGGTCCATCCATCTCACTACAAATAACTCAATTTCGTTTCTTTTCATGGCTGAGTAATATTCCATTGTATATATGTGCCACATCTTTATCCATTCATCTGTTGATGGACACTTAGGTTGCTTCCCTGTCCTGGCTATTGTAAATAGTGCTGCAATGAACATTGTGGTACATGACTCTTTTTGAGTTATGGTTTTCTCAGGGTATATGCCCAGTAGTGGGATTGCTGGGTCCTATGGTAGTTCTATTTTTAGTTTTTTAAGGACCCTCCATACTGTTCTCCATAGTGGCTGTATCAATTTACATTCCCACCAACAGTGTAGGAGGGTTCCCTTTTCTCCACACCCTCTCCACCATTTATTGTTTGTAGATTTTTTGATGATGGCCATTCTCACTAGTGTGAGGTGATACCTCACTGTAGTTTTGATTTGCATTTCTCTAATGGTTGGTGATGTAGAGCATCCTTTCATGTGTTTGTTGGCAATCTGCATATCTTCTTTGGAGAAATGTCTGTTTAGGTCTTCTGCCCATTTTTGGATTGGATTGTTTGTTTTTTTTTTGATATTGAGCTGCATGAGCTGCTTGTATATTTTGGAGATTAATCCTTTGTCAGTTGCTTCATTTGCAAATATTTTCTCCCATTCTGTGGGTTGTCTTTGGATGAGATTTGAAGAAGATCAAATAAAGATATCTTTGTGAACGGGGTCTTCCAGGGGATGACCAGACAGGTCAAATAATGGCAGTGCTCTGGGGAAGAGAAGCCCCATAGAGTGGCTGCCAAGCTTCTGGTTTTCACCATGATCATGGGTTGTTGCTTTCCAAGGATACTACAGAGCTGGAGAGTGGGGAATGAGAATAGGGCAAGTTAAAATGACACAGAACTCACTATATTTCCTGAAATTCAGTCACTTGTTTTGAACAAATGCTCCATGGATTGCTACAAGCCTTTGGTTAATTTCCAGAGTTCTAAAAAAGTTGATTTTGGCAAATTTTACCAGTGTTCTCATTGCTTTTATGAAGGAGAGGTTTTTCAGATGTCTTTACTCTTCCATTTTCACTGATGTCACCCCTGCACTGTTATTTCTATGTTACATTCTCACCATTTTCTAATCTGTCAGTCGTATTTACTGTTTTATTGAGTCCCTGCCCCTCACCCCTCTTAAAGATTGGAGCCTGTGTCCTCCTTATCCAGTCTTTTGATATTCTCCCTGGGCCTACAGCATGGCTTTTATCCTAAACATTTTGGATTGGATTCACTGTTTTCTAGATACAGTGCCTTGTTCTGTCTTGCTTTGACCTTCATTTTCCTGGAAAACTTTTGTAAGTAATTTCTTAAGAAAGTGATATGTGAGAAGAAATAGGTATGTATTCTTGCATTTTTGAAATGTCTTCTTCTTGCCTTCACTCTTGATTGATAGTTTGGCTAGGTATTGAATTTTAGCTTTAAAACTTTTCCTCAAAAAATTTGAGGGCATTGATCCTTTGTGTTTCTGTCTGTTATTTATTGCCACAACAATGATGAATAACAAAGTACCTTAAATAAGTCCAAACATTTATCATTGCTCCCAATTCTGTGAGTTATCTGGGCAATTCTTTTAGTCTCAGTTGGGATACTTATGAGTGTGGTCTGTTAAGAGTAGCTCTGTGACTGCTGATTTTAAATGGAATCACATATTTGGGAATTGGCTAGCTGTAGGCTGGTCTAGGATGACTTCATCTGGAGTGACTCAGCTATTTTCCATATCATTCTCTTATTCTCCCTCCATGTTAGCCTGAATACGTTCTCATGACAGTAGCAGGGATCCAAGAAAAAAGCTGAACACATACAAGCTCCTTTTCAAATCTCTTTTGCTAATAACTCATTGGTCAAAGCAAGTCATGTAGTTAAGCTAAGAGTCAGATGAGAGAAGACTACAAATTTACAAGGCAAAGGGTTTGATATGGTGAGATTATTATTTTGAGCCAGTAATGTGCTTAATTTATTATGGTGTTCTAGTATATAATGTGGCTGATGAGAAGTCTTGTACCAGTCTAATTCTTATCCTTTTGTTTTTGTTTAGGATTTACTCTTTATCCTTGACCTAAAATTTCAGAGTGGTGCATCTAGGTACATTTAAAAAATATTACTAAGAAGTAATTTTAATGTATACTTGGTGGATACTTTCAATCTGAAGATTTGTCCCTAAACCCTGAAATTATCCCCTGTGATAACTTTTTTTCTCATCATTTTCTTTTTACACTTTGAAGTTCCCATTAATTGAATCTGCTGGATTTGTTCTGCGTGTCTCCTGTCTTTCATAGAGTCCATGTTTTGGTCTTCTTATTCTGGGAGATTACCAAAATTTTGTTTTCCAGTCATTATACCAAATATTTATTTTGGCTATTTAAAAAAATTTCTAAAAGCACTTTCTTGTTCTCTTCCTTTTTCATTGCTTTCTATTTTAGTGTTATGGATGTAATTTCTGAGTAAATTATAAATTTTCTTTTGTCTTTTAAATTTTTTTCTTCTATACCTTGAATTATTTGTTTCTACCAAGGTCTTAAAATTGTTTTTTTTTTTTCTCTTTTTTTTTTTTTGGGGAGGTGGGGAGGTCTTTCTGTTTTATAAAGTTGGTTCTCCTCATATATATACCTGGTAGTCCTTAGTTTTCCATTTACATTCCTGATTAAAGTATAGGATAACTGGCATGTGCCTCCTTTATTATTTTATGCATAGCTTTATTTTCTAAATTTCTTTATTTCTTTATTTAAATGTCTTCTCTGAATGACCATTTTTACCAAGAGTCTATGTGGAGTGAGTAGTTTTCATCACCTGTCTTGCTTTAAGACCAAGGGATGGAGTAAGGTTAGTGCTGAGGACAGAATAGCCCCTACTCAAACATATGGGAAATTTTTATCCTTTCTGTTGCACACTGGACACTTTATTGTTTTGTATAGTTAAGTCTTCCTGTCTCTTAGCTCTCTAACTAGATTAAAGTGTGGGAACACTATTATATACATACTTTACCTCACAAAATTCTGCTTTGGCCAAGACAGTTGTGTAATTACATTGATTAATTAACCTGTTGCCAGAAGACTTTAATACTTGAGCAAGCTTCCCTTTCTTGCTAGAAAATGTTAACTGATCTTACTTGGTTAAGAATAAAAAAAACTTACTTCCAGTTTTACTCTAAGTTGTTTTTCTTACTAGAATCCCCTAATTAGTTTAGGTATTTCACATTCCAATAACTAAATTTATTTTGCAACTTCAGAGTTTCCTGGGATTTCCCATAGAGTCAGAGATATCTGCAGAATAATCTGGGAAAATTTTTGAAGTAGAAGAAGGAGTACGTGAACATCTACTGAAATTCTCATTAACTGTACTTAGAAACTGAACTTTATCGATTAAAAATTAGTTTCAATCTCTGTATGATATGTACCCCTGGAAATCTTCAAATCAGTATTTTCTAAGTTTTTGTTTCTCTTTTTTGTAAAGTTTATTTTGGAAAATTTCCATAATACAAATGTAGAGAGTATTATCATTAACTTAAATATCCATCACCCTGAATTATCAACAGTTCCCAATTTTGTTGCTTCTACTCCCTGCTACATTTTTTCTTCTGGAGTATTTTAAAGCAAATTTTAGTCATCATTTCATTTCACCTGTTTTTTTTTCTTCATAATCACTATGCCATTTTCAAACCAAACCAAATTTAAATTTCTTAATGTCATCTAATAGTACATAGTTCAGGGCTTCCCTGGTGGCGCAGTGGTTGAGAGTCCGCCTGCCGATGCAGGTGACACGGGTTCGTGACCCGGTCCGGGAAGATCCCACATGCCGCTGAGTGGTTGGGCCCGTGAGCCATGGCCGCTGGGCCTGCGCGTTCGGAGCCTGTGCTTCGTAACGAGAGAGGCCGCCAACAGTGAGAGGCCCGTGTACTGCAAAAAAAAAAAAAAAAAAAAAAAATAGTACATAGTTCAATTTTCCTTGTATCTCAGAAATGTCTTTTTTACTTTTTAGAATTAGGATTCAAGCAAGACACATTCACTACATTTGGTTATTATGTAAGTTCCTATCCTGTCTTTTGGAGTTCTGACTCCTTGTTTTTTTTTCTTATCAGTGTTGTGTTAGGGCACTGGTTCTCAGTTTTTGTGTTTTTTTTTTTTTTTTTTTTGCCTCAGGACTCCTTTACTCTCTTAAAAATTATGGGGGACTCCAAAGAGCTGTAATTTATGTGAATTATTTATAATTTAATTTGTTTTTAATTTATTGAGTTAATATTTACCAATTAGAAAATAAAACAAATTTAAAACATATATTAATAAAAATATTTTAAATAATTTTTTTCATTAAAAATAATAATAGTAAACCCATTGCATGTTAACATAAATAAAAATTTTATGAAAAATAATTAATTTCCAAAACAAAACTGATTTAGTGAGAAGTACAATAGCACTGTTTTACACTTCTACAGATCGCTAATGTCTGGCTTACTAGAAGGCAGCTAGATTCCACATCTGCTTCTGCATTCAAACTACTGCATTATGTTAATTTGATTGAAGAAATACATATGACTACATATATATGAAGAAATATATATATATGAAGAAAATCTAGCCTTCATACAGTTATGAAGTCCTGTAGCTTTTTTTTTCCCATGGATATTTATTTATTTTTACTTTTAATTTTTGACTCATATTTCTATTTTATTTTTTTTTTGTTTAACTTTTTATTTTATATTAGAGTATAGCTGATTAACAATGTTGTGATAGTTTCAGGTGCACAGCAAATCCACTCAGCCATACATATACATGTATCCATTCTCCCCTGACTCCCCTCCCATCCAGGCTGCCACATAACATTGAGCAGAGTTCCCTTTGCTATACAGTAGGTCATTGTTGGTTATCCTTTTTAAATATAGCAGTGTGTAAATGTCAATTCCAAACTCCCTAACTAACCCTTCCCTCCACCCTTCCCCCCCGCCGGTAACCATAAGTTCATTCTCTAAGTCTGTGAGTCCGTTTCTGTTTTGTAAATATGTTCATTTGTATCATTTCTTTTTATTTTTTAAAATTTTTTATTAATTTTTTTCATTTCTTTTTAGATTCCACATATAAGCGATATCTTACGATATTTCTCTTTCTCTGTCTCTGAAGTACTGTAGCTTTTGAAGAACTCCATAGTATTCTTGTCAGACAATAAAAGTGCAAAAGCAAATAATATCTCAGTGTTATTCTAAAGATAGTCTTGACCTGCCAGATCACATAAATAGGTCTCAGGGACCCTGGGCTTCTACTCCTTACACTGAGCCACGATGGCTCCCCCATCTCATAGAGGTGCTTGTCTTACTCTGCTCCATCTAATAGCTCTAGGACTGTGGTGTTTGGGAAGAAGCGAGAGTGGGACAGAACAGAAATCTTGAACTTTATGTATAAGTATTGAGGTTTATTATAGTACTGAAGAGTTAATTCTGAAACTTGTATGCGTATCACGTTGAGAGAGTGAGTAAAAATATTGATGTTGGGAACAAGGGTTCTTGCTGTAAGAAAAAGGAGAGACAAATGTAGAATTGGGAAGGTGAGGAAGAATCTTGTACTTTAATGAAGTTGAATTGGGGATATAAGTATGAACTAATCAATATGAATTTATAATGTTTAAAAAATGTATTTCCTAATTCTGTCCAGTAGAAGGGCATAGAAGCAATAGCATCATAGTAACAATTTTACTTGTGCCCAGATCTTGTCTTCTGAATCCCTGCTTTTGAGAAATGCCTGATTACAGTCCTGGGAAAGGAGGGCACAGGTGAGCCTTAAACACCTTGTGGTGCCAGCAGGCTGAGATGTGTGCAATGACAGGTGGGACCCCCAAAGGATATGGGAGCTACCTGGAGGGTCTCCCACTGGACTTAAACTATCTGTGTTTTACTGTTACTTAGCTATTTTATATTTGTCCATATTTATCAAGTCCTTGTATCTGTGACTCTTTACACAAATGTGAAACAAATTTGCAAGTAAGCAAATAATATTATAAAATCAAATATAAGTCAATGACCTGTTTTAATATGCATATTTTGTTGAAACTAAATTACCTTTTGTTAGGTGTAATATATTTACTTTGTGTGTTTGAGCTTCAGCTCTACAGATGCAGAGGATGCCTGCTTATATAAGTATGTTGTACAGAATAGCGTTAATAATTTCAAAGCTTTTAAAATAGTTCATTATAATCAGTTCACCCTTCATCAAAACTCTACCAAGGAACAATCCTAGATGTCACTGTCAATAATATATCATTTTAACTCTAAAGCTTCCATGTTTATTCAAGACAAGATTAGCATTGTGTTGTTATTGAATTCTATATTACAATGGCATCTAATCAAATTACTGGAGAAGAAAAATATCTGAAGTTCTTGATTTTTGCAGATGTTGAAAATGGTAATAGTTCACACACTGAGCCTGCTCTCAGACTGAGGCCTATCTGTAAATACTGGAAGTGATTTGTACACCCCATTTAAAAATGACATGACTGTAACTCAGGTTTCCCTATTCCTTTTCTTAATCCCTAGCTAGAAATTTTAAACTGTTGAAAACTTCTATTTCTCCCTTGATGGATGTGAGTACATTTAGATCTTAAGTCCATGTTTATGTTATTTCTCATAATTTGTGACAATTAAATTAGTACATTTCTTCACCATACCATGGTGTTCTTATATCAAATTGGCTTCAATGTTAGTACCTTAAACTGAAGTCTGTTTCTGTGAAAGACATGCTTTTCAACTATAGATTCTCTTGGTAAAAGGAAATTGTCTTTATAACTGATAAAAATAATTCAATACAAAAACAGTGCAGAATAGTTAGCTTGACATTAGGTCTTACCAAACGATAGCAGTTAGCCATGCTTATTCCCACATACAAAGTTAAGTTCTGTGACTTTAGGTGGTCCTTGGTGCTCCCATAATCATTATTCTTGGGGAGGCAGGATTCATCTTTGAGGTGGCTTTTTGGATGATGCAGGATATATTCACATAATTTTTAAAGTTGCCAAATAAAAAAATAAGCTTTAAAAACATTCCTAGAGCACTTGTAGACAGTCCACAGTATCCTCTTACCCCCACCAACCCACCTGCCCCCCCCACCCCCAGAGAAAAATAAGACTTTTGGAAACACCCAAATGATGGATTTGGAACAATGTTTGGGAAAGGTGTAAATTAGGCCCGTTTTCTCTTGGTCATAATCCAGATTTCCAATTAATTTGATAGAAGCACTTCCAGTTGACATTCATTCACCAATTTTCTGTATTGGTGCAGTTTTTTCCCCTCTTAAAGGCTGTTTTCAATACTGATAGCATACTGAGCCTGTTCACATAAGCTGTAGGCTACTTTCTATTTTTATTTATTTTTTTGCTGTGTTGGGTCTTCATTTCTGTGCGAGGGCTTTCTCTAATTGTGGCAAGCGGGGGCCACTCTTCATCGCGGTGTTCAGGCCTCTCACTATCGAGGCCTCTCTTGTTGCGGAGCACAGGCTCCAGACGCGCAGGCTCAGTAGTTGTGGCTCATGGGCCTAGTTGCTCCGCGGCATGTGGGATCTTCCCAGACCAGGGCTTGAACCCGTGTCCCCTGAATTAGCAGGCAGATTCTCAACCACTGCGCCACCAGGGAATCCCTGTAGGCTACTTTCTATCACAGCCGTATACTTCTACCACCGATGAAATTGTTCGTTCTAAAATCTTTTTATTCCAGTTTTTAAATTTTATACAATCTATGTTTATTATATTATAATTATATAATCTTATTAGACACTGTATACATCAATGAAACAAATACTGGAAGGAGAATTATTTCTAGGAAAACTAAGATGAATGCTTTGGATGTTGATAAAAACATGGCACTGTGCTTGCTGCCTAATTAGGTGTGAATGAGAGAATTGAGATCAGAAGGAAGGATCATACTAATCTAGAAAACATTTTCACTTAAACTGCTTGACAAGGGACCCTGTGTTCTTTCCTGCCCTGAGACTAATTGGGAATTTAATGTGATGTTGTGATAATTTTCCTTATATCTGAAGATTGGTTAAATAAATGTGTACTTTCATGTTTTAGATAAAATGCTTAAATTACTAATCAATTTGTGATTGTCCCCATCAACCAACTTTTCTTTAGCCAGCCATCTACTGGTCCTGAGTATATCATATAATCCCATTACCTAAATCTTTAGTCCTAGATGGAAAATAAACAGTGATGCTAGGATAGTTATTCCATTTTCTTAGATGAGCTTTTATAACACGTCCTAGTGTTTGCTTTTTTTAAAAAAAATTTATTAAGAAGATGACATATATCTATTTGGTTCCTGAGAAGGGAAAGGAAGAAATTAGAAAAGACTACTGCAGTTATCCAAAAGTTTTGTAGAAGTGTCATTGTTCTTTATTCACAGTAGATGCACAGGAAAGACTTGATTCATTCCAAAAGTAGAGTAGAGCCAAGATATTTGTTTTTTTAATTAATTAATTTTATTTATTTATTTTTGGCTCTGTTGGGTCTTTGTTGCTGCGCATAGGCTTCTCTAGTTGTGGCAAGCAGGGGCTACTCTTTGTTG
Source organism: Aethalodelphis obliquidens (assembly GCF_003676395.1). Classification (NCBI taxonomy): domain Eukaryota; kingdom Metazoa; phylum Chordata; class Mammalia; order Artiodactyla; family Delphinidae; genus Aethalodelphis; species Aethalodelphis obliquidens. The sequence goes on along the minus strand of NW_020837945.1, from coordinate 48,482,247 downwards.
CGGTGTGCGGGCTTCTCATTGCAGTGGCTTCTCTTGTTGTGGAGCACAGTTTCTAGGCGCGCTGGCTTCAGTAGTTTTGGCACATGGGCTCAGTAGTTGTGGCTCGCGGGCTCTAGAGCACAGGCTCAGTAGTTTGGCACACGGGCTTAGTTGCTCCGCAGCATGTGGGATCTTCCCGGACCAGGGCTCGAACCCGTGTCCCCTGCATTGGCAGGTGGATTCTTAACAACTGTGCCACCAGGGAAGTCCACGATATTTGTTTTAAAATCCAAAAATGTTTAGGAATTCTTCCTATCTCTTTTTGAAGCTGGTCTTTGAATATTTGTATTCCTGTCTCCTCGTGTTTTCTGACTTGTGCTGGAGTGACCTGTCTGAACAGGGGATAATCTTGTTATGTGCTTATGGCTGTGGAGAAATTAAAGCTGCTCTTGGCTAAGGACTTGGACTTGAAAGAAATGACTGTGTGATGTATACAATTCCGTAAGCTCACTTGTCTCCTCTACAGGTCCATGCTGTTCTAACACCCATGTAGGTACTTGAAGATGTGCTGACCTTGACCTCTTACAATAACAGAAAGGTTTGCAGACTTACAGTTGAGATCTTTTAATAATTTGAAAGAATTCTGGAGAGATTTTGTCTCTGAAAAATACTCACCATATGAAAATGCAAGGTACTTTTTCCTCGAGTTGGAAATCAGTGAAGTTTCTCAACTCTAATTTACTTTTCATAGGCTATAATATCACAGTTTTGAGAATTTCCAGTAACCCAGGTTACAGCACAGCTGCACAGTTTGGAAAGCAGCTGCCTAAATGGGGTGGATCTTGTCATGCTTATTTGAAAGGATGTTTGTGGTTGTTTGACAAAATGAAGAGCTTAATCAGGATACAACTTTTTATTCTGTCTCTCCCTTCTCTATATGCTGCCTAATATTTTTTTATTAAATGACTTCTCTGATAATTACAAACACTTGGTTAATGTTAGAATATTTTTATTTTAATACATAGTTGGACAAGTTGACTTTTTCCCCTTTCTCTCCACATTCATCCCATGAGAGTGGTGAAGCAACTACCAACATCTTTTTGCCATCAACACAATTATTTTGTTGAATGTATTTTTTGGTAAATCCATGTTCACCCTTGAAAAGAGCCTGAGTTAGAATTTTCTTAAAGCCCCCTTTGTGTAATGTAGTTTTTGAAGAAATAGACTTTATTTTTGAGAGCAGTTTTAGATTCACAGAAAAATTGAGTGGAAAGTACAGAGTTCCCATATATCTCCTGCCTCTACACACGCATAATCTCCCTCAGTATCAACATCCTGCACCAGATGGTTACATTTGTTACAACGTATGAACCTATATTGACAAATATCTATAGTCAACATCTATATAGTCTTGGTGCTGTACATTCTGTGGGTTTGGAAAATGTATAATATCATGTATCCGCCATTATAGTATCATACAGTGTAGTTTCACTCTACTAAAAATCCTCTGCGCTCTGCCTAGTCATCCTTCCTTCCCCCCTCCTCCCAGCAACCACTGATCTTGTTACTGTCTCCTTAGTCTGCCTTTTCCAGGATGACATATAGTTGGAATCATACAGTATGTAGCTTTTTCAGATTGGCTTCTTTTACTTAGTAATACGTATTTAAGTTCCTCCAGGTCAGGCTTCCCTGGTGGTGCAGTGGTTGAGAGTCCGCCTGCCAATGCAGGGGACATGGTTCGTGCCCTGGTCCGGGAGGATCCCACATGCCGCGAAGCAACTAGGCCTGTGAGCCATGGGTGCTGAGCCTGCGCGTCTGGAGCCTGTGCTCTGCGACGGGAGAGGCCACAACAGTGAGAGGCCCACGTACCCAATAAGTTCCTCCAGGTCTTTATGTGGCTTGTTAGCTCTTTTCTTTGCAGTGTTGTATAATAGTCTGTGGTCTGGATGGGCCTCAGTTTATTTATCCATTCACCTACTGAATGCTTGGTTGCTTCCAAGTTTGGGCAATGATGAATAAAGTGGCTGTAAGTATCTGTGTGCAGGTTTTTGGCTGTATATAAGTTTTCAACTCCTACGGATAAATACTAAGGAGTGAGATTGCTGGATCCTATGGTAAGAGTATGTTTAATTGATAAGAACCTGCTAACTGTCTTCCAAAGTGGCTGTAGCAGTTTACATTCCCACCAGCAATGAATGAGAGTTACTAGTGAGATGTATTTTTAAGTACATTTATTTTAAAATTTATAACAACCTTATAAAATGGGTATTAATGAGGTTAACATGCAAAAGTGATCAGACTCAAGGAGACTGACTATCCTGAGGCTAAGAAACTAGCCTGGGGGCTTCCCTGGTGGCACAGTGGTTAAGAATCCGCCTGCCAATGCAGGGGACACGGGTTCAAGCCCTGATCTGGGAAGATCCCACATGCCGGGGAGCAATGAAGCCCGTGCGCCACAACTACTGAGTCTGCACTCTAGAGCCTGCGAGCCACAACTACTGAGCCCATGTGCCACAACTGCTGAGCTCATGTGCCACAACTAATGAAGCCTGTGTGCCTAGAACTCATGCTCTGCAACAAGAGAAGCCACTGCAGTGAGAAGCACACGCACCACAACAAAGAGTAGCCCCTGCTCGCTGCAACTGGAGAAAGCCTGTGTGCAGCAACGAAGACCCAATGCAGCCAAAAATGAATAAATAAATAAAAATTTAAAAAATGAATAAAATCTATCTAAAAAAAAGAAAAAAAAGAAAAAAAAGAAACTAGTCTGAAGTCTATTCTAGTTCAAAAGTTTGCATTATTTCTTTTGTGCCTTAATGACTCTGCTAAATATAAGCCATGAAGGACACATAAAACATTTATAAATGTTTTAAGTTGAACTGTTAAGGTTCAACTTAAATGTATTAAGTTGAACTGTTTTTTTCTAAATGATCTTGAAACATTATAATTAGACCATCCATGCACTACTCTATATATGTTGAAACTGAGGTCTAGCTTGCTTAAGTGATAGAGTCATGGTGACACAGCTAACTAGTAGTAGGGCCAATTTTGTCCCAAGGTCTCTTGACTTTGGATATTAGCACTGGTAAGACTGATTTTCAAATATTGCTTATGGGATTGTCTTGCTACATTATATTGACTTTTATTTTTAAAAAGTTTTTTTTTCTCCTTAAGATTCAATCCTTTTTATTTAAATTAGCTTTAACATCTGTTTTAACAAGGAAAAATTTCTAAAGTGAAAATATGCCTTTCACCTTTCTAGTTTATATGAGTATTTTTTCCTACATTTCTTTTACTTTTAAAAAGTTTGGTTCAATTGGATTTTTTTAAACAATGTTTTGCTCTATTTGGTCATATATATTATTAAATTTCCAGATAAATTCATATCTGAATAACTTGGAAAACTTGAGCATTTTAAAGTGAGAACTGACACAGAAAGGTGTATGTGTCATAAAAACAAAGAGAATTTATTCTAGTTGCCACAATAGATCGTTTCAGTTATTTATAGCTCCTCCAATGTAGTTAGTACTTAAATAACAACACAATGTTCATCTTCCTACTCCTGCTTTTCTACTGCTCTCTGCTCCTTGCATCCAGGTTCAACATACATTCATTGGTCATCTATTAATACTTTGTGCCAGGCTTCATGTGAGTGAAAGTATATGACATAGTGTGTATGTACTCAGCTCTTTATTGCAACCCTGCAGAATGGACATGAAACTCACAGGAAAATAATATGGCTTCCTTTCTGTTCTTTAACTATTAATTACTCCATGAATGTTTTCCTTCTTGCTAATGGTTCAATTGTTTCTTACTTTAATTTTCAATACTGTCTTACTTTAATTTTCATGTTTTACCTCCTCAACTATATATGGCATAATTTTCCTCCCATAAAATGTATCCTACCATGATTGATCCCTTGGTTTACTGAACCTCAAAAAGATACTACACCAATTTCTTTTACAGCTCCTGTGTTTCAGCTATATGTCGTCCAAGCCAGCACATTTCTACCGCATAGCATTTGATCAGCACATTAGGATTACAAATACATTATGGGAAAGAACTTTAGTAATGATGATGGTAAGCATCACTTAAAAGTAACTTTTAGATAAAAACTAAAAAATAATTAATTGATGATTATTATGATATGTTAAAGAATCTTAAGTAAAAAAGATGAATTTTCTATTGGAAGAGTGAGCTAGAAAGGGAAGTTTAGTGCTGGTACCCACTCTACTCTCAAACCCAGATGAGTTTAGTTCCCCACTTGATTATTAGTTAGGAGGCAAGCAGTGTGCTTGAAACTCTGTCTTTTCTAACCTCATCTCCTTCATGGATGTCTTGGAGACAAGTTCTTATGGTTCTGTGTCCTTCTCACCCCTCAAGCTAGGTGTTGCTTGGCTGTTATGCTATTATAGTCCAGGGACTTTAATTCTCAATCTGACTATGAGTACAATTTACTAGATGTATAGTGTGTCTAAACTAGTTGGTAGCGTTGGGGTGAAGGCAATCCATTTCTCGGACCAAAGGTAGGTCTCCCTAAAACTTAATTTTTACACTGTTGCAAGAGAAACAAGTGTGCCCGTTGTTATACAAGGGAAGTAGATGATTTTGAAAACACTATTATCTTTTTTTTTTTTTTTTTTTCGGTATGCGGGCCTGTCGCTGTTGTGTCCTCTCCTGTTGCGGAGCACAGGCTCTGGACGCGCAGGCTCAGCGGCCATGGCTCACGGGCCCAGCCGCTCCGCGGCGTGTGGGATCTTCCTAGACCGGGGCACGAACCTGTGTCCCCTGCATCGGCAGGCAGACTCTCAACCACTGCACCACCAGGGAAGCCCCACACTATTTTTATGAGTTTTTTCCACTTAGAAAAATGGAAAAAATTGTGTGTATTTGTACATATGTAACTGTATTCTTCTCATCCCTTGTACCCTCTCCCAAATATGGTTACACCCTTTGCTATTTTGCCCTGTAATCTTACTATTCCTCCAGTTAGATATCCTGTAATGTGCTTTATACATCTTGAATCTCTACTGCCTCATACAAAAGCTTGTAAACATCCCCCATCCCACACTGTTCTCTCCCCCACTTCTCTTCATGTCTTCTTCCAAGGACTAATCCCTCTTCCCACTACATATTCTATTAATTACATTATATTATGGCTGTTGGTTTAGCTATCTAGCCTAAATGGGTCCCAGAAGAATAGATCCTCTATATCCTTATTCCCTCTTTCTTCAATGCTTAGCACAGTATGTGGTGCAGACACAGAATAGGGACCAAAATGTTAGAATGGAGGATGTGTCTTGTGAGAGAAGATCCTCATTATCTTCAAGTGTGTGGGTACACTCTGAGAGCGTGCTGATATGTGTGTGGACACATGGTTCTTATATTAGCCTTCTGTGACCATAGGAAAAATGTTAAATTTCTTCCTAACCACTTGCAGGACATAAAACATCACAGCTTAACAAAAATCTATGAAATCAGATCTCCAAGGTTTCTTTGTTATGTTCTTGTGGGATAAAAAAAAAAAAACAGTTAAGTGGACTCCATTTATCTCATTCTTGAATTAGTAGAATTGAACTAGAAACTTGAAGCACTGGGCTTCCCTGGTGGCGCAGTGGTTGAGAATCTGCCTGCTAATGCAGGGGACATGGGTTCGAGCCCTGGTCTGGGAAGATCCCACTATGCCGCGGAACAACTAGGTCCGTGAGCCACAACTACTGAGCCTGCGCGTCTGGAGACTGTGCTCTGCAATAAGAGAGGCCGTGATAGTGAGAGGCCCGCGCACCACGATGAAGAGTGGCCCCCGCTTGCTGCAACTAGAGAAAGCCCTCGCACAGAAACGAAGACCCAGCACAGCCAAAAATAAATAAATAAATATTTAAAAAAAATTGAAGCACTAAGTTACTTCAAATTTAGCAAGTATCTTAACATTTTGGAAATAGTATAAGATCCCAATAGTATAGCAGGAGTATTATTCTAGGTTAAGGGTGACATAGGTGATCCTATGGTGTGTGATTACTTAACTGAAGAAAATATACTAGGTTGATATTGAAAATTAAAGCAAAACCTCTCATGAAGCCCTCCATTAACCTGTAAATGGTTAACCCCCAGGTGGGCTCATGCCATTGGCTCTAGCAGCCTCCAGCTTCTCCTTGCGTGTCACAACACAGCCTGAGCCCATGAAGATGCTACACCTATTCTTGGCAGCATTTTACCTGGATTTCTAAGGCTATAAAATGATTTAAGGAAAAATTATGGCATGTGAGAAGGATTCTTAATATGTATACTCTTAGGCATAATAAATAATTTTTCTATAAATTAGTCAAAAAATTTCCTAGTGTCTTCTTTATTTTCAAAGGCAAAGGAAGGGGGCTTCCCTGGTGGCGCAGTTGTTGAGAGTCTGCCTGCCGATGCAGGGGACACAGGTTCGTGCCCCGGTCCAGGAAGATCCCACATGCTGCGGAGCGGCTGGGCCTGTGAGCCATGGCCGCTGAGCCTGCGCATCTGGAGCCTGTGCTCTGCAACGGGAGAGGCCACAACAGTGAGAGAGAGGCCCGCGTACCGCCCAAAAAAAAAAAAAAAAAAAAAAGGCAAAGGAAGAAAGCTGGAGTCCTTTTTGTATTCTCACATCAACGGTCGTGAGGCATTTTAATTTAAGGGGAAACAAATCTGTGACCCACTTTTAAACAACTGAGACTGATTAACCTTTGTTTAAATTCATCTAATTTAAAATAAACAGCCTGGAAATAAATTAGACATTTTTCGGTAGGAAGTAGAGAAAGGGATCATGTAAATACAGAAAGTGAGAAGAGATGTTAACCGCATAGATGCTGGTGTGAACTGGGGGAGAGTTTCATTTAAGAAAAGTTCTCTTGGCTCTCGTGTATAGAGATCATACCCCCTTCTCACCCGGTTTCAGTGATGAATTGTTTTTGCACATGAGGGAAATCAAACAGAATCTTGACAAGTGTCTATATTTTACATGTGTATAACTTCACAGAGAAAAATACGTGTTTGTTCTTTGTGGAAATTGGGGCTCTCTTTTACCTCCTCCTCCAATGCATAGAGAATCAGTCACAGTGTTAAATACAGGATCCCTGGTCAGGGCTAATCTGTGAGAAACTTCAACCTAAACCCGCAAGCACCTGAATTCTTACTGAGCATGGCATGATGGTGTGTGGCATTCTTCACAGTGGTCTAGTTTGCATAGTTTGGGGCCATGGTGGTACGTAGAGTGTCCTAGATCAGGAGTCAGGAGGCTTGACTTTGTTATTAACAAGTTGTATGACTTGAGCAAGCTATTTAACCTCTGTGTGCCTTAGTCTCTGTTGAAGAATAGAAAAGAGGAGAGGAACCTGTCTTTGTTGAGGTAAAAACTCAATATGAGCAAAACGTGTTTCATTCATATACTTCTATAAAAACTCAAGTAGAATTAAGACATCAGTATTGAAGAGGTTGGCTTAGGTGATGATGCTGTTATGAATTTCCATGGCAACACAACATACTAAGTTTTATCTTTAAAAATTGTTGTGTCCATAAATCGAATGCCCTTACAGAATAAACGATTATGCATTTTGTTGATAGAACGTAGTGTGCTGCTAATTAGTTGAGAAATCTTTTAACTTTTGTGGGCATATATTTAGTGCTTACCGAATATCTGATTAATCTATCCAATAGTTAGCATTTTATATCACTAATATGATTGCTTTTCAGTTAGCCAAGATTAGTTTCAGCTTGAAACCAAGAACTCAGACTATTGTATATTGACTTCTTCTTTTTTTTTCTTTTTGCTTTAACTTACTTATTCTAACTTTTGTTAGATGAATGTCATTTAACCAATCCTTTTTTAGGCTTTTCTTCACAAATATTTCAAACTATAGCTTTTGTTTTATATCTGTGTGAAACTTATCAAAGACTTTTGAAGTATAACTCAGCATATGATTAATTATTAGCACTCTGTTGATAAGGGAACCAAGAGTAAATTGATTTAATCTATTAAAGGGAAAGTTGGGATTTATATAAGAGAAAGTGGCAAAGAAGAAAAAATATAGATCTTTCAGAAACAACAAATTGTTTTCTTGGGCAAGATGTGGACAAGTTGATAGTAAGCAAAGAGATCTTTCTTTTCAATTGCTCATGGATTCTCCGGAAGACCTTAGATGTTTCACTATAACAAGTTGCTCTGCATTCTATTAGTGTCCTACATTAGCATCTCCATCTCGGTTTTGCTAGGTGTGCTCCATTTCTCTCATTACCATTTTTCACAGTCAGTCACTTTTTTAATATATCCCCAGTGCATAGCTGTCTTAGTTTTCTATTGTTGCTGAAACAAATTACCACAAAATCTGTTACTTAAAGCAGCAGTAATTAATTGAATTATAGCTGACATAAAACATTATATTAGTTTTGGGTGTACAACATAATGATTCAATATATGCATATGTTGCAAAATGATCACCATGTCTGGTTACCATCCATAACCACATATAGTTCCAAAATTTTTTCAGTGTGATGAGAACTTTTTAAGATCTACTCTCTTAGCAACTTCCAAATATACAACTACTAACTATAGTCACCATGTTGTACATTACACCCCAGGACTTAATTATTTTTGTAAATCAAAGTATGTGTTTTTTGACCCTCTTCATACATTTCACATGCTCTCACCCACTGTCTCTGGCAGCCACCAATCTGTTCTCTGTATCTATGAGTTCAGTATTTTTTTTTTTACTTTTTTGATTTTAATTTTGGCCATGCCCCACGACATGTCAAGCAGGGATCGAACCCAGGCCCTTGGCAGTGAGAGCACAGAGTACTAACCACTGGACTGCCAAGGAATTCCCAGTATTCTTTTTTTTAGATTCCACTTAAAAGAGAGATCATATGGTATTTGTTCTTCTCTGTCTCTGACTTATTTCACTTAACATAAGGCCCTCAAGTTCTATCCATGTTATTGCAAATGGCAGGATTTCATTCTTTTTTAATGGCTGAATAATATTCTGTTGTGTATGTGTGTGTTATACAAATATATGCATTTATATATACATGTGTGCCTATATATATATAGGCATTTTCTTTTCCATTCATTCTTTGATAGACACTAGGTTGTTTCCTTTTCTTCGCTATTGTAAATAATGTTGCAATGAACATGGGGATGTGTATATCTTTTCGAGTTAGTGTTTTTATTTCCTTTGGATAAATACCCAGAAGTGGGATTTCTGAATCATATAGTAGTTTTATTTTTAATTGTTTGATAAACTTCCATATTGTTCTCCATAGTGGCTGTACCAATTTATATTCCAACAGTGCACAAGGATTCCCTTTTCTCCACATCCTTACCAACCCTTGTTTTCTCTTGTCTTTTTGATAATCACCATTCTAATAGATGTGAAGTAATATTCCATTGTGGTTTTGATTTGCATTTCCCTGATAATGAGTGATGTTCAGCATATTTTCATGTACTTGTTGGCCATATGTATGACTTCTTTGGGAAAATATCTATTCAGTTCTTCTGTCTATTTTTAATCAGATTTTTTTGGATGTAAAGTTATGTGAGTTCTTTATGTATTTTGTGTATTAAACCCTTATTAAATATATGATTTGCAAATACTTTTTCCTATTCCATAGGTTGCCTTTTCATTTTGTTTATGGTTTCCTTTACTGTGCAGAAGTTTTTTGATTTTTAGTTATTATTTTTAGGTTTAGCAACACAGAATTTATTTTTGGGTTGGATTTCCAGGCTTTTACATAAAACAAACAAAGAAAATGACAACTATGTCAAGTATGAATATGAGCTTGCTCTGGCTTTCACAAGACATAAGGAGTTCAGTCTGCTTCCCTTTGGTTACTAAATTATAGGCAGGCACATGATGTACTGGAAAGAAAACTAATCTGGAAATCAGGAGGCTCCGATCTTGCATTTATCTTAGTCTGGGCTCTGTAACTTTGAATGAGTTGCTTCCGTTCTTTGGAACCTAGTTTCTTTTTTATAATGGAAGCAAAATTGTTAAAACTTTCTTTTTTTTAATTGAAGTATAGTTGGTATATAATATTATATAGGTTACAGGTGTAAAATATAGTGATTAACAATTTTTAAAGACTATACTCCATGTATAGTTATTATAAAATATTTGCTATAGTCCATGTGTTGTACAATATATCTTTGTAGCTTATATTATACCTAATAGTTTGTAGCTCTTAGTTCCCTACCCCTATGTTGTCCCTCCGCCTTGCCTCTCCTCACTGGTAACCACTAGTTTGTTCTCTATATCTGTGAGTCTGCTTCTGTTTTTATTATATTCACTAGTTTGTTGTATTTTTCAGATTCCACATATATGTGATATCATACAGTATTTTTCTTTGTCTGATTTATTTCACTTAGCCTAATGCCCTCCAGGTCCATCCATGTTGCTGCAAATGGCAAAATTTTATTTTTTTAATGACTAAGTAGTATTCCATTGTATATATGTATATATACCAGATCTTCTTTACCCAGTCATCTGTTGATGGTTACTTAGGTTGCTTCCATGTCTTGGCAATTATAAATAATGCTGCTATGAACATTGGGGTGCATGTATCCTTTCAAATTAGTGTTTTTGCATTTGTTTTGTTTTGTTTTGGATATAAACCTGGGAGTGAAATTGCTAGGTCATATGGTAATTCTATTTTTAGTTTTTTGAGAAACCTCCATACTGTTTTCCACAGTGGCTGTACCAATTTACATTCCAACCAATAGTGAATGAGAATTCCCTGCCAAAGCTTTTCAGTTTGATATAGTCCCACTTTACTTCTGCTTTTGTTGCCTGTGCTTTTCATGTCAAATCCAAAAAATCATCACCAGGATTAATGTCAAGGAGCTTATTGCCTATGTTTTCTTCTAGAAGTTTATGGTTTTAGGTCTTAAGATCAATTCTTTAATCCATTTTGAGTTAATTTTGTGTATGGTATAAGATAATGGTCCAATTTCACTCTTTTGCATATGGCTGTCCAGTTTTCCCAACATCATTTTTGAGGAAACCCTTCCCCATTGTATATTCATGGTTTCTTTGTTAAAGATTAATTGACTATATTTGTGTGGGTTTATTTTGGGGCTCTCTATTCCTTTCAATTGATCTATTTGTCTGTTTTTATGCCAGTACCATACTGCTTTGATTACTATAACTTTGTAATCAGGAAATGTGAGGCCTCCAGCTTTGTTCTTCTTTCTCGAGATTGCTTTGGCTGTTAGGGTTCTTTTTCAGTTCCATACAAATTTTAGACTTTTTTCTATTTCTGTGAAAAATGCCATTGGAATGTTGATAGGGATTGCACTGAATCTGTAGATTGCTTTGGGTAGTATGGACATTTTAAAAATATTAATTCTTCTGCGTAAGCATGGAATATCTTTCCATTTATTTGTATCTTCAGTTTCTTTCATTAGTGTTTCACAGTTTTCAGGGTACAGATCTTTCACCTCCTTGGCTAGATTTAGTCCTAAGTGATTTATTCTTTTTGACGCTATTGTAAATCAGATTGTTTTCTTAATTTCTCTTTCTGGTAGTTTGTTATTAGTATATAGAAATGACACAGATTTTTGTATATTGATTTTGTTTCCTGCAACTTTACCAAATTCATTTATTAGTTCTAACAGGTTTCTTTTTTGTAGAGCCTTTAGAGTTTTCTGTATATAAGATCATGTTGTCTGCATAAATGACATTTTTACTTCTTCCTTTCTGATGTCCATGGCTTTTATTATCTTTTTTCTTGCCTAATTGCTTTGGCTGGACTTCAAATAATATGTTGAATAAAAGCGGTGAGAGTAGGCATTCTTGTTTTGTTCCTGATCTTAGAAAAGCTGAACGCTTTCACCACTGAGTATGATGTTGGCTGTAGTTTTGTCATATACGGCCTTTATCATGTTGAAGTATGTTTCCTCTGTACCTATCTTGTTGAGAGTTTTTACCATATATGCATGTTGAATTTTGTCAAATGCTTTTTCTGCACCTTATCTTGACATGATCATATAATTTTTATCCTTCATTTTGTTAATGTGGTATATGACATTGATTTATGGATATTGAATCATCCTTGCATCCCTGGAATAAATCACACTGGATCATGGTGTGTGATCCTTTTAATGTATTGTTGAATTTGGTTTGCTAATATTTTATTGAGGTTTGTTCCATCTATGTTCATAAGGGATATTGGCCTGCAATTTTCTTTTTTCGTAGTGTCTTCACTGGTTTTGGTATCAGGGTAATGCAGGCCTTATAAATTGAGTTCAGAATTGTAAAACACAAATATTTTATAGTTCTATAGGTCAGAGTTTGAAAGGAGTCTGCAAGGCTGTGTTCCCTTCTGGAGACTCAGAGGGGGTTGATTAATTTCTGTTCCCTTCCCAGATTCTAGAGGTTGTCTGCATTCTTTGGCTCATGGCTACATCACTCTGACCTCTGCTTCTATCATCATATCTCTTTCTCTGACTCAGACACTCCTGCTTTCCTCTTATAAAGACACTTCTGATTACATTGGGCTCACCCAGAAAATCCAAGGTAAGTTTTCTAAAGATCCTTGACTTAATTACATCTGCAAAGTCTCTTTTGCCATATAAAGTGACATATTCACGGGTTTTGGGGATTACAATGAGGATAGCTTTGGGAGGGTTCATTATTCTGCATGTGTTAACAACACATGACAAGATCCATGGTAGATACAAAGAGCTACAGTTATTATAATAATGTATATAATTACCCAGGAGTGTAAAACAAAAGCTAATGCTATCTTGACATATCAATAATTGATAATTATGCCTTTTATGATGAATAATTCTAAGGCCCATTGACAAAGTAGTTAAAAAGTATAAGTAGACTTTATAATACAGTTCCAGTGAGACCCATCAATGAAATCTTAATGTGCTTTTACTTTCTCCATGAAGATTCATTTATTCACATGTATATATATTTATCGGTTAATAATTAGAATTAAAAAACTATGTGCCAGGTCCTGCTCTCATAGAGGCTTACAATAAAAGGTGGAAGATAAGTATTGATGAAGTTATTACCTTTGTTGATTGATGTGATTACAGATGGCAGTGCTGGAAATGAGAGATGTAGAGGGCTTGATGAGAGTATAAATTGAGTTCCTCACCTGGTGTGGGCATCAGGGTAGTTTTCAGAAGTCATAGAGATAAATGGCCAAAATTTCTTGGAAAATAACAGGTTTACCTGTAGGCATTAGTGTTCTAGGCGTTTATACCATGAGAAGGCCAACTATAAAAACTGTCAATAGCTTTCCCTCATTAATCTATCCATGCAGGGCATGTTCCATTGACAACTTTTGTTATGAGTAAATTCTTCTTGGTTTTCAAGAGTCCTGTGGTGCCATTTTTAGACAATGGTCTTATGACCACAAGGAAAGGAAGAACTGCAATCACTTCAGTGAGCATCAGGTGGTCTGGTGATAGGATAGATATAAAGTTGAAACTGTCATCTTCTCAGGTTACTGCCTCAGTGATGTCAATCACTGCCTGAATACCTCATTAAAAAAAAAGACATTCAGTTTGTGTTATGTATACTCGTCAGTACAAGAAATTCTTGGCTTCTTGGGACATGGGTTTCCTATGGAGTTTTTGCCATGTTGAAGGCAAGGTACCCAGCACAAGGGTACCTTCCCTAATGCCCAGGAGTTTTTGAACCTGACCAGTGCTTCTGAGGAATGTAGACCACTCAGAACTGATGCTCTTTTACCTTATGATATTGAAACTGTCCTTGGGGCCAAAGAATGGTATTTAACTCTGGTGCAACAATTACAACAGAACATATTACTTGCAGATTTGTATATAAATTATTAAGTTCTGGTTGTTACCTGGAAACCTATCTCCATGGCCATGTCTTAATAAACTGTGCTGATGGCATACTTCTTTAAGAGTTGTTTTTTTCAAGATGCACCTATGACTTTATTCTTCTCATTGTACTACAGCTATTGAAGCTTTTGTTCCAGGCTTTTGTCCTGAGAAATCAGTCACAGGATTATAGATTTGGTGAAACTCACCCAGGAAATTTGACTATTTTAGAACCTACCTTAAGCAGCTTTTCAGGCTGATTACATTTTATGGTTGATTACCTTCAGGCTACTGATTTGAAGAGATGGATGATAGATGACTAATCAGAAAGCTCCTGGAAGAATCTAAGCTTGTATAGACTATACTTCCTCATAAAGATTACATTTTGTGGGGAAACAGACTTTATATTCCCAAAGGTGGCTGCTGCATTGACCTTAGATGTTATTTACTTTCATAGGTTTTGTTTTTAAATGTTTGTTTTTAATCTATCTTGACTGTCTGTGGTCACATAAAAGATTTTGGTTTAGATTATTCCAGGAACAGATTTTTTTTTTTAATTGAGGAAGTACTGTTAAGGCGAATCTATGTTTGTTTAAGCCTAAAAACCCATTTTTAATATAGACGTTTTTACTTTGTGCAGGAAATATGCTTCCACACAAATATGTTCGTTATTTATATAGTGGTACTGTTAGACATATGTCTCTATGAAGGTAAAACAAATAACTAATTTCAGAGAATCTAAAAGTTTCTAAAAAAGGGGTTATTTAAGGTTTTGTAAACTTTTATACAAGTTACTTGCTATTAGATAAACATTCTAGGGGAGTATTTTTCTTAGATGATTTTGAGCTCTAATATCCTGCTTTCTGGAAATTCCTGGAGCTTATGAATTTGACATACCAGACAAAGTTATTAAGGAATTTAAAATAGGTTTGTCGGCCTGAGTAAGTGGGAAAATTAAGGAATTTCTTATGTAAAATGCCACACAACTTGATTATTTTCTCTATAGTTTTGGCTTTCTTACAATGAAGTAACTAACAAATGCAACTATAACCACAGGCTTATTTAGGATAAATGCAAAGAGTTAGCTCCTAGCACCCTGTGCTCTTTTTCAGACTAATTATTGCCCCCCCATTTTATTAAGATATAATTGATAAATAAAATTGTGTATATTTAAACTGTACAGTGTGACAATTTGAAATACATATACATTGTGAACTGACTACTACAATCAAGTTAACAAATTTATCACCTCACAGTTACCATTTTTTCCTTTTTAATTTTAATTTTTAGAACTTATTTTATTGAGGCAATGTCAATTTATAACATTATCTAAGTTTCATGTATTCAACATTATATTTCTACTTCTGTACACCCTCCAATATGCTCACCACCAAAAATTTAATTTCCATCCATCACCATACAGTTGAGCCCTATTACTCTGTTCTTTGTATTTGTGTGTTTGTTTTGTTTATTTATTTATTCATTTATTTTTAATAGTTTGTTTTTTACATTCCACATACGAGTGAAATCATACAGTATATGAACCATCTGAAAGAGAAATTAAGAAAACAATCCCATTTACATTAGCATCAAAAAGAATAAAACACATAGGAATAAATTTAACCAAGAAGGTGAAAGATCTGTACCCTGAAAACTATAAAACATTGATGAAAGAAATTGAAGAAGACACAAATAAGTGGAAAGATATCTCATTGTCATGAACTGGAAGTTTTATTATTGTTAAAATGTACCTACTACCTAAAGCAGTCTTCAGATTCAATGCAATCTCTATCAAAACTTCAAAGGCATTTCTCACAGAAATAGAAAAAGCAACCTTAAAATTCACATGGAACCACAGAAGACCCCTAATAGCCAAAGTAATCTTGATAAAGAAGAACAAAGCTGGAGGCATCATGCTTCCTGATTTAAAGCTCTATTACAAAGCTACAGTAATCAAAAAAAATATGGTACTGGCATAAAACAGACACATAGACCAGTGGAAAGGAATAGCCCAGAAAAAAAATCCATGCATATATGATCAATTAATCTTTGACAAGGGTGCCAAGAATACACGATGGGGAAAAGATAGTGTCTTCAATAAATGGCATCAGGAAAACTGGACCACTACCTCATACCATACACCAAAACCAACTCAAAATGAATTAAAGACTTAAATGTAAGATCTGAAACCATATAACTCCTAGAAGAAAACATAGGGTAAAATCTTCTTGGCATTGGTTTTGGCAATAATATTTCAGATATGGCACCAAAAGCACAGGCAACAAAAGCAAAATAAACAAGCAAGCCTACATCAAACTAAGAAGCTTCTGCACAGCAAACGAAACAATCAGTAGTGAAGAGACAGCCTATGGAATGGGAGAAAATATTTGCAAATCAGATATTTCATAAGGGATTAAATAGGTAAGGAACTCATACAACTCAATTACAAAAAAATCCAATTAAAAAATGGTCAAAGGACTTGAAAAGACATTTTTCCAAGGAAGACATGAATGGACAACAGGTACATGAAAAGGCGTTCAATGTCACTAATCATCAGGGAAATGAAAATCAAAACCACAACGAGGTATCACTTCACACCTGTTAGGATGGCTGTAATAATAATAATAAAAGATAACAAAGGCAGGCAAAGATGTGGAGAAAAAGGGACCCTTGTACACTCTTGGTGGGAATTTATATTGGTGCAGCCACTATGGAGAACATTATGGTGGTTCTTTAAAAAATTTAAAACAGGATTGCCATATTATCCAGAAATCTCATTTCTGTGTATATATCTGAAGGAAACAAAATCAGTATCTCAAAGAGATATCTGCACCCCCATGTTCATTGTAGCATTATTCACAGTAGCCATGACATTCTAACAACCTAAGTGTCCTTTGATGAATGAATGGATAAAGAAAATATGATATCTATATGTCTATATAGCTACATCTTTTGCTGTGATACAACATACAATAAACACATGCCACTTTAAAGATTATTTTTTTCTGTCTTTCAAATGACAATTTAAGGGTTATATCCAATTTGATTTTTTTTATTGGAATATAATTGTTTTACAATGTTGTGTTTCTGCTGTACAATGAAGTGAATCAGCTATATGTATACCTATATCCCCCCCCGCCTTGGACCTCCCGCCCACCCCCGCTCCACCGAGCTGAGCTCCCTGTGCTATATAGCAAGTTCCCACTAGCTATCTATTTTACACATGGTAATGTATTTACCTCAAACCTAATCTCCCAATTCATCCCACCCTCTCCTTCCCCACTGTGTCCACATGTTCATTCTCTACGTCTACACCTCTATTCCTGCCCTGCAAATAGGTTCATCTGTTCCATTATTCTAGATTCCACATATATGCGTTAATATTATGTTATTTGTTTTTCTCTTTCTGTCTTACTTCACTCCATATGACAAACTCTAGGTCCATGCACTCTCTACAAATGACCCAATTTTGTTCCTTTTTATGGCTGAGTAATATTCCATTGTATGTATATACCACATCTTCCTTATTCATTCATTTGTCATTGGACAATTAGGTTGTTTCCATGTCCTGGCTATTATAAATAGTGCTGCAATGAACATTATTAGTACTGTCTCCTGCACTGCTTAGTTCTTACTTTCTAATCCTGCAATGTTAAATAAAAAGAGATTCTTGTCTTGAGCTTTAGAAGTAAAGTATTATGTCCCAGTAAGATTGAGAAGCAGTACTCTGTTTTATCAACTAGATTTCAGGCCCTAATGAAACTAAGAACAATGATTCCTTTTGGTAGTGGTTTGTTGGTTGGTTTTTAACACTTGGTTTAGAATAGTTATCTGTACCACGATGGAGGAGTGATAGTGGAGAGTCTGTCACTGTCAGTTAAACTCAAAATTAAAACCATGGGACTTCCATGTTGGCGCAGTTGTTAAGAATCCGCCTGCCAATGCAGGGGACATGGGTTCGAGCCCTGGTCTGGGACGATCCTACATGCCATAGAGCAACTAAGCCCGTGCGCCACAACTACTGAGCCTGTGCTCTAGAGCCCATGAGCCACAACTACTGAAGCTCGTGTGCCTAGAGCCCGTGTTCCGCGACAAGAGAAGCCACTGCAATGAGAAGCCCACGCAACGCAATGAAGAGTAGCCCCCACTCGCCGCAACTAGAGAAGCCTGTGCACAGCAACAAAGACCCAGCTCAGCCAAAAATAAATAAATTTATTTAAAAAAATTTAAAAAAATTTAAAACCATGCAGGTAATTTAAGTGAGTAAATTTTACATTTTGGAAGACACTTGCCCCATGTAAATGTGAGAAATTGCACTGGATAGTCTAAATCTTTAAGAAGAGGTAAAAGTCTGTAACTTTCATATGAAGCGTATTGTCATTTAATATTGGTAATAAACTAAATCAAACATCGCAGACGAAAGAAATCACTACTGCAAAACCACCTGTCAAGTTGAAACTTCTGGAGTAAATGATACCTAGGTTTCTTCCAGTTGTAAAAAAGGTCTAGTCAATAAATTATAGTCACCATTTCGTTGCCCTGTACAGTTTTTTAATTGAATAAGATATCAATGCATGCTATCTAAATAACTTGGTTATGTTTTTCTACCACAGAGATCTAGTTTTAAATTTTAATTTAGTAGAATGATGCTGATAAATGGCTCTAGATTTTTGCCTCATTGATGCTAATGGGAGTAATGGGGTTCCTTTCGATAGGATACTTTAATATCATTGTCAGAATAGGTACTACCTTGAGTATGAACTTGTACTTTTAAATAAACTGTTGTATCAAGTCAGGGATCAGGTTGTCAGCCATCACAGATCTAACTGATGAAATTAGCCAGAAAGCACAGTGACTTTTGTTCTAGGATTTTGGTTAAAGAAAACTTGATATATAACTCTTAATCATAGGAATTTTAACTCTTTGGGGAAAGTCTGTGATAAAATTATAACTGAGGGAAAAAATAAATCAGAATTTCTGCATCCAAAAATAGAATGATAGATTTTTTTCAAAATATCTAGCATTAGTGTTTAACTCTTGTATTGGACTCTCTATTAGAAATAAGTTGTAGAAGCTGTATAGTATAGTAAAAGAATATAGTAAAAGAAGTATCAGGAATTCTTGGTTAGTTTTAAGCCTTCACTCTTAGATGGAAGATGCTTTTCAGTGAATCCCTGAAACATCTGGACAGAGCTCAAGGGTGGCCCTGGGTTGGTGCATGATGCAAAGGTTTGAGCCTTGACAAATTTCTTTAAATATCAATCATTCTAAATGACTAGTTAGTGATTGAGTTTCAGATTCTTTTTGGAGGATATTAAGCAAGAGGGGGAAAAAAAAAAGGGTACTGGATATAGGAGGAATGCAGGTGGCATGGGAGACCAAGTGAGGACTCAGACATACTTCAACTTGTTTCTGCTTTCTTTATAAAGTGGTAGACTTTGTTTTAGGTGACCTTTCTCTGTCTGACAAATCTACTTACAGGTAACATTGTAGCAGCTCAGGATTAGTACTCACAGAGGGAGAAACTGGTCAGAGGTCTGACTAGGGAAGGAGGACTCAAAGTACACTTGACATGGGTCGTGGGCCAGCAAAGGAATGAACGATGAAGATAATGCTATCTTACACAGCAGTGAAACCTAGTAAACTTTCTACCTGAGCAAGAAGGCTATGATTTGTGAGCTAGATTTCAAAATACAGTCAACCCTCAATATCTGCTATTCCACATTCGCGGATTCAACCGACTGCGGATTGATTTTCCAGCGGATTTTGCTTTTCCGGAACTCGCAGCTAGGGAGAGCCAACCGTACCACACCATTTTATGTAAGGGACACGAGCATCCTCGGATTTTGGTATATGCGGGCGTCCTGGAACCAGTCCCTCGTGGATACTGAAGAGCGACTGCAGTGCACGAAGTTGCACATGATGTGGAGGCCAGGTCTTAGTGGGTAAGACTGTATGGGCAAGATCACTCAGAAAAATATTTAATCGTTATAGCACTGGTAGAGGACTTCAGAGAGTGGTGTTTGGGTAACAGAAGTTGGGACTTACATATGAAAGTAGACATGCTATTTACTTATGAATGGCCATCAAAATCCAGTTTCCCTTAGAGTTTTGGAAAAGAGAATACACTGGACACATTTCCTGAAAGAATTACCTGAGACATTTGTGGAAGAGTGCCTGTTTGTCACCTTTTTCTATTTAAAGCTCTCCAGCATTTTACCTCTTTCCTATATTTTGAAAATTCCTTGCTGCAGAGGTTCTGCTGGGAAGCAGCGTCCACCTCCCACTAGGGAGGTGGAAAATTTTGTAACATCATAGAAACAGAAAATTCTCAGAAATTGCTTCTCTAGCTCTTATGGGACTAGGTAGATCAGATATAGTGGTCTGGGCTGTTCAGCTTGGAGTTCCTGGAGCCAAGTTGGAGGTCTAGATAGGGAGGTGCTCTCTGAGGGCAGCAGCAGGTGTGTCCAGGGAGCGGCTCCAGTTCTGGGGGTGGGGAGGGAGGGTAGGGGCTACATGTCCTCCCAGCTGGTCTGTGCTGGACGCTGGGTGTGATCCTACCTGCAGAGCTTTCTTTTGTTCCTGCCTGTTCTGAGTCTGATTTTCCAGTCTCCCCAGGAATTGTGAAATACCCATATACTTCAGCATCATTTTTTCTTTGCAGCTTAAGTCAGGTAGATTTGGTTTCCATTCTTTGCAACTGACTATATAATACATGAGGGAATCACAAAACCTTCTCCCTTTGAATCCCTGGAGAAGAGAACTTGATGGCATTTAAAAAGCTGGAAATTAAATTGAGCTTTTTAACTACAGAACTTTTTAAGGCCAAGTACCACCCTGGGATGGGGAGGGGACAACATTGTTCTGCGTGAAAACTCATGAGCTCTGAGCAGGGCAAAAAACAAAGAATCTGACCATATAAGATTGCTTGACTACTTCTCTTTCCTCATCAAGCCATTTCTGTCTTCTTTTACTTATGAGGCTTCGGTTCTTGCTTCTCCTGTATGCTCTTCTAACCTTTGATCCTAACATGAAGCCTGGCAAGCCGTAGTTGCTGCAGGATTTGTTGAATCAACTTTCATGGTTCTGTAGTTTCTTGACTCTTGGAAATAAGTAGCCAAAATAGTTTAAAGAATGATGTATTTTTGGTTTATTTCTTTTTGAATGCTGTGAAATCATTCCCTAATTAGAAAATAGACTTATTTTTTCATGGGGTCTTATGGAATCCCTTCATATACTTTTTGCTTTGCAGAGAACTCTTTTCTACCGCAGACTTGTTCTTGTGGTTTTATTTTTGAGTGATTAACTTGGGATAAGGGAACCATTTTGAAGGATTTACTCGTGAGTTCAAAATGTATATACATCATTGCAACAATTGCTGCTGTAGGGAGAGTCCTAAAACAAAACAAAACTTAGAAATTTGCTTACAAAATGGCAGGACTTTGTCTTATCCCCTACCCCCCACCAAGAGAGAGACAGACAGACAGACAGAAAGAGAGAGAGAGAAAGAGAGAAATCTCTATGGCATCATAGTTGGAACCCAGTGCATTTAGAGCCAGTTGGCTTGCCCTTGGCTTTGGAGACCAGCCGGCTGATCTCCAAACATCACAGCCAAAGACAGCTTTATAATCAAAGCGGAAAATAGCTGAGGAAACATTTGGAAAGCCCCTAGTTTCTGTTTCTGTTTGTTCCTTTGCCCACCTGGTAATAATAAGACTTTTTACATTCTTTCCACAGTATTTGGTGTGGTCTTCTGACCACTAACATTTGTCCTTTGTCCATACACATATTAGACGAATCTTGCAACATAAAGAGGTTTGTAGAGGATCGGTCTAATATTTTATATAGCCCGATTCTTTGCTTTTAGGGAGTGACATTAAACTATCATCCTAGGGGTGTGTGGTAGTTATTTCACTGATGCTACGCTTCTCCAGAGCAAAAAGGGCATCAGAAACATGTGACTCTTGTTTAGCTTCACATGAATTACGTTGAAGTTTGAAGCATGGAGTTAAATAATAGCTGAAATAAATATTAAGTAAACAATTTGCTTCCTGTTTTCCTGAGATTATCTGAAATGGCCAGTTTTACAGTCCAGCTACTTAGCTCAGGATATGTGCCCATTCTGAAATTTTGCACTTGGTAATGAAATCTAAATATTTTCTGCGACTAAGCAGGCATATGAATTAGAAGGCCATGAAATATTAAATATGAGGGAAAATAAGTTTATAGCTTAATATGAAAGAAATTTAAAACATATAGAGTAAACTTGTGCCAAAATCAGAGATTCTCAGCCTTGGCTGTACATTGGAACCACATGGGGAGCTTTAAGAAGCACTGATGCTTGGGTCCCACCCCAGTCTGACTTACCTGGTCCTGGGTGTCTCCAAGCCATCAGGATTTTAAGTGCTGTAAAACTGTTTGATAGACTGAAAAATACTAGAATTCATTGACTTTATCCAGGTGCTTTACAGAGTCAAGTTAAACAATAACAGATGAAATACAGTCATCAGGTGGTAAGAAGCAGTATAGTGTCTAACTCTACTTCTTTCCTTAAGTTTAATTACAGATTGTGTACTTTGTTTAATGTCTATCTCGCCCTCTAGACTGTATGTTTTCTGAGTGCAGGGAACATCCCTGTGTTATTCACTGTTGTGTATTCCCAAGGCTCAATGGCTCTATACAGTGTAGAGCATATGATTGGCCCTCAGATATTATAAAATAAATGAATACTTACAAAAGATTTGGCTTATAGAGACTCTGAAGAGCATCAGATCAGGGTAATGTCATGCCCAAATTCCTTCTATGGGAATGAATTACCTTTAATTCTTTCAGTTCAAAGCTCTAATTCTCTATCAACTAAACTACCTCTTAAGAAAATATGCTAAGCTATTGATTTTTCACATTTCAGTGTCATGGTAGAATATAAACTCCACGAGGGCAAGGACTTTGCCTTGTTTCTTGCTCTATCTTCTATGTCCCCAATAGTAAGATCTCATATATTGGTGAAAAGAATGAATTATGTATCAGTGCTTTTTAAACTGCGTTCCAAGGAGATCAAGCCTCTTAGATGTGCCCCAAGGTTTGGAGGTGGGAGTGGTGCATAACGGAGAGACACACCAAGCAACCGGAGCTAACCTCTATTCCATGTTCACTTCAACTAGAATAGGCCTTGTGTTTCTTGGGGCTCCTTATTTTATTTTTAAAAGCTTGAGCCACTAAGTTGTACTATTTCAGAAGAACATTTCCATAAAAAATTAGTCCTTATAAGTTTATTTTAAAGAATGAAACATTTTAACTATATAATTATATAGTTTAATATACATACATAAAATTGCACAAAACACATGTAATATATTTATAACACAAAGAAAATACCCACATAAACATGAAGGTCAAAAAGTAGGTTACTGACATCTCAGAGCCCCTTTCCTCTCCCCTCAAATACTGCCTCTTCCCCCCAGAAGAAACCACTCTCCTGACTTCTAACCCTCTGGTTTTGCCTGCTTTTTTCAGCATTAAAAATGACATTTATTGTTCCATAACTCTTGAGGCTCAGAAAGGAATGCTAAATAGACAAGCAAAACTCTCAACAATTAAGAGACGCTCACTTCCTTCCCAAGTGACTGGTACGGAAAACACGCGGTCACACAAAAGCAAAGGGCAAATGACGGAAAGGAAAGCTCTCCTGCTTCAGGGTCTATACAAGTTGTTACGGATATTTTCAAACCAAAGATGGAATATTTAGAGACATTACTTTTTCATATCAAATAACCCCCTTTATGAACAAAACATAAAATGCCAAAGCTTTCACCCACTGAAGTAGTTTTGTCTTCTGGGAGAGATTTTAAACTCAAAATTACCCATTCTTATTTCTGCCTGAACAAAGATAAGGATCAAATAATACACTCAAAACCAAGACACTGGGTAAACGGACAGAGATGGTATAATTAAAATGGAATCGAAGTTTGAAAAGAAAATTGTGTCTAGTACACCACAGGCCTCAAATGCTTGCTGATGAATTTTGGGAAGGCTTCGGGTGAAGGGAAGAGATAATAATGATTGATTGATTGATAGTAGAAAAAATTGCAAAAACAGTGATTCCCTTTGGAAAGTATACTGGCCAACAAGCATTGGTTTTGTGAAAGAGGCACTCTTTTTATAGAAAAAGAAGCTATTATGTGGTGTATAAAAAAGTCCCTAAATAATCACCAGAATGTTACCCGTGATTGTACTAAAGCTCCATATTAGAGAAATGTGAGGAATTTTGATGGTACAATATAGTGTTTGTGATGTCTAGTGTTCCACAAATAAATTTCAACTCTTGATAATGAAGACCCCTTAACACCAAGTCAGAAACTATCACACTGTTTTCTCCTGCTTAGGTGTATTTCCAATGTTGGGGACAGGTCTTTAAAAAAGTTCAACAACAGTATGGTGCAGGGTGGGGTGGGTGGTCAGAGACAGAGAGAGTGAGGAAAAGGAGAAAGAAAACCACATGAGTTTAAAAGGCATTGGGGCTTCAAAAATGAAAACCAAAATGCTAAAAACGGAAGCAGAAGCAAAAAGTTTTTCAATAAATCTGTGACAAAGCAAAAACACAAAAGTCTTTGTACCTATTAGGATTTACACTGATCCTCTCACCAAGGTACTCTTGATAATGCAGTTTGCTTCACGCCCCTCTTCCTGGCTTGGGGCTTCTCCGATCTGGCATGATCACGGCAGATGCGCACCCTTAGACATGATTTTTTCCAAGAAGGCGCCAAGCCTCTCCCCTGACCAGTGATCGGCCCGTATCAGCGCCGGCCTCCCTCTCTCCACACGTGGATTTGGCACTGGCCCCGCAGCAGCCAGTGCCCCCCCACCCCGACCCAGGTCAGCATAAGGTCCCGGCAGCAGAAGCCGAACTGGCCCAGAAAGGTAAATGCCCACAGTACGTCTTTACATTCATTTCCAAACCGCATACAGTGTAAAAAGACAGCGAAGGCTGCTTCTAGGGACTGTGTCTACTGGCCTCTCTGGCAGAGAAGCAGGCGGCCTACCTGCACCGGGGCCCGACGTGCTCACTGTCCCGGGCCGAGGCCGAGGCAGTGAAGCGAAGGAGACGTGCCTCTCATCCAGCTTGTGAGAAGGGTCATCCTGTGTTTTCAATATGAAACATTTCATACGGTAAAATCCAATCCCAAGACTTCTTGGATTCAGTCTTCACACACTTTTAAGCGTAACTTTAACTGGTGCTGAATAGAGTTCAGACTACGTCAAGACGTCACTTCAAAATTATGTGGACGCCACCGCCGTTTTCAGCTTTTACTGTGGAGAATAAAAAACAACTCTCATCTTGAAAGTTCTGAACCATCTGATCGCTAACAAGAATGTGAATACCGGTGGGACCCTGTCTGTAAACCTGGTTAATTTGGTGGAAAGGAATATTAAACACCAACGCAAGTTTTCGAGCAACTTCTGAAGCAACCATTTCTTCTAAGTAGATTGCATGATAAACGTAGGGTGTGGCGGCGCTGCTGTCGCCCCCGCCACCCGCTGCCTGCTGCTGCCCCTGCGGCGCCGGCTGCTCGCGGCAGACGTAGAGGGTCAGGCGGGGCCGCACCGACCTTGACTTCAGTGAATTATAGAGCCGAATTCCATTGGCTGCACCACAAATTTGTACTAGATCTTCCTTTGTCAGTTTTAACAAGTCGGCACCTAAAAAATTGGAGAACAGTCTTGTGTAGGAAGAGAATCTGTTTTTGAGCAGCCATTGTTGTGTTTCCTGGATCGTGGCTGAAGGCTGAAGTTGTTCACTAGAGGCCTGTGAAACTCCATCTCCTTGATGATTTGGGGAAGAAGAATTGCTGTCCGGGACGCTGCAAGCGCTCTGCTGCGGGGCCGTGAAGGTGGGCGCCGTGGAAGGGCTGCTATTCACATAGGCGGTGGGGGTGTCGGGCCATGGAGAGCACTCTGTGAGGACCGTGGTGTCATAGGACGGCTGGTACTTCTCCTTCTCATGAGCGGTTCTCTTCTCCATCTTCTCTCGATCAGTTTTTTGTTTCCTATCTGCACCTTTCGGCTTAAAAACTTTGATTTGGCAGCTAGCTGAGTGTAGATGATCTGTGTATTCTCCATTTTCATTCTGCTTAAAGGTGTCAACCTGGATCCTAAAAGGCACTCCCTTTTCACCTCCGTGCTTCCGGGGAGTAAATTCTGTGCTGATGCAGTGTACCTGAATGAAAGCAGATGTGCGTTTTGCAGGATCCCACAGAAATTCAACTGCATTTAACTGGCTTGGATTTGTCTTTGTGTCAATTATTCCCACAGACATTGGAATATCTAAATCGAGGAGTCTGTCTCCTGGGCGATTCCACTTCCAACCTTCAAGTTGCTGATGCTCTGTATATTGGAGCCGTCTGTCATGGAACACAACTCTTATGATGCTCTTTACCAGTTTTCCAGTGATCTCAGGCACATCTCCCATTTTCCGATTATCCAGCATGCGAATTTCGTAAGACTGACCTTGGTTCAAGTACGTGAGCGTTTCATCGTGCAGCTTCACAGCTGGTGACGTTGCTGCACACATCACATACTGGAAGGGCGGGTGTTTGGTTTCGTCATCCAATGGAAGGCTGGAATCTTCCTGCTTGAAAATTGGCAATGCCAAGACATCGCTCATGCTGTAGGCGCCGGCGCCCAGCTCCTGCCCGATGCCCGAGAGACTGGCGTCGAAGTCGTGCACCAGCCCGGACTCGATCACCTCGTCCATCTTGAGCACCCAGGCCATCTTCCGGCTTCGCCGCCGCCCGGCGCGCAGCGCGGCCTCCGCGAGCGGGGCGAAGAGGCCGGAGCTCCACGGGCGCGTCCTGGGGGAGGGCGCGGGTGAAGCCTCCGGCGGCGCGGCGAGTGGTCACCAGCGGCAGCCTGGGCGGCGGCCGGGATGAGAACAGCCAGGGCCCCGCGGGCAGGGCACGGCGAACCCGGCGAGCAGCTGCAGCGAGAGCGGCCGGGCCGCGGGCAGCGCCTCCCTCCCGCGGACGCCGGCCCCGCGCCTCATGCCGCCGCCGCCCACCCCCTGCGCCGCTAGCGCTGCCGCCGCCACCGCCCGCCCCGCCCCGAGGCCCCCGGCCGCATCCTCCCCGGGACCGCGCGGGGGCGGGAGCTCAGCCCGCCCGTCACCCGACCCCCGGCCTCGACCCCCGGCCCGCTGCCCGCCCGCCCCGGCTCTAGCGCCCCGCCGCCCCGGCCAACCCAGCCGACGCCGTCCCGCCGGCCCGGACGCTGGCTTCGCTACGGCTCCGGCTCCAGCTCGCTCGCCCTGCCTGCTTTTTAAAGAATGTTTTGTGAAAAAAACCCATACTGTATATATCCTTTTGTGTATACTTTTTTCTCCTTGATATTATTTTCAAAATGACTCCATATGGTTTTATTTGACTCATTTTCAGTGCTATGTAATATTCTGTTTTATGAATATTACATAATTAATCCATTCTACTACTGATTGATCATTTGGGTTTCTAATTTTGACAGCTATGAAAAATGTTGCTACTGTGAATATTCTCATACATGTGTATGCATTTCTGTTGGGTTCCACTAGGAGTGGAATTGCTGATTATAGGATATGGATGGGTATTTATATAGCTTTATTTGGGACAGTCAATTTTTTTTTTCTAACATGATTATTTCAGTTTAAAATTTCTTTTTTCTTTTTTTTTTTTTTTTGCGGTACGCGGGCCTCTCACTATTGTGGCCTCTCCCATTGTGGAGCACAGGCTCTGGACATGCAGGCTCAGCGGCCATGGCTCATGGGCCCAGCCGCTCCGTGGCATGTGGGATCCTCCCAGACTGGGGCACGAACCTGCATCGGCAGGCGGACTCTCAACCACTGCGCCACCAGGGAAGCCCCTCATTATTGTTTTAATTTCCATTTTCTCAGCTACTGAAAATTTCACCAGCAGTATATGAATAGTCCCTTCCCATTTTTCCTTTTTCACACCAATTCCTTGTATTATCAGCCTCTTTACTTTGAGCCATCCTGTTTGGACGTGTAGTGGGAGCTCATTTTGGTTGTGTTTTTTTTTTTTAACATTTTATTTTTGGATACGTTGGGTCCTCATTGCTCTGTGCGGTCTTTCTCTAGTTGTGGCGAGTGGGGGCAACTCTTAGTTGTGGTGCATGGGCTTCTTCTTGTGGTGGCTTCTCTTGTTGCAGAGCATGGGCTCTGGGAGCACGGGCTTCAGTAGTTGTGGCACATAGGCTCTAGAGCGCACGCTCATTAGTTGTGGTGCACAGGCTTAGTTGCTCCGCAGCATGTGGAATCTTCCCAGACCAGGGATCAAACTGGTGTGCCCTGCATTGGCAGGTGGATTCCTAACCACTGTGCCACCAGGGAAGTCCCTCATTATTGTTTTAATTTCCATTTTCTCAGCTACTGAAAAGTAGGCTAGAGGGCAGACAGCAGAAGCAAGAAGAACTACAATCCTGCAGCCTGTGGAATGAAAACCAGATTCACAGAAAGGTAGACAAAATGAAAAGGCAGAGGACTATGTACCAGATGAAGGAACAGGATAAAACCCCAGAAAAACAATTAAATGAAGTGGAGATAGGCAACCTTCCAGAAAAAGAATTCAGAATAATGATAGTGAAGATGATCCAGGACCTCGGAAAAAGAATGGAGGCAAAGATTGAGAAGATGCAAGAAATGTTTAACAAAGAACTAGAAGAATAAAAAAACAAACACCTAGAAGAATTAAAGAACAAACAAACGGAGATGAACAATACAATAACTGAAATGAAAAATACACTAGAAGCAATCAATAGCAGAATAACTGAGGAAGAAAACTTACAAGTAACGTGGAAGACAGAATGGTGGAATTCACTGCTGCAGAACAGAATAAAGAAAAAGAATGAAAAGAAATAAAGACAGCCTAAGAAACCTCTGGGACAACATTAAATGCAACAACATTCACATTATAGGGGTCCCAGAGGGAGGAGAGAGAGAGAAAGGACCCAAGAAAACGTTTGAAGAGATTATAGTTGAAAATTTCCCTAAAATGGGAAAGGAAATAGCCACCCAAGTACAGGAAGCACAGAGAGTCCCAGGCAGGATAAACCCAAGGAGAAACACACCGAGACAAATACTAATCAAATTGACAAAAATTAGAGATAAAGAAAAATTATTGAAAGCAACAAGGGAAAAACGACAAATAACATACAAAGGAACTCCCATAAGGTTAACAGCTGATTTCTCAGCAGAAACTCTACAAGCCAGAAGGGAGTGGCATGGTATACTTAAAGTGATGAAAGGGAAGAACCTACAACCAAGATTACTCTACCCAGCAAGGATCTCTTTCAGATTCAATGGAGAAATCAAAAGGTTTACAGACAAGCAAAGGCTAAGATAATTCAGCACCACCAAACCAGCTCTACAGCAAATGCTAAAGGAACTTCTCTAAGTGGAAAACACAAGAGAAGAAAAGGACCTACAATAACAAACCCAAAACCATTAAGAAAATGGTAATAGGAACATACATATTGATAATTACCTTAAATGTAAATGGATTAAGTGCTCCAACCAAAAGACACAGTCATGCTGAATGGATAGAAAAGCAAGAGCCATATATATGCTGTCCACAACAGACCCACTTCAGACCTAGGGACACATACAGACTGAAAGTGAGGGAATGGAAAAAGGTTTTCCATGCAAATGGAAATCCAAAGAAACCTGGAGTAGCAATACTCATATCAGATAAATAGACTTTAAAATAAAGAATGTTACAAGGAACATGGAAGGACATTACATAATGATCAAGGGATCCATTCAAGAAAAATATATAACAATTATAAATATATATGCACCCAATATTGGAGCACCTCAATACATAAGGCAAATGCTAACAGCTATAAAAGAGGCAATTGACAGTAACACAATAGTAGTGGGGGACTTTAACACCTCACTGACTACAATGGACATAATCCAGACAGAAAATCAAAAAGGAAACAGAAACTTTAAATGACATATTAGATGACATAGATTTAACTGATATTTATAGGACATTCCATCCAAAAACAGGAGATTACACTTTCTTCTCAAGTGCACACAGAACATTCTCCAGGATACATCACATCTTGGGTCACAACTCAAGTCTCAGTAAATTTTAGAAAATTGAAACCATATCAAGCATCTTTTCCAACACAATGATATGAGATTAGAAATAAGTTACAGGGAAAAATATGTAAAACCACAAACACATGGAGGCTAAACAATACATTACAAAATAACCAAGAGATCACTGAGGGAATCAAAAAATAACTAGAGACAAATGGCAATGAAAACATGATGATCCAAAACCTAAGGGATATGGAAAAGCAGTTCTAAGAGGGAAGTTTATAGCAATGCAATCCTACCTCAAGAAACAAGAAAAATCTCAAATGAACCATCTAACCTTACACATAAAGGAACTAGAGAAAGAAGAAAAAACACATCCCAAACTTGGTAGAAGGAAAGAAATCATAAGTATCAGCAGAAATAAATGAAATAGAAACAAAGGAAGCAATAGTAAAGATCAATAAAATTAAAAGCTGGTTCTTTGACAAGATAAACAAAATAGATAAACCTTTAGCCAGACTCATCAAGAAAATGAGGGAGAGGACTCAAACGCATATATGTGGAATGTAGAAAAATGGTACAGATGAACCAGTTTGCAAGGCAGAAGGGACTAAGGGACTACTAAGGGACTACTACAAGCAACTCTATGCCAATAAAATGGACAAACTGGAAGAAATGGACAAATTCTTAGACAGGTATAACCTTCCAAGACTGAACCAGGAAGAAATAGAAAATATGAACAGACAATCACAAGTAATGAAATTGAAACTGTGATTAAAAATCTGCCAACAAACAAAAGTCCAGGACCAGATGGCTTCACAGGTGAATTTTATCAAACATTTAGAGAAGAGCTAACACCCATCCTTCTCAAACTCTTCCAAAAATTTGCAGAGTAAGGAACACTCCCAAACTCATTCTACAAGGCCACCATCACCCTGATACCAAAACCAGACAAAGATACTACAAAAAAAGAAAATTACAGACCAATATCACTGATGAATATAGATGCAAAAATCCTCGGTAAAACACTAGCAAACAGAATCCAACAACACATTACAAGGGTTATACACCATGATAAAGTGGGATTTATCCCAGGGATGCAAGGATTCTTCAATATATGCAAATCAGTCAATGTGATACACCATATTAACAAATTGAAGAATAAAAACCATATGATTAGGTCAGTAGATGCAGAAAAAGCTTTTGACAAAATTCAACACCCGCTTATGATAAAAACCCTCCAGAAGGTGGGCATAGAGGGAACCTATGCCCACTTTCAACCTAATAAAGGCCATATATGGCAAACTCACAGCAAACATCATTCTCAGTGGTGAAAAACTGAAAGCATTTCCTCTAAAATCAGGAAAAAGACAAGGTTGTCCACTCTCACCACTATTATTCGACGTAGTTTTGGAAGTTCTAGCCACAGCAATCAGAGAAGAAAAAGAAATAAAAGGAATACAAATTGGAAAAGTAGAAGTAATACTATCAGTGTTTGCAGATGACATGATACTATATATAGATAATCCTAAAGATGCTGCCAGAAAATTACTAGAGCTAATCAATGAATATGGTAAAATTGCAGGATACAAAATTAACGCACAGAAGTCTCTTGCATTCCTATACACTAACAACAAAAGATCAGAAAGAGAAATTAAGGATACAATCCCATTCACCATTGCAATAAAAAGAATAAAATACCTAGGAATAAATCTTTCTAAGGAGACAAAAGACCTATGTACAGAAAACTATAAGACACTGCGGAAAGAAATCAAAGATGATACAAACAGATGGAGAAATATACTATGTTCTTGGATTGGAAGATTGTGAAAATGAGTATACTACCCAAAGCAATCCAAAGATTTAATGCAATCCCTGTGACATTTTTTACAGAAATAGAACAAAAAATCTTAAAATTTGTGCGGAGACACAAAAGACCCTGAATAGCCAAAGCATTCTTGAGGAAAAATACTGAGCTGGAGAACTCACACTCCCTGACTTCAGACTATACTACAAAGCTACAGTAATCAAGACAATATGGTACTGGCACAAAAACAGAAATATAGATCAATGGAACAGGATGGAAAACCCAGAGATAAACCCACACACCTGTGGTCAACTAATCTATGAAAAAGGTGGCAAGGATATACAATGGAGAAAAGACAGTCTATTCAATAAGTGGTGCTGGGAAAACTGGACAGCTACATGTAAAAGAATAAAATTAGAACACTCCCTAACACCATACACAAAAATAAACTCAAAATGGATTAAAGACCTAAGTGTAAGGCCAGACACTATAAAACTCTTGGGGGAAAACATAGGCAGAACACTCTATGACATAAATCACTGCAAGATCCTTTTTGACCCACCTCCTAGAGAAATGGAAATAAAAACAAAAACAAATGGGACCTAATGAAACTTAAAATCTTTTGCAGAGCAAAGGAAACTATAAACAAGATGAAAAGACAGGTCTCAGAATGGGAGGAAATATTTGCCAATGAATTAATGAACAAAGGATTAATCTCCAAAATATACAAACAGCTCATGCAGCTCAATATTAAAAAAACAAAAAACCCAATCAAAAAATTGTCAGAAGACCTAAATAGACATTTCTCCAAAGAAGACATACAGATGGCCAACAAACACATGAAATGCTGCTCAACATCACTAATTATTAGAGAAATGCAAATCAAAACTACAATGAGGTATCACCTCACACCAGTTAAAGTGGGCATTATCCGAAAATCTACAAACAATAAATGCTGAATAGGGTGTGGAGAAAAGGGAACGCTCTTCCACTGTTGGTGGGAATGTAAATTGATACAGTAACTATGGAGAACAGTATGGACATTCCTTAAAAAACTAAAAATAGAACTACCATAAGACCCAGCAATCCCACTACTCAACATATACCCTGAGAAAACCATAATTCAAAAACACATGCACCCCAACTTTCATTGCAGCATTATTTACAATAGCCGTGTCATGGAAGCAGCCTAAATGCCCATCGACAGACTAATGGATAAAGAAGATGTGGTACATATATACAATGGAATATTACTCAGCCATAAAAAGGAAAGAAATTGGGTCATTTGTAGAGACGTGGGTGGACCTAGAGACTGTCATACAGAGTGAAGTAAGTCAGAAAGAGAAAAACAAATATCGTATATTAACGCATATATGTGGAATGTAGAAAAATGGTACAGATGAACCAGTTTGCAAGACAGAAATACAGACACAGATGTAGAGAGCAAACATATGGACACCAACGGGGGAAAGTGGGGTGGTGGTGGTGATGGTTAGATGTATTGGGAGATTGGGATTCACATGTATACACTAATATGTATAAAATAGGTAACTAATACGAACCTGCTGTATAAAAAATAAAATTAAATTAAATTAAAAAAAAAAGAAAAGTAGGCTATTTCGATATCCTATTTGTGACATACCTTTGAATTTCTTTCCCATTACTATTGGGTTGTCCGTGTCCTGGTTTGTATGAGTTCATTGCATATTTTGGATATAAGCCTTTTGCTGATGTATTGCAAATATCTGCTCCCATCTGCAGCTTGCTTTTTCAATTCTCTTTGTGGTGTATCTTGAATAGAACGTTTTAGGTTTAATGTTGTCTAGTTGATCAGTTTTTTCCTTTATGGTTAGGTGTTGTTGTTGTTGTTGTGTGTGCTCTGTTTTAATCATCTTTCCAATGCTGAGGTCATAATGATATACCTTATTATATTCTAGAGCAACACTATCCAATAGAACTTTCAAAAATGATGGAAATATTCTGTATCTGGGCTGTCACATACTATTTTCAGATGCTATTGAGCACTTGAAATGTGGCTAGTAAGACTGAGGAACTGAATTTTAAATTTTATTTAATTTTAATTAATTTAGATCTTTGTGGCTGGGAACTACCGTATCCAACAAAGCAACTCTAGGAGGCTATTGCTTTGTCTTTTATGTTTAAATGTACAATCCAGCTGGAATTGATTTTGTGTGTTTGTATGGTATGAGATAAGGGTTCGGCTCAATATTTTTTCCCATATCTAATTGACCAGAATGATTTTGTTGAAAATGATTGCTTTCTCCATTGCTCTGTAGTACCACTTTTGTCATAAATTAGGTGTATATACACACTTGGATCTTTGAACTCTTTTTTCTTGTCTATTTGCATATCTTTGTGTTGATTCCATATGATCTTTTTTTTTTTTTTTTTTTTTTTTTTTGCTGTACACAGGCTTCTCACTGTTGTGGCCTCTCCCATCGCGGAGCACAGGCTCCAGACACGCAGGCCCAATGGCCATTGCTCACGGGCCTAGCCGCTCCATGACATGTGGGATCTTCCTGGACCAGGGCATGAACCCGTGTCCCCTGCATTGGCAGGCAGACTCTCAACCACTGCGCCACCAGGGAAGCCCCATATGATCTTAATTGTATAGATATATTAATATTTATTGAGTTCTACTTTGTTTTTTGAGAGCATCTTGGTTATTGTTAGCTTTTTTTATTTCCATGTAAATTTTAGAATTAACTTGTTAAACTACACACACACACACTCCTATTGTGTTTGTTTATTAATTAATTAAGTTTTTCACACACACACACACACACACACACACTGTATCTTATTTTTTACAAGAGATAAATAAACTGACACCAGGCATTGTAAATGGATGACCACAACAAAAGCAACAATGATTGCAATTACCAAACACAAAACACACTCATACTATGTCATAATATTGACATTCAGTCCAGTAATCCTCCACTGTAACAGCTCCTTTACTTTGCAGTGAAAATTGATTTTTATATTCTTTGCCTCTGAGTCTTTGTGGGATTTTTTTTTAATTCAAACAGAAAGTCACAAAAATTATAATCATCTTCATCAGTTCACTCAGTCCCATGTAATTAATTTTTTTCATCTTGATCTTTTGTTAGCACTTTTATGAATTCATCAGTTTTCCATTTGAGTTCTGAAAATGCTTATTCATTCAGTTCAGCAGTATAGTCAGTTACCAGAAACCTGTACTTGTCACAGTCTTTTCCATGAATTCCTTGAAGATGAAACCCTTTTATAGGAACATTATTGCAAAAGCATCAGAGTACACCCAGAACTGTCTGTAAATGAGAAAAGACTTAAAAATGACCACGGTTAAAGATTTGATGAAAGTTCATAATAATGCAATCAACAAAGAAATTTAGTTATTTCTGAGATATACATTTTAAAGTAATAACTAGAATTATGACTTACAACATTATACCAGAACATATAAGATTTTTAGAAATTTCATGTAATGTCTGAAATATTTATATTAACATATTTCATACATATAACCCAAAGAACGTTTAGTATTGGTTGTTTTTGTTTGTTTTTTTATACTGCAGGTTCTTATTAGTCATCAATTTTATACACATCAGTGTATACATGTCAATCCCAATTGCCCAATTCAGCACACCACCATCCCCACCCCACCGTGGTTTTCCCCCCTTGGTGTCCATACGTCTGTTCTCTACATCTGTGTCTCAACTTCTGTCCTGCAAACCGGCTCATCTGTACCATTCTTCTAGGTTCCACGTACATACGTTAATACACAGTATTTGTTTTTCTCTTTCTGATTTACTTCACTCTGTATAACAGTCTCTAGATCCATCCATGTCTCAACAAATGACCCAATTTCGTTCCGTTTTATAGTTGAGTAATATTCCATTGTATATATGTACCACAACTTCTTTATCCATTGGTCTGTTGATGGGCATTTAGGTTGCTTCCATGACTTGGCTATTGTAAATAGTGCTGCAATGAACATTGGAGTGCATGTGTCTTTTTGAATTATGGTTTTCTCTGGGTATATGCCCAGTAGTGGGATTCCTGGATCATGTGGTAATTCTATTTTTAGTATTTTTAAGGAACTTCCATACTGTCTCCATAGTGGCTATATCAATTTACATTCCCACCAACAGTGGAAGAGCGTTCCCTTTTCTCCACACCCTATCCAGCATTTGTTGTTTGTAGATTTTCTGATGAAGCCCATTATAACTGGTGTGAGGTGATACCTCATTATAGTTTTGATTTGCATTTCTCTAATAATTAGTGATGTTGAGCAGCTTTTCATGTGCTTCTTGACGATCAGTATGTCTTCTTTGGAGAAATATCTATTTAGGTCTTCTGCCCATTTTTGGATTGAGTTGTTTGTTTCTTTAATATTGAGCTGCATGAGCTGTTTATATATTTTGGAGATTAATCCTTTGTCCCTTGATTCATTTGCAAATATTTTCTCCCATTCTGAGGGTTGTCTTTTGGTCTTGTTTATGGTTTCCTTTGCTGTGCAAAAGCTTTGAAGTTTCATTAGGTCCCATTTGTTTATTTTTGTTTTTATTTCCATTACTCTAGGAGGTGGGTCCAAAAAGATCTTGCTGTGATTTATGTCAAAGAGTGTTCTTCCTATGTTTTCCTCTAAGAGCTTTATAGTGTCTGGCCTTCCATTTAGGTCTTTAATCTATTTTGAGTTAATTTTTGTGTATGATGTTAGGGAGTGTTCTAATTTCATTCTTTTACATGTAGCTGTCCAGTTTTCCCAGCATCACTTATTGAATAGACTGTCTTTTCTCCATCGTATATCTTTGCCTCTTTTGTCATAGATTAGTTGACTATAGGTGTGTGGGTTTATCTCTGGGCTTTCTATCTTATTCCATTGATCTGTGTTTCTGTTTTTGTGCCAGTACCATATTGTCTTGATTACTGTAGCTTTGTAGTATAGTCTGAAGGCAGGGAGTGTGAGTTCTCCAGCTCAGTTTTTTCCCCTCAAGACTGCTTTGGCTATTCGGGGTCTTTTGTGTCTCCATACAAATTTTAAGATGATTTGTTCTATTTCCATAAAAAATGCCATTGGTAATTTGATAGGGATTGCATTGAATCTGTAGATTGCTCTGGGTAGTATAGTCATTTTCACAATATTGATTCTTCCAATCTAAGAACATGGTATATCTCTCCATCTGTTGGTATCATGTTTAATTTCTTTCATCAGTGTCCTATAGTTTTCTGCATACATGTCTTTTGTCTCCCTAGGTAGGTTTACTTCTGGGTATTTTATTCTTTTTGTTGCAATGGTAAATGGGAGTGTTTTCATAACTTCTCTTTCAGATTTTTCATCATTAGTGTATAGGAATGCAAGAGATTTCTGTGCATTAAGTTTGTATCCTTCAACTTTGCCAAATTTCTTGATTATCTCTAGTAGTTTTCTGGTGGCATTTTTAGGATTCTTTATGTATAGTATCATGTCATCTGCAAACAGTGACAGTTTTATTTCTTCATTTCCAATTTGTATAACTTTTATTACTTTTTCTCCTCTGATTGCCTTGGCTAGGACTCCCCAAACTATGTTGAATAATAGTGGTGAGATTGGACATCCTTGTCTCATTCCTGATCTTAGAGGAAATGCTTTCAGTTTTTCCACATTGAGAATGATGTTTGCTGTGGGTTTTTTGTATATGGCCTTTATTATGTTGAAATAGGTTCCCTCTGTGCCCACTTTCTTGAGAGTTTTTATCATAAATGGGTGTTTAATTTTCTCAAAAGCTTTTCCTGCATCTAATGCGATGATCATATGGTTTTTATTCTTCAACTTATTAATATGGTGTGTCACATTGATGATTTGTGTATATTGAAGAATTCTTACATACCTGGGATAAATCCCACTTGATCATGGTGTATGATCCTTGTAATGTGTTGTTGGATTCTGTTTGCTAGTATTTTGTTGGGGATTTTTGCATGTATATTCATGAGTGATATTGGTCTGTAATTTTCTTTTTTTGTAGTATCTTTGTCTGGTTTTGGTATCAGGGTGATGGTGGCCTCATAGAATGAGTTTTGGAGTGTTCCTTCCTCTGCAGTTTTTTTAGAAGAGTTTGAGAAGGATAGGTTTTAGCTCTTCTCTAAATGTTTGATAGAATTCACCTGTGAAGCCATTTGGTCCTGGACTTTCGTTTGTTGGAAGATTTTTAATCACAGTTTCAATTTCATTACTTGTGATTGGTCTGTTCATATTTTCTATTTCTTCCTGGTTCAGTCTTGGAAGGTTGTACCTTTCTAAGAATTTGTCCATTTCTTCCAGGTTGTCCATTTTATTTTCTGTGTCCATTTTATCTTTCTGTGAATGTGGTTTTGTTCCACAGGCTGCAGGATTGTAGTTCTTCTTGCTTCTGCTGTCTGCCCTCTGGTGGATGAGTCTATATAAGAGGCTTGATGGGAGGGACTGGTGGTGGGCAGAACTGACTGTTGCTCTGGTGGGCAGAGCTCATTAATACTTTAATCTACTTGACTGTTGATGGGTGGGGTTGGTTGTTTGGCCTGAGACATCCCAACACTGCAGCCTGCCTGGGCTCTTGGGTGGGGCTAATGACAGACTCTGGGAGGGCTCACACCAAAGAGTACTTTCCAGAACTTCTGCCAGTGTCCTTTTCCCCACGGTTAGCCACCCCCCGCCTCTGCAGGAGACCCTCCAACACTAGCAGGTAGGTCTGGTTCAGTCTCCCCTGGGGTCACTGCTCCTTCCCCTGGGACCTGATGTGCACACTACTTTGGTGTGCCCTCCAAGAGTGGAATCTCTGTGTCCCCCAGTCCTGTTGAAGTCCTGCAATCAATTCCCACATGGCTTCACATTCTGGTTCTCTAGGAATTCCTCCTCCCATTGCCGGACCCCCATGTTGGGAACCCTGATGTGCAGCTCAGAACCTTCACTCCAGTGGGTGGACTTCTGTGGTATAAGTGTTCTCCAGTCTGTGAGTCACCCACCCACCAGTTATGGGATTTGATTTTACTGTGATTGCACCCCTCCTACCATCTCATTGTGGCTTCTCCTTTGTCTTTGGATGTGGGGTATATTTACTGGTGAGTTCCAGTGTCTTCCTGTCGATGATTGTCCAGCAGCTAGTTGTGATTCTGGTGTTCTCACAAGAGGGAGTGAGAATACGTCCTTGTACTCCACCATCTGTTTCCTCCTTGATGTAGCCCTCCTATTGGGTTTTAATTAGCATTTTATCAACTCTGTAGGCCAGTTCGGGGAGGACAAACAGCTTTACATGATTGAGTTTTCTATGTAAGAAATGCCATACCTCCTTTATGGTCTTTATTTTCTGTCAGACATGGTAGTGATTTTTCACATATTTTATTGGATTTATTCCTAGGGATTGGATATTTTTGACACTATTATAAATGACACCTCTAAATATTTCATTTTCTGTTTGCTCTTGGTACAGAAATGCAGTTGATTTTGTCATATTGATCTTGTATTTGGCAATCTTGCTAAACTCATTTTTTATTCTAATAATTTGTAGATTATTTGTAGATTATTTCATATATTCTACAAGCAGATCATAAGCAAATAATTGTTGTCTTATTTCTTCACTGTCTGAACTTTGAATCTCTTACTTCTTTTTCTTGCTTTATTGCACTGGCTAGAACTTCCACTACAATGAATAGTAATGCATATTTTGTAAAATTATTACCATTGTAGTGTGAGCAGAGACCTCCATCATGTCACATAACTACCATTTCTTTTTCTGATGAGAACATTTGATCTATTCTCTTAGCAACTTTCAAGTATACAATACAATATTGTTAACTATAATCACCATGCTGTAAAATAGATCCCCAAAACTTATTTATCTTGTAAATGAAAGTCTGTACCCTTTGATCAGCATCTCCCCTTTCCCCCACTCTCTCAATCCTGGCAGCCACCATTCTACTCTCTGTTTCTATGACTTAAACTATTTTAGAAGCCGCATATAAGTGAGATCATTTAGTAATTGTCTTTCTATGTCTGACTTATTTCACTTAGCATAATGTCTTCCAGGTTCATCCATGTTGTCACAAATAGCAGGATTTTCTTTTTTTTTTTGTATGGTTTATACATACTACATTTTCTTTACCTATATCCATCTATGGACCCTTTGTTGTTTCCATATGTTGGCTATTGTGAATAATGCTGCAATGAACATGGAAATGCAGATATCTCTTTAATATACTGATTTTATTTCATTTGGACATATACCCAGGAGTGGGATTTCTGGATCATATGGAAGTTCTCTTTATTTTTTGAGGAATGGCTACTGTTTTTCATAATGGCTGTACCAATTTACATTCTCACTGACAGTCTACAAGAGTTTCCTTTTCTCCTACCCGATCAGTGCTTGCTGTCTCTTGTCTTTTTTTAAATAGCCATTCTAACAGGTGTGAGGTGGTATCTCATTGTGGTTTTGATTTGCATTTCCCTGATGAAGAGTGATGTTGAGTACATTTTCGTATAATTGTTGGCCACCTGAATGTCTTCTTTGGAGAATGCCTATTCAGT
Source organism: Aethalodelphis obliquidens (assembly GCF_003676395.1). Taxonomy (NCBI): domain Eukaryota; kingdom Metazoa; phylum Chordata; class Mammalia; order Artiodactyla; family Delphinidae; genus Aethalodelphis; species Aethalodelphis obliquidens. Next base: position 48,442,007 of record NW_020837945.1, on the reverse strand, counting down.
TCTTCTGCCCATTTTAAAATCAGATTATCATTATTATTTGTTATTAAGTTATATGAATTCTGTATATATTTTTGATATTAACCCCTTATCAGATATCTGATTTGCAAATATTTTCTTCCATTTAGTAGGTTGGCTTTTCATTTTGCTGATGGTTTCCTTTGATTACCAGAAGCTTTTATTTATTTATTTATTATTTTTGGCTGTGTTGTGTCTTCGTTGCTGGGCATGGGCTTTCTCTAGTTGTGGCAAGCGGGGGCTACTCTTCAATGTGGTGTGCGGGCTTCTCACTGTGGTGACTTCTTTTGTTGCGGAGCTTGGGCTCTAGGGGTGCAGGCTTCAGTAGTTGTGGCATACGGGCTCAGTTGTTGTGGTTCGCAGGCTCTAGATCGCAGGCTCAGTAGTTGTGGCGCACGGGCTTTGTTGCTCCATGGCATGTGGGACCTTCCTGGACCAGGGCTCGAACCTCTGTCCCCTGTGTTGGCAGGAGGATTCTTAACCACTGTGCCATCAGGGAAGTCCCCAAACAATATTAATTCTTCCAATACATAAAGTTAGGATATCCTTCCCTTTATTTTTGTCTTCTTTAATTTCTTTCATCAGTCTTTTATAGTTTTCAGTGTACTAATTTTTCACCTCCTTGGTTAAATTTATTCCTAAGTATTTTATTCTTTTTGATACTATTGTAAATGGGATTGTTTTATTAAATTCTTTGTCAGACAGTTCTTTGTTAGCATTTAGAGGTGCAACTAATTTTTATACTGATTTTGTGTCCTGCAATTTTATTGAATTAGTTTATTAGTTCTAACAGTGTTTTTTTGTTTTTTGGGTTTTTTTTGGCTGTGTTGGGTCTTCATTGCTGTGCGTGGGCTTTCTCTAGTTGCGTTGAGTGGGGGCTACTCTTCATTGCGGTGCACGGGCTTCTCATTGCAGTGGCTTCTCTTGTTGCAGAGCACAGAATATAGGCACATGGGCTTCAGTAGTTGTGGTACGCGGGCTCCGTAGTTGTGGCTTACAGGCTCTAAAGCACAGGGTCAGTAGTTGTGGCGCACGGGCTTAGTTGCTCCGTGGCATGTGGGATCTTGCCGGACCAGGGATCGAACCCGTGTCCCCTGCATTGGCAGGTGGATTTTTAGCCACTGTGCCACCAGGGAAGTCCCCTCACAGTGTTTTGATGGGGTCTTTAGATTTTTCTCTATGTAAGATTATGTCATCTGCAGACAGAGATAATTTCACTTCTTCCTTTCCAATTTGGATGCTTTTAATTACTTCTCCTTGCTTAACTGTTCAAGCTAGGACTTCCAGTACAATGTTAAATAGGACTGGTGAGTGTGGGCATGCTTGTTTTGTTCGTGATTTTAGGGAAAAAGCAAAACAAACAAACAAACGAACACATGAAGCACTGCATACCAAAGCTTATGGGATGATGCAGATGTATCCAAAGTAGTTCTAAGAGGTAAACTTATAGCAGTAAATCCCTACATTAAGAAAAAAGGAAGATCTCAAATAAGCAACTTAACATTACACCTCAAGGAGCTAGAAAAAGAATAAACTAAGCCCAGAGTTAGCAGAAGGCAGGAGATAATAAAGATTAGAGCAGAAACAAATAAAACACACACCAGAAAGACAATAGAAAAGATCAACATAACTTGGATTTGATTTTTTAAAACAAAAATTGACCAAACTTTAGCTAGACTTACCAAGAAAAAAAGAGAGAGGAACTCAACTAAAATTATAAATGGAAGATGAGGCCTTATAACACACCACAAAAATACAAAGATTCATAAGAGACTGCTCTGAACAATTATATACCAACAAATTGAATTACCTAGAATAAATGAATACATTCCTAGAAACATACATCCTACCAAGACTAAATCCTGAAGAAATAGAAAATCTGAACAAGCCAGTGATGGGTAAAGAGAATGTATCAGTAATCAACAACCTCCCAGCAAAGAAAAGCCCAGGATCAGATGGCTTTGCAGCTGAAATTACCAGATATTTAAAGAAGAGTTAATGCCAGTCCTTCTCAAACTCTTACAAAAAATTTAAAAAGAGGAAACACTTCCAGACTCATTTTAAGAGAATAGCATTACCCTCATATCAAAGCCAGACGAGAACACTACAAAGAAAAGAAATTACAGGTCAATATCCCTATAAACATAGATGCAAAAATTATCTACAAAACACTAGCAATTTGTGACCACTTAGAGGGGTAGGATAGGGAGGGTGGGAGGGAGGGAGATGCAAGAAGGAAGAGATATGGGGACATATGTATATGTTTAACTGATTCACTTTGTTATAAAGCAGAAACTAACACACCATTGTAAAGCAATTATACTCCAATAAAGATGTTAAAAAAACACAAAACACTAGCAAGCCAAATTCAACAGCACATTTAAAAGATCATACATTATGATCAAGTGGGATTCATCCTTGGGATGCAAGGATGGTTCAAAATACATAAATCAATAAACATGATACACCACATTAACAGAATTAAAGATAAAAATCACATGATCGATCTAAATAGATGTAGAAAAAGCATTTGACAAAATTCAGCACCTTTCATGATAAAAACTCGAATCAAGTTAGGTTTAGAAAAATGTACCTCATCCTAATGAAGGCCCCATATGACAAGGCCACAGCTGACATCATACTCAACTGTGAAAAGAACTAATTCTTTAATGTTGTGTCAGATACATTTGTTAGTTGCATTTTTTTGGTAGTTTCATTGCTTTCTCTATTTTTTGTTATCTTTCTTTTTATGTTTCTCTTTTTAATCTAGTTGTAATTTTTAATTGAATGTTTTATTCATTTATTCTCTTTCTTCAAGGTTATTATTTTTACTAAAAGCAGCTTTATAAGCTCTAACTCATAGTTTTGGCATATAGGGAATTGAATTTTATTTTGCCCAGCTAATCTTTTGCATATTTGATTTTTATTATTGATATTTTAAGTTAAGGGGGAATTTAAAAGTATAACTTTCTTCATTGTTATATCTCAACTGAAAAGCAAGGATGTTTAATAACTGCCCCCCCTCCCTGCCCCACCCCCTTGGTGGGTCATGAATTCCCACTTCTGTCTCTCTAGCACTGATGACTGCTAAATCTTGGCTTTAGGCTTTGGCAGCTCAGCTGGATTTTTTTGCTTGGATTTTCAAGTCTCACTCTGCATGAGAAAGGCTTAGGAGTTGGCAAATGCCTCAAGGGCAAATTACTGCCTCATTTTGGGCGATCATCTTTTTTTTCCTTCCTCCCTGTCATGCTTTGGCCTCTTTGGTCTATCCTCCCCAACCTATCCTCCCTGGTGGAACTGCTCCAAGCCCCAGTCTGCCACTTTGTGTTTAGAAATGATGGTCCAAATCACCAACACCTCTGAGGGAAAAACCAGTCATCACTGTGGGTTCACCTTGGTCTGCCCTTCTTTTCTCTGGGACTTTTGCCCCTCAGCTGCTGATTGTCTTGGTTGATCTCTGATGCCTTCACTGATGCTTTCAATTTTTCACGTCTTTTATTCAGCTTTCATAATTGTTTTTGGCAAGAGAATTGGTAATGAGAATGCAAGATTTTCCCCTTAATTCTTTTTTTATAATGGTCAGTTCCTTTAAAATTTTAATCTTAGCTTTTATTTTAGTTGATTCTATTTTATACTCATCTCTTGACTTACATCTCAAAAAGTCTGTTTTCTTTTAATTTATTAAAAACACAAAGTGGATAATTTCTAAAAATATCTTTAGTTTTTTTTTTTTTTAACTATAAATCAGTTTCTTGCTCTAAATCATTTTATGTGTATACCCTGAATCCCTAAGGGACTTCCTTGCTTTATGTTGTTTAATATTGCTTTACTCAGTCTTGAAAGAGAAGAAATATTCCCAGGTTCTGTGTTTGGAAAAAACAATCTAAAATTCCTGTAAGTCCCCTGTACTGTTCATTTGGGTGTGGAGTAAATCTCTTATATCTTAAACTGAAGGGGGTTATTTTTATTAGATATCTACTAGCCAGATTTCAAAGGTCAGTGAGTCATTGGTTTAGAATGGCTCTTCTAGCTTTGCTCTTGTCTTTCAGCTGAATTCACTGACTCAGAAGGGAGTTTATCCCTGAATCATTAGAGAACAGCTGAGGTACTTTCACCAGGGTAGCATTTGAGAAGTAACAATCCCAAATGCATTGGCTTCCTTGCCTCTTCCTTTATTTCACCCCTGCCTTTTAAATACTTCACATCAAAAATGCAGGATACCTCCACTTATGTGTTTTTATAGGGCCCAATTACCTTGGGTACCGAGAGAGACTGAGAAAGAGAATGCCTTAAAAGTTATCCTTGTGTTGCAGACAAGGGGCTGCCAAGTGTGGGATAAGGAAAAGAGCAGGGCTTTTATGTCAGTAGTCTTGGTTACCCCAACTCTCAAGCTTCTCAACAGTGAAAAGATCATTTAAATCATTCTCATTGTAAAATTGGTGTGATAATGTACCCTCCTCAAAGGATTATTGTAAGGACAAACAATACCATCAGTACTTTCTTGTTACAAAGAAAGTGCTCCAAATACTAGCTGTTATTATCACTTTTATTATTATTATTACTCTTCTAATAACAAACATTAGTAAATTCATATTGGGTACCAGACTCCTTTGTGAAGTATATGTATTTTGTATATTAAGCAAGGTTTTGTAACATTTCTAATTTGGTGAGGTGGGTATGGGTTCAAGGTGGGGCAGTGAAAAAAGAAGGCTCATGGGAAGTTCCTTAGGCTAATCTTTTGTTTTACTGAAAGCTTGCTTTTGGTTTTAAGATTCATTGGATTTGCTGGCAAAATAACCACTCCTTTCAAACAAATAAACAACTTTAATTAATTTTTTAATGAAAGGTGATTTAACTTAATTTTAATATACAATCATTAGAAGGAAAGGAATAAGAATATTAGAGAAACATAACAGGGTATATATCACTGAGTTGGGCCGGCACCTACTTCCAGATCCAAACAGCAGCTGGGAAGTCCCAAGTAACAGCAATCTGGAGCCCCAGTTGGAAAGGGTCCCGGGTGGTGCATCCACCCCATGGGTGAGATTGGAGTTCTGGGGGCTTCCGTTTACAATTCCAGGCTGCAAACTGATACTATCAGTTTGCCTGCAAAATTGCAGCTCTGGTACTATTGTAACAATGTTGGTTTCACCATGTGAGTCACAAGATTTTCTACACCCCGGGGGTGGGGGTGGGGTGGGGGGTGGGGGGGGGACTGGCCAGGTCCCCAGGGCTCAAGAAATTCCAAGATTCACTCCCTTTCTTATCGCGCCGCCACTTGACTTGCTAGCAGCAGTTGCTAGGTGTGTCAGCAGGCAGGCTGTCCAGGCTCACAAGTCAGTCAGAGGCCTGCTTCTGCCTCTGAAGCCTGAACAAGACTATTTTACTAGTTTTCCCAACATCTCTGCAACATAAGTGATTTGGGGGGCAGATCTTCTGCATCAGAGCCTCAGCAAAGCCCTACTGTAATTATCCGTGCTATTTTCTCCAACGTTTTGTTGTCGCTGCCATTTCTAGACCTCATTTTACTATGAAGGCCTTCACAAGCTGACTTCAATTTAACTTTCCAACCAGAAATCCTACCATTTACTCTCAGAGACTCAAAGTTACAACCACACAGAGCAACTGCAATATTCTCTGAATATGGTAACACTTTTCCTGTCGCATGCATTTTTGCAGACAGTTTACCAGCTTGACCAGCCTTGACTGCTCTTTCTCAGAATCTGCCTGCCAACGCAGGGGAAATGGGTTAGATCCCGGCTCTGGGAAGATCCCACATGCCACGGTGCAACTAAGCCCGTGTGCCACAACTACCGAAGCCCACGCACCTACAGCCTGTGCTCCGCAACAAGAGAAGCCACCACAATGAGAAGCCCGCGCACCGCAACGAAGAATAGCCCCTGTTCACCGCAACTAGAGAAAGTCCGTTTGGAGCAATGAAGACCCAATGCAGTCAAAAATAAATAAATTTAAAAAAAAAATCTTAAACTCTTCCTCCTACATGACTCAGCATAAGCATCTTCTTTTTATTTTTTAGCAGGCTGAACAGACTAAGACAGATGTATTATTTGATCTTATGGCCTGAGAATACATGAGAAGCCTTTCTCTTCTATTTTTAGCTTTATGTAACATATCTGCTTTAATTTTTTAATATTAGTTTCAGGTGTACAACACAGTGACTCGATATTTTAATAGATTACTCCATTTAAAGTTATAAAATATCGACTATATTCCTTGTGCCGTACAATATATCCTTGTAGCTTATTTATTTTATGCATGGTAGTTTGTACCTCTTAATCCTCCATCCCTATCTTGCCCCTCTTCCCTTCCCTCTTCCCCCTGGTAACCACTAGTTTGTTCTCTATATCTGTAAGCCTGTACTGTTTTGTTATATTCATTTGTTTCATACTTTAGATTCCACACATAAGTAATAACACAGAGTATTTCTCATTCTCTATTTCACTAAGCATAATACCCTCCAGGTCCAAACATGTTGTTGCAAATGGCAAAATTTCATTCATTTTTATGGCTGAGTAATATTCCATTGTATATATATCACATCTTCTTTATCCATTCATCTTGATGGATACTTAGGTTGCTTCCATATTTTGGCTACTTTTAATAATGCTGCTATGAACATTATGGTGCATGTATCATTAGTGTTTTTTTTAACATCTTTATTGGAGTATGACTGCTTTATAATGTTGTGTTAGTTTCTGTGGTAGAACAAAGTGAATCAGCTCTATGTACACATATATCCCCATATCCCCTCCCTCTTGCATCTCCCTCCCACCCTGCCTATCCCACCCATCTACGTGGTCACAAAGCACCGAGCTGATCTCCCTGTCCGATGGCTTCCCACTAGCTACTTATTTTACATGTGGTAGTGTATATATGGCCATGCCACTCTCTCACTTCGTCCCACCTTACCCTTACCCTTCTCCATGTCCTCAAGTCCATTCTCTATGTCTGTGTATTTATTCCTGTGTTGCCCTTAGGTTCATCAGAACCATTTTATTTTTTTATTTTATTTTTTAGATTCCATGATATGTGATATGCATACGGTATTTGTTTTTCTCTTTCTGACTTACTTCACTCTGTATGACAGACTCTAGGTCCATCCACTTCACTACAGATAACTCAATTTCATTTTTTTTCATGGCTGAGTAATATTCCATTGTATATATGTGCCACATCTTCTTTATCCATTCATCTGTCAGTAGACGCTTAGGATGCTTCCATGTCCTGGCTATTGTAAATAGAGCTGCAGTGAACATTGTGGTACATGACTCTTTTTGAATTATAGTTTTCTCAGGGTATATGCCCAGTAGGTGGGATTGCTGGGGCATATGGTAGTTCTATTTTTAGTTTTCTAAGGCATCTCCATACTGTTCTCCATAGTGACTGTATCAGTTTACATCTCCACCAACAGTGCAAGAGGGTTCCCTTTTTGCCACACCCTCCTCAGCATTAATTGTTTATAGATTTTTTGATGATGGCTATTCTGACCAGTGTGAGGTGATACCTCATTGTAGTTTTGTTTTTGTTTTTTTGCGGTACACGGGCCTCTCACTGTTGTGGCCTCTCCCATTGCGGAGCACAAGCTCCAGACGTGCAGGCTCAGTGGCCATGTCTCACAGGCCCAGCCACTTCGCGGCATGTGGGATCCTCCCAGACCGGGGCACGAACCCGTGTCCCCTGTATCGGCAGGCGGACTCTCAACCACTGCACCACTAGGGAAGCCCTCAATGTAGTTTTGATTTGCATTTCTCTAGTGATAAGTGATGTTGAGCATCTTTTCATGTGTGTGTTGGCAATCTGTATATCTTGTTTGGAGAAATGTCTATTTAGGTCTTCTGCCCATTTTTGGACTGGGTTATTGTGTTTTTGATATTGAGCTGCATGAGCTGCTTGTACATTTTGGCGATTAATCGTTTGTCAGTTGCTTCATGTGCAAATATTTTCTCCCGTTCTGAGGGTTGCCTTTTCGTCTTGTTTATGGTTTCCTTTGCTGTGCAAAAGCTTTGAAGTTTCATTAGGTCCCATTTGTTTATTTTTGTTTTTATTTCCATTTCTCTAGGAGGTGGGTCAAGAAGGATCTTGCTGTGATTTATGTCATAGAGTGTTCTGCCTATGTTTTCCTCTAAGAGTTTGATAGTTTCTGGCCTTACATTTAGGTCTTTAATCAATTTTGAGCTTATTTTTGTGTATGGTGTTAGGGAGTGTTCTACTTTCATTCTTTTACATGTAGCTGTCCCGTTTTCCCAGCACCACTTATTGAAGAGGCTCTCTTTTCTCCTTTGTATATTCTTGCCTCCTTTATCAAAGATAAGGTGACCACATGTGCGCAGGTATACTTCTGGGCTTTCTATCCTGTACCATTGATCTATATTTCTGTTTTTGTGCCAGTACCTTGCTGTCTTGATTACTGTAGCTTTGTAGTATAGTCTGAAGTACAGGAGCCTGATTGCTCTAGTTCCGTTTTTCTTTCTCAAGATTGCTTTCACTATTCGGGATCTTTTGTGTTTCCATACAAATTGTGAAATTGTTTGCTCTGGTTCTGTGAGAAATGCCACTGGTAGCTTGATAGGGATTGTATTGAATCTGTAGATTGCTTTAGGTAGTATAGTCATTTTCACAGTGTTGATTCTTCCAATTCAAGAACACAGTATATCTCTCCATCTGTTGGTGTCATCTTTAATTTCTTTCATCAGTGTCTTATAGTTTTCTACATACAGGTCTTTGTCTCCTTAGGTAGGTTTATTCCTAGGTATCTTATTCTTTTTGTTGCAGTGGTAAATGGAAGTATTTCCTTAATTTCTCTTTCGGATTTTTCATCATTAGTGTATAGGAATGCAAGAGATGTTTGTGCATTTATATTGTATCCTGCTACTCTACCAAATTCATTGATTAGCTCTAGTAGTTTTCTGGTAGCATCTTTAGGATTCTTTATGTATAGTATCATGTCATCTGGAAACAGTGACAGTTTTACTTCTATTTTGATCTGGGTTCCTTTTAATTCTTTTTCTTCTCTGATTGCTGTGGCTAGGACTTCCAAAACTATGCTGAATAATAGTACTGAGAGTGGGCAACCTTGTCTTATTCCTGATCTCAGAGGAAATGGTTTCAGTTTTTCATCATTGAGAAAGATGTTGGCTGTGGGTTTATCATATACGGACTTTATTATGTTGAGCTAGGTTCCCTCTATGCCTACTTTCTGGAGAGTTTTTATTATAAATCAGTGTTGAATTTTGTTGAAAGCTTCTTCTGCATCTATTGAGATTATCATATGGTTTTTATCCTTCAATTTGTTACTATGGTGTATCCCATTGATTGATTTCTATATATTGAAGAACCCTTGCATTCCTGGGATAAACCCCACTTGACCATGGTGTATGATCCTTTTAATCTGCTGTTGGATTCTGTTTGCTGGGGTTTTTTTGAGGATTTTTGCATCTATGTTCATCCGAGATATTGGCCTGTAGTTTTCTTTTTTAGTGACATGTTTGTCTGGTTTTGGTTTCAGGGTGAAGGTGGCTGCGTAGAATGAGTTTGGGCAAGTTCCTCCGTCTGCTATATTTTGCAAGAGTTTGAGAATGATAGGTGTTAGCTCTTTTCTAAATGTTTGATAGATTTTGCCTGTGAAGCCATCTTGTCCTGGGGTTTTGTTTGTTGGAAGATTTTTAATCACACTCTCAACTTCAGTGCTTGTGATTGGTCTGTTTATATTTTCTATTTCTTCCTGGTTCAGTCTTGGAAGGTTGTGCTTTTCTAAGAATTTGTCCACTTCTTCCAGGTTGTGCATTTTATTGGCATAGAGTTGCTTTTAGTAATCTCTCATGATCCTTTGTATTTTTGCAGTGTCAGTTGTTACTTCTTTTTCATTTCTAATTCTGTTGACTTGAGTCTTCTCCCTTTTTTTCTTGATGAGTGTGGCTAACGGTTTATCAATTTCATTTATCTTCTCAAAGAACCAGCTTTTAGTTTTATTGATCTTTGCTATCATTTCCTTTTCATTTATTTCTGATCTGATATTTATCATTTCTTTTGTTCTGCTGACTTTGGTTTTTTTTTTGTTCTTTCTCTAATTGCTTTAGGTGTAAGGTTAGGTTGTTTACTTGAGATGTTTCTTGTTTCTTGAGGTAGGATTGTATTGATATAAACTTCCCTCTTAGAACTGCTTTTGCTGCATCCCATAGGGTTTGGGTCATCGTGTTTTCACTGTCATTTGTTTCTAGGTATTTTTTGATTTCCTCTTTGATTATCTCAGTGATCTCTTCGTTATTTAGTAGTGTATTGTTTAGCCTCCATGTGTTTGTTTTTTTTACAGTTATTTTTCTTGTAATTGATATCTAGTCTCATAGCATTTTGGTCGGAAAAGATACTTGATACAATTTCAATTTTCTTAAATTTACCAAGGCTAGATTTGTGACCCAAGATATGATCTATTCTGGAGAATGTTCCATGAGCACTTGAGAAGAAAGTGTATTCTGTCGTTTTTGGATGGGATGTCCTATAAATATCAATGAAATCCATCTTGTTTAATGTATCATTTAAAGCTTGTGTTTCCTTATTTTCATTTTGTATGATCTGTCCATTGGTGAAAGTTAAATTTCCATAGTATTGTTGTGTCAGTGTCAGTTCCCCCCCTTTTTTTTTTTTTTGTGGTACATGGGCCTCTCACTGTTGTGGCCTCTCCCGTTGCGGAGCACAGGCTCCGGACACGCAGGCTCAGCGGCCATGGCTCATGGGCCCAGCCGCTCCGCGGCATGTGGGATCTTCGCGGATCGGGGCACGAACCCGTGTCCCCTGCATCAGCAGGCGGACTCTCAACCACTGCGCCACCAGGGAAGCCCTCAGTTTCCCCGTTTATGGCTGTTAGCATTTGCCTTATGTATTGAGGTCCTCCTGTGTTGGGTGCATAAATATTTACAATTGTTATGTCTTCTTGGATTGATCCCTTGATCATTATGTAGTGTCCTTCTTTGTCTCTTGTGATCATCTTTATTTTAAAGTCTATTTTGTCCGATATGAGAATTGCTACTCCAGCTTTCTTTTGGTTTCCATTTGCATGGAATATCTTTTTCCCTCCCCTCACTTTCAGTCTGTATGTGTACCTAGGTCTGAAGTGGGTTTCTTGTAGACAGTATGTATCGGTCTTGTTTTTGTATCCATTCAGCCAGTCTGTGTCTTTTGTTTGGAGCATTTAATCCATTTATATAAGGTAATTATCGATATGTATGTTCCTATTACCATTTTCTTAATTGTTTTGGGTTTGTTTTTGTAGGTCTTTTCCTTCTCTTGTGTTTCCTGCCTAGAGAAGTTCCTTTAGCATTTGTTGTAAAGCTGGTTTGGTGGTGCTGAATTCTCTTAGCTTTTGCTTGTCTGTAAAGGTTTTAATTTCCCTGTTGAATCTGAATGAGATCCTTGCTGGGTAGAGTAATTTTGGTTGTCAGTTTTTTCCTTTCATCACTTTAAATATTTCCTGCCACTCCCTTCTAGCTTGCAGAGTTTCTGCTGAAAGATCAGCTGTTATCCTTATGGGGATTCCTTTGTATGTTATTTGGTGCTTTTCCCTTGCTTCTTTTAATATTTTTTCTTTGTATTTAATTTTTGATCATTTGATTAATATATGTATCAGCATGTTTCTCTTTGAGTTTATCATATATGGTACTCTCTGTGGTTCCTGGACTTGATTGCCTGTTTCCTTTCCCATGTTAGGGAAATTCTTGAGTATAATCTCTTCAAATATTTTCTCAGATGCTTTCTTTTTCTCTTTTTCTTCTGGGACCAATATAATTCAAATGTTGGTGCATTTAATGTTGTCCCAGAGGTCTCTGAGACTGTCTTCAGTTGTTTTCATTCTTTTTTCTATATTCTGCTCCCTGGCAGTTATTTCTACCATTTTATCTTCCAGGTCACTTATCCGTTCTTCTGCTTCAGTTATTCTGTTATTGATTACTTCTAGATTTTTTTCTTTTTTTTTGCAGTATGCGGGCCTCTCACTGCTGTGGCCTCTCCTGTTGCGGAGCACAGGCTCCAGATGCGCAGGCTCAGCGGCCATGGCTCACTGGCCCAGCCGCTCCACGGCATGTGGGATCTTCCCGGACTGGGGCACGAACCCGTGTCCCCTGCATCGGCAGGCAGACTCTCAACCACTGCGCCACCAGGGAAGCCCTAGAGTATTTTTAACTTCAGTAATTGTGTTCATCACTGTTTGTTTGCTCTTTAGTTCTTCTAGATCCTTGTTAAATGTTTCTTGTATTTTCTCCTTTCTGTTTCTGAGATTTTGGATCATCTTTAATATCATTACTCTGAATTCTTTTTCAGGTAGGTTGCCTATTTCGTTTTATTTGATCTTGTAGGTTTTTACCTCACTCCTTTGTCTGTAACATATTTTTTTGTCATTTCATTTTTTTTTTTTTTTTGGGTGGTGCTGTATTCCTGTCTTACTGGTTGTTTGGCCTGAGATGTCCAGTAGTGAAGTTTGCAGGCAGTTGGATGGAGCTGGGTCTTGGTGCTGAGGTGAGGACCTCTTGGAGGCCTCACTCCAAATGATATTCCCTGGGGTCTGAGGTTCTCTGTTAATGCAGCGGTTTGGACTTGGAGCTCCCACCACAGGAGCTTGGGCCTGACCTCTGGCCTGGGAACAAAGATCCCACAAGCTTCATGTCATGGAAAAGAAAAAGAAAAGGAAGAAAGAAAGAAAACAAGGAGGAGTACAATATCGAAGTATAAAAAACAAATAGAATTAGAAAGATAAAAATTATATTAGGAAAAATAAAACTAAATTGAAACAATGGTTGCTGGTCATTCCTCCTATCCCTTTAGGTGTCTGTGGTCCCCCTTCAGTGCCTGGTAGATGCCCTAGTTGTGAGGAGATGCAAATTCCACGTCCTCCTAGTATGCCATCTTGACCCCACCCTGAGATTGCATTTTGATGCAAGTCTATCATTAGTGTTTTCATTTTCTTCGGACATATACAGGAGTGGAATTTCTGGATCACATGGTAGTTCTGTTTTTAGTTTTTTGAGGAACTTCCATACTGTTTTCCATATTGGCTGTATCTTCTTTACCAAGAACTCTTTCCTGACTGCTCACAGCTCGTACAATATTTTATTCCATATAGTGGAAACTTATACTCACTATTATTCAGCTTCCAGGGTATAAATTTCTTTGTTTTAATTTATTATGTTTTAAAATTTTTATTGGAGTAAAGTTGATTTACAATGTTGTCTTACTTTCTGCTGTACAGCAACGTGAACTAACACACCATTGTAAAGCAATTATAGTCCAATAAAGATGTTTAAAAAAAAAAGTGTATCAGTTCTACGTATACATATATTAACACTTTTGTAGATTCTTTTTCCACATAGGTCATTACAGAGTATTGAGTAGAGTTCTGGAACTGTTTCTTATTTTACTTTGCATTTTCTGGCAATGAGGTACAATTCTTTTTACTTGGTAGGCATTCAGTAAAGGCCATTAAAAACAGAACTCAAGTATTTTTTTAATGGTAATGTTTTCTATTTAGATACCACTGGTGAAAGATAGTACTTAGGCAGACAGGAAATATCTATCTTCAAAATCTATTAGTTGTGATTTTGTTTGCATGTATGGTTAACTGTGAGTAGGTGGTTATTTAAACTAGTGTTGCCTTAGTTTCTGTGGTCCCAACAGTAATCACTGAGTCAGAGAAGGACCCTGTTATTAATTATAAGACTGAGAAGGTCACGCTGTACAGAATGCCTGCAAATTTCCTTTGTAGAGTCAGAAGCCTATTTCTAGATCTTTATGCCCTATTTCCAGAGTCCTTAAAGTTCTTATTCTCTTACTTTCAGAATTAACACTTCCTTTATTCATGATCTTGGTTAATGATTTTACTCAGTTTCCCAAGTCAGAAACCTGTGTTTCCTCCATTCTCTCTTTTCCTTTATTCTGCTTATAATCCCTGCCTAAGTCTATCAGTTTACTTGAAGTTTAAAAAGAAGATGCAGCAGCTCTTACTTCTTTTTTAAAATTATCATCTTTTCCTTCTTGGAAAGAGTAGAAACTGGTTCCCTACTCATATCCCTCATCCTAATCTGTTTCCCATTCTCGTCTGTTTTTAAAATACTTGAGTATTTAAGCAATGCCAATTTCCCCCCCCCCAAATATTCAATAATACATCTCTGCTATTTGAAAATCTGTTAGATTCAAGTGGCTAAGGTATGGAATTGAAACTCCTTAGATTTGACCTAACCCATCTTGTCAACCTCACCTTCGACTCCTCTCTGTACAGCTCAGTTCCAGGAGCACACCTGATCCTTTAAGGCTCTGTTGGGCTCCTTTGCTTACTGTTCTGTGTTGTTCTTTGCTGTAAAGTTCCTACTCACCCTTCAAGATCCAACAAAATATTAATTCCAGATAAGAAGTTGCTCTGTCTATGGGATTTCTCAGCCCTTTGTTAACATACCTTCAGTAGTTACTGCCAGGGTGGTTGTGTTAGTGACCAGTGTTCTTGTACTTTTTAATCAATAGAAATTGATAAGAGACCAGAGGAGAAATTCAGGCAAGACTGCAGCACGTGGGAGCAAAAACAAGTAACAGATTCCCTTGCTCTCTCCCTGATGGGGGCGAGGCAAGCTGGTCTCTTAAATGGGGTGAGGGTTGGGGTGGGTCCAGGGGTTGGGCTGGAGTGATGGCTTAGGTGGTTGGCCCACCCACTTTGTGGTGCTTTGTACATGCACAGTACCCTGCTTTTGTTCCCGACACCTCAAAAGTGGCAGTTGTGTTTTGGATCTTTTTGTGTTTTGTTGTTCATGATTTGCCCCAACTGCACATGCATGCAGTTAATTTTAGTCCATTCTAATTTCTTTGTATTCTGTTACTTGAGGAAATGTTTATCCACATGCAAGCACTGCAGCAAATGGTTTCAGGTCCCAGGTCCCAGCCTGTCTCTGTTATTTATGTTTGTCTTTGTCTTCCCCCGTAAGCCCTATGAGAGAAGGAAATCTAAATTAGTCATGTTTGTAATCCCAGGTATTGCACAGTATCTAATAATGGTAGGGGTACAATTTGATTTTCTTAACTTTGGCTTTAAAATTTCAGCTATATGTTTAAGGGTATAATAAGAACCCTAGAAGCAAGTTAAGAGACCTACCTGAGTTCTAGTCCTGAGTTGGTTATTAACATAGCATCCTGGGTGTTTTATAACTTTCCATTTTCTGCTCTTCCTTTCCCTCTAACCATCCACTCATCCTGATTTAATGAACTTAATCTCAGAGTGAGACATGAGAAGTTCACAGAGTCACAGTTTAGACATGTGATCTTGGAAACATAAGAGGTTCTTGCTATGCACAGTGCACACAAAAAGCCTTTAATTAAACACATGAAATGTATTAGTCACATGCTCTTGAGAAAACTGAAAAAAAGGGACCCATCCCAGGCCCAGATGTGTCCTTGGAAAGGACTGGGCCAACAACAGACAAGGAGGGGTGAGGGTTTCAGCCATGATTACTCCCATCTGTTGTTCTTTAAAACAAAACCAAAAAAAGTTTCCCAGATGAACACTAGACGTGGGAAAAATTATAAGAAGCTGATATCAAAGCTGGACTAAATATGTAGAAATAGTAGCTTAATATTCCTGAATTTTGAGATGGAAATTTAGATTTTAAATTTTGTGAAAGCCTCAACTGCTTTTTGTTTCTTTTCTTCTTTGACTTCCTTCTTCTTAACTTTGACGCTTCTGTGATGAGTCTAGAACATACCAAATGGTGGATAAACCCACCCCATTGAGCTTAGCTGGATTAGAATTTTTCCACATAAACTGTTGGACATTTTGTACACTGATCCAAACAGGTATGGAGAACAGTGATACCAATTTTCCTTATGAATTTAAGGAGTAGAGAATAACTGTAAGTGGGGAGGACACAGCTGCAGGTATATTGATTTAACTTTAATAATTTAATAAGCCACCATTTAATAAAGAGAGACATGCTACAACCCGGGATAGATTTTATATTATTAGCTACTCTTTCCTTTTCTGGATGACAGAGTTTATGGCAGCATGGTTCCTCCATGACTGTTGGCATTAATTAAATAATTGAATGAACCAACTGAAGTCTCGTAGATATGTTCATGTTATGTTGATGTCTGGAGATTATGAAGGACTGATATACCAAGAATATCTTACACTCTTTGATTTAAATTTTTAATTTGTTGCTGTCCATTACAATATTAGATCCTCCTGTGAATTTATATGTCCTAAGAAGATAGTTCTATCTGTTCTTAACCTTGCTAATGTATTTTCTTTCAAGGCAGTTAATGAAGTGTTTTAGTTTATTTGTTCTACAAAAGCGAAAAAAAAGCATTAAGCTTAAAAGCAAATAATTCTCTTGAGATGCTTTGAACTGTGATTAAATGTGGAATCTTTGAATACTTGTTACCTGTGGAAATTTAAGGATGTAGTATTTTTAAAAATAGCAACTAAATATTGTTTTTTCTTCATGCAATCTCATTTAAAGAACACATATAAGTACAATGTTTCCTTCACTGCTTTTTCCACCAAGCAGTCAAATTGAGAGCCTTCATTCATTACAGCTGTAGATAATCACACTAAAGAGAAAAGCTGTTTCATCAAGTTATGGGAAATGTGAACAACTTAGAGTGCTCTAAAACTGGTTTCTAGGAAGAATCAGGATCATAATTTAACTGTTGAAACAATTTTTTGTTCATGTGTGTTTTTCCTTCCTATTGTAAATCTGAGGAAAATGTGACACAGTTTGCTTTTAACGTGTTCACGTATGTTCCTAGTGGATGTCTTAAATCAAGAGATAAACCTTTGTATTTCCAGGGATAAAAACTTAACACACCTGGCACTCACATAAATGTGCTGAGTGGATCAATAAATGAACCAATGATGCTAGTATTTTATACTCTGCTAGACCAATATACCTTTCCAAATGCCGTCTTAGAGATGTATTCTATAAAGTTTGACAAACTAACTAATAAGGAATGTGCCTCTTCTAGCACCCAACCATAGAATATTTGGGAAAACTTGAAGCAAAAGCAAGTTTTAAATGAATATTTAAAAAAAAAAAAAAAAGAAAGAAGGACATCCCCAGGGAACAAAATAAACAGAAAAACACGTTCAAATGACAGAGATAAGCAAAGCTAAACCAGAATGGTCCATGGGTGTATCCTGACTAGACGGACCTAAATGGCTGGGGTTTGACACTTAGAGGGAGGCTTAGATCTGCAGTTACTATGTGTGGAAGGAGCTAGAATTGGGCTGCTCATATAAAGCAAGGAGTCTAAGATGGCTGTGTTGTTCCTAAAACCGGCTCTAGGAAAGCAGGCTGGGGGACTTAGAACAAGAATGAGTACTGTGGACACTGAATAGAAAGTGTCATCCTGGAGAGTTCAATACCTCAAGTCCGTATTGGGAACCTACCATGGCATAAGAATGAAGAGACAATAAACAACAAGATCTTACTGTATAGCACAGGGAACTATATTCAATATCCTGTAATGGATAATGGAAAAGAATATGAAAAAGAATCTATAACTGAATCACTTTGCTGTACAGCAGAAATTAACACAACATTGTAAATCAACTATACTTCAATAAAATAGTTTTATAAAAAAGAATGAAGAGACAGTCTTAACATACATTTTCCTTCCTTCTCTGGAAAGAATCAGGAATTGGAATGGCATTGCATTTCTTACCAGTAGCCCTGGAATCTAGAAAACAGCAGAGGCATTGTTTTAAAGTTCAGGGGAAAAGATTTGCACCAGGAATTCTATGCCCAGACATGTGTCAGGTATCAGGATAGAATAAAAGACCTCCAAAAGGCAAGCTGTCAAATAATTTACCCTCAACACCCTTTCCCTCATGGTAGTAGAAGTTGAGTACATACTCCACCAAAAGAAAGGAAAAAATAAGAAATGAGAAGCCAAAACACTCAGGCAAAGGAGAATCTCATAGAAGAGAGAAATATCAATAAAAGGAATTCCCAAGACGATAACAAAGGGAAACTTCAGAGTGATAGCTCTTCCTAGAGAGCAAACAGTCTAGTTTTGGACTAAGAACACAGAGATCCTGGTGGAATGTTTCCAGTGAAAACAAAAATCAATGGATAGATCGCCCAGTGTGTTGAGGGGAGTTTTATGTCTCTGGTGGATTATTTGGGTCTAAATTGGTGATAGACACTAGAAAACTAAGGGAGAAAAAAGTCAAGTTATTAATTCAAGTATTAAATATCCCTGAAAAAAAGAGTCACACAAGAAAGGTGAGTTTCATTAAACCTTTAAGCAATGAATGACCTCTAACTTGTACTGTTTCAGAGAATAAAGAGAAAATATTCCAACTAATTTTAAGGTTATTAAATTTTTGATACCTGTAGTAGACAGAATGACCGTCTCCCAAAGATATCCTAATCACAGAACCTGTGAATATGTTACATATTCACAGTATATAACAAAGAGTTAAAGTAGCAGACGAGATTAAGGTTGCAAATCAGCTGAATTTAAAATAGATTACTAGGATTGTCCAGGTGGACCTGATAGAATCACATGGGTCCTTAAAAGTGGAAGAAGTCAGTAAAAAAGGTCAGAGTGTTATGATACAAGAAAGGCTCAACCAGCCATTCCTGGCTTTGAAAATGGAAGGGGACCATGGGCCAAAGAATGTGGGTGGCCACTAGAAGCTGGAAAAGGCAAGGAAAATGGGCTCTCCCTTAGAGCCTCCAGAAAGGAGGGCAGTCCTGCTGACACTTTGATTTTAGCCCATTGAGACATGTTTTGGACTCCTGACCTTCAGAACTGCATAAGCTAATGAATTTGTTATTATTTGTTACAGCAGCAATAGGAAACTAATACAATGCCCAAACTGAATAAGGACAGTGCAAAAAAATTTACAGACCAATTTCATTTATGAGCATGAATATAAACATACAAAATGAAATACTAGCCTGAAATCCATTCATCAGTATATGTTAGGATTTCTCCAAGAACATAGGGATAGCTCTATTTCAGCATTTATTTATATAAGGTAGTATATTAACAGATTAAAGAAAATGTGTAATATATATATACTGTAAAAATTAAATATATATAGTTTATATCTATAACATAAGACAACATAAACTATATATTATCTCAAGTGATACATAAAAAGCATTTGTGATGAATCAATACCCATCCATGATATAGTCTTAGGAAACTAAAAATTATTGGGAACATCCTTATTATTTCTGTGATCTGAATCAAATGTCGTTATGTGAACACCAGTGGAAAAATGTTAGAAGTGTTCCTTTTAACATGAAAAGGATAAGGACCCCTGTCATTGCTTCTTGTCAAAGAAATGAAATAGGGGATGTAACGATTGGAAAGAAAGAGGCAAATTTTTTGTTATTTGTAATAATGTGAGTATATGCATAGAAAATCCAATAGAACTATGAAACTTTGAAAATTTCAGCATAGTGGCTAAATAAAAAAAATAGGATTCCTGTATTGGTAACAACCAATTTGAAAATATAAAACCCTCCATTTTATTTATTTATTTATTCATCTAGTGAGAATTCATTTTTTTATTACTTTTTAAAATTGGAGTATAGTTGATTTACAATCTTGTATTACTTTCTGCTGTACAGAAAAGGGAATCAGTCATATATATATACATATATCTACTCTCTTCTAGACTCCATTCCCATATAGGTCATTATGGAGCATTGAATAGAGTTCCCTGTGCTATACAGTAGGTTCTCATTAGTTATCTTTTTTTTCCATAAATTTATTTATTTAATTAATTTATTTTTGACTGTGTTGAGTGTTCATCGCAGTGCACGGACTTTCTCTAGTTGTGGAGAGTGGGGGCTACTCTTTGTTGCAGTGCGCGGGCTTCTCTTGCTGCGGAGCACGGGCTCTAGGCATGTGGGCTTCAGTAGCTGCAGCACGCGGGCTCAGTAGTTGTGGTGCACAGGCTTAGTTGCTCCGTGGCATGTGGGATCTTCCCGGACCAGGGTTTGAACCCATGTCCCCTGCATTGGCAGGCAGATTCTCAACCACTGTACCACCAGTAAAGCCCTAGTTATCTTTTATATATAGTAGTGAGTATATATCAATCCCAATTTCCCAACTTATCCCTGCCTCCTTTCCCCCTTGGTAACCATAAGTTTGTTTTCTATACCTGTGACTCAGTTTCTTAAAAACCTCCATTTTATAGAGTACCTAGCAATTAAGTGACCAAAAGATGTAAAAGAAATCTTATGAAAGAAATCTTTAAATGTAAAAGCAAACCTGAATAAATTGGGAGCTGAACCATGTTGCTATATGGAAGGACTCACTATGGTGAAAATGTTTCTTCTCTCCTAAATTAATTTATAAAGCCAGTGCAATCCCACTCAAAATTCCAGCAGGATTTTTCATGTAATGAGACAATTAGATTCTAAAATTCAAATGGAAGAAGTGGTCAACTCCAAGGGGCACTGTTCACATTTTATTCTATGGAGAAGTTATCTATTTTAGCGGCACAGGTGACAAAGAAATCAAGAACTTTTGAAGAACAACGTGATGGGTACATCTGCTAGATATCATCACTAGAGAACCGTGGTGTTGAGTTGGTGCAGGGATGTACTGTGGAGCAGAACTGAGAACCTAGAGAAGACCATGTATATACAGAAGCCTTGTGATAGAGGTGGCATTCAAGTCATTTGGGAAAGAATAGACTATTCAGTAGATGGGGATGCCAACTGGTTCTCCATAGGGCAAATTATAAACTTATGTCTCTATCTCAAACTGCAAATCAGAATGTAAAAAAAGAAACTTTAAAACATTTAGAAGTAAACATGAAGAAGATCTTTGTGAACTTGGGGTAGCGAAGAATTTCTTCAGTAGATAAAAACCATAAGTCATAAAATAAAAGATAGATAAATTTGTCTAAATTAAAACTGATACCTTTTGACAAAACAAACAAATTTAAAAGTCAAGTGATAGATGGGAAGAAGAAATATACAACACAAATAGAATATTAAGATTCAGAATACTGTATATGATGAAATATAAGGCAATGTTTATTTCCCCAAAATGATTACTCAGAAAAAAGGACTTATCAGAGGCTTTCAAGTCTCTGAAATGTATTAGCAGCCTAAAACCACCCAGTCAGTGCTACTTGTGCATGTTTGTAAAGGACCCAGGTTGCCGCTGATTAAAACAACAAAACAAACTAACAAAAGGCTATCAAGAAGGTTAATACAGATTGTTTATTCCTGGAATATGACTTCAAATTGCAGGAGTTCGATTTGTGGAAAGCAAGCCTTCTAAAGATTTTTGAAATTGAATAATTTTAACTAAAAAAGAACCCCAAAGATTATTTTTAAACTATTAAGATCAGTCAGTTTCTCAAAGGGAAATTGATGGCACATTCAAATTAGGACAATTCAAGAAGTGTTTATTAATCAAAACGCTAATTATAAAGGTGTGGAGGGGTGTAAGGAAAGTGCAAGGAATAACACAGGACCCCAGGGCTAGCAGGCTCAGAACTATGAACACTCCTAGGTCTGCAAGGGTAAAGCGAAGGAGGGGTCTCTGGATGTGGAAGGAGAGAGTCATGAGGAGTAGGGTGCCTTGAGAGGAGCAATGACTTTCTGTCCAGTGATGTAGCCAGACGGAGGCAACCTCTAAGAGAGGGAGCCAGAGGAGTAAATGCCCCAACCTCACTCTCCTCCCTGCTTCTCATTTCCTGCCAAGCCTGCCATTGGCTGTCCCCAGCAGGAAGCCTGAGAGCAAGGGATCCAGGGTATGTGGCCCACACAGGTCAGCTTTCCAGAGCAGAAAGCAGGGTGGAAAAGGAAGGGGGGGTGGGTTGGAAGGGGCAAATGATGATAACTGGCACAAAAAGCAATATGGTACATGATCATATTGTGAAAATCATGAATAGCAAGTGGTATTTGGTACTTTGGAGCACAGTCTAGAGGGTGTATTAAACACAGATTCAACATTTTTCTGAATAGAAGTGGAGGTGATCTGCTTTAGAAAACTGTAAATGATGCAAAAAGTGGTTCAATCATGAAAAACCCTGATGCTGGATATGCTCATTAGAAATGTGAATAAAATTGTTTCATGAAATGTGAGTGAAGGAGACAGCAATAGTCTGAAAATAATTTATTATGATTAATGTGTGATTTAGAATATGCATTTAATTTAAAATGACATTAACATCAGTATGATACATAGACATTTGATGATTTTATCTTTTCTTTTTAACATCTTTATTGGAGTACAATTGCTTTACCATGGTGTGTTAGTTTCTGCTTTATAACAAAGTGAATCAGTTATACATATACATATGTTCCCATATCTCTTCCCTCTTGCATCTCCCTCCCTCCCACCCTCCCTATCCCACCCCTCTAGGTGGTCACAAACCACCTAGCTGATATCCCTGTGCTATGCGGCTACTTCCCACTAGCTATCTATTTTACATTTGGCAGTGTATATATATCCATGCCACTCTCTCACTTTGTCACAGCTTACACTTGCCCCTCCCCATATCCTCAAGTCCATTCTCTAGTAGGTCTGTGTCTTTATTCCCGTCTTACCCCTAGGTTCTTCATGAACTTTTTTTTTCTTAAATTCCATATATATATATGTGTTAGCATACGGTATTTGTCTTTCTCTTTCTGACTTATTTCACTCTGTATGACAGACTCTATGTCCATTCACCTCACAACAAATAACTCACTTTCGTTTCTTTTTATGGCTGAATAATATTCCATTGTATATATATGCCACATCTTCTTTATCCATTCATCTGTTGATGGACACTTAGGTTGCTTCCATGTCCTGTCTATTGTAAATAGAGCTGCAATGAACATTTTGATACATGACTCTATTTGAATTATGGTTTTCTCAGCATATATACCCAGTAGTGGGATTGCTGGGTCGTATGGTAGTTCTGTTGTTAGTTTTTTAAGGAACCTCCATACTGTTCTCCATAGTGGCTGTATCAATTTACATTCCCACCAGCAGTGCAAGAGTGTTCCCTTTTCTCCACACCCTCTCCAGCATTTATTGTTTCTAGATATTTTAATGATGGCCATTCTGACCGGTGTGAGATGATATCTCATTGTAAATTTTTTTTTTTTTTTTTTTTTTTGGT